>NC_043710.1:21992836-22018792 GCF_006229205.1 Suricata suricatta | reverse complement strand
TCAAAAAACTATCCATAGAACTCCCTTATGACCCAGCAATAGCATTGCTGGGGATTTACCCAAGAGAGACAGAAATGCTGATGCATAGGAGCACATGTACCCCAATGTTCATAGCAGCAATGTCAACAATAGCCAAAACATGGAAAGAGCCTAAATGTCCATCACCTGATGAGTGGATCAAGAAGATGTGGTATATATACACAATGGAGTACTACATGGCAATGAGAAAGGATGAAATCTGACCATTTGTAGGAAAGTGGATGGACCTCGAGGGTGTCATGCTAAGCGAAATAAGTCAGGCAGAGAAGGACAGATACCATATATTTGCACTCATAGTTCCAACAGGAGAACAGGAGAAACCTAATGGAGGACCAGGGGGAGGGGAAGAGGGCAAGAGAGTTGGGGAGAGAGAGGAACATAAAACCTGAGAGACTATTGAATACTGAAAATGAACTGAGGGTTGAAGGGGGAGGGGGGAAAAGAGGTAGTGGTGATGGAGGAGGGCACTTGTGGGGAAGAGCACTGGGTGTTGTATGGAAACTAATCTGACAATAAACTACTTAAAAAATTTAAAAAAAATAAATAAATAAAATGAGAAATTGAATTACCAAGGATCATAGGCACCAGAGTTTAAGGCAATCTCTAGGAGAATAACAATTGAGAAATTCAGTACTTAATTAGAAAAGTTCAAAAATACTTTTGAGTTCTCATTCTGTAACAGACTTTATAATAGATACTGAGATTAGGCAGTGATAAAATTGTCATAAGTCCTAGTTTCATACATTTTATAATCTAGGGCAGTAAACTAATACATATCTATCAGACTTTAGTTTCCCCTTTTTTTTTTACAAATAGTGCCTACGTCATGGGGTATAATGAGTTATTCGCTTAAAACAACGCTTGGAACATATGAAGTATTCAATGTCTCTTGGCTATTACAATGTGTAGTGATAACTCTTACAACTGTGATGAAGATGGTGAAAAAAACTGAAGCAAAGAAATATTGGGGGGAAAGGCAGGGATGGAGGCGAGATGCATCATCTACTGAGATGTGGCTTTGTAACTTAGCTTCCCTGAAAAAGGGACATTCAAACTGGGATCATAATAATGAAAGGGAGCCAACATGGATACAATAAGGAGAAATATGTTTCAGGAAAAGAGACCATATATTGAAAGAAAAAAGAAGAGTTTATATGCTTGAGGAACTAAAAAGAAGCTAATGTAGCTGGGCTGTAATAGCAATAAGCTAGAGAGGCACACCAGGAATGTGGGGGAGAAGAAAGCACCTGCTTGTGCACTATCTTCTGAGCTACCTGCAAGGTTTTTAAGAACAACCTGTTATGATTTTATGCTGAGTGTAGTGGCAGGTCACTGGAGAAGTTCACATAGAAGAGAAACGTAATCTGATACATGTTTTAAATTTTAACGTTTATTTTCTTTTAAATTTAAAAAATAAAAAATTTTTCTTGAGAGACAGAGACAGAGCACAAGCGGGAGAGGGCCAGACACAGGGGGAAGCACAGAATCCAAAGCAGGCTCCAGAGCCTGACTCAGAGTTCAGGGCTTGAACTCATAAGCTGTGAGATCATGACCTGACTCAAAGGCAGATGCTTAACCTACTGAGCCACCCAGGTGTCCCAGTGTTTGTTTTTGAGATACAGAGAAACAAAGCACAGTGGGAGAGGGGCGGAGAGGGGGTGGGGAGACATAGAATCCAAAGCAGGCTCCAAGCTCCCAGCTGTCAGCACAGAGCTGGATGTGGGGCTAGAACCCATGAACTGGGGGATCATGACTTGAGCCGAAGTCCAACGCCCAACTGAACCATCCAGTTGCCCCAATCTGATACATGTTGTAAAACTTATATGTAGCTGGGTATAGGTGCTTGGACGGTGGTTAACAGGGACGCAGAGACCACATTAATACCTAAAAGTGTGATAAATGAGATCGCTCTGCAGATATAATGGTCAGCTTTGTTGCAGTAACAACCCCCAGATCGTAGTGATTTAGAAAAACAAAGGATTATTTCTTTTCTTTTTTAAAGTTTACTTATTTATTTTTGAGAGAGAGAGAGAGAGAGAGAGAGAGAGAGAGCACACATGGGAGGTGCAGGGAGAGAGGGAAGAGAGAGAGAGAGAGAGAGAGAGAGAGAGAGAGAGAGAGAGAGAGAGAGAGAGAATCCCAAGTAGGCTCTGCTCCGGGAGCACAGAGCCCATTGTGGAGCTCGAACTCATAAATGAGAGATCATGATCTGCTCAGAAAACAAAAGTCAGATTCTTAACCAACTGAGCCACCCAGGCTCCACACAAAGAATTACTTCTTGTTCATATTACATATAGACGGCTCATGTGTTGTGACTCTGATAAATTGCCCTATGGGTAGGCTGTAGCTTTGTTCCAAGTGTCTTTGCATGCTGCAGTCTGAAGAGGCAACTCCAGATGGGACCTGCTTTCTCTCAGAGCACCAGGCAGAAGCAAACAAGTAATAGAAATCCACTAGGACTCTAAACGTTACTTCTACTCCATTGGTAGAAGTAAGTCACATGGCCAACCCTAATATCCATGAAGCAAAGAGGAACATTACCTCTTGGAGGCAGAGATCACAGACTACTGCAAGGAACTAAAGTTCTCCCCAAGAGAAAATAAATCACTGCTCTACATGAAATCTCTGTTTTCTGAATGTTTTCTTCTTTTAAATCTTTTTATCTTTTTTTTCTTTCCTGCTGTAGCTTGAAGCTGGGAGTATTCTTTTTTGTGTGTGAAAAAATAAGCTCCTAGAAAATCCCCTCATCTCTGTTTATGACCTAGTATTTAGATGATATGCTTTACAAAATAGTTTCAAATTCTCATCCTCAGAGTTGCAAGACAGCTCAGTGGTGTGTCTATGTACCACCAATAGGCAAAAAATAATAATAGCAAAAATAGGAGTAACTACTGTTTGCTGGATGATTACTATGTGTTATGCATTTTACATACATTACTTCATATCTATGTTAAAATTCCTGCAAGGGAGGTATATTCTTCCCTTTTATAATAGAATATACTGGGGTTTATAAAGTTCAAGCTATTTGCCCAAAGTCAAAGGTGCTGAAGGACTGAGCTGGATCCAAACCTGAGTCCAAAGCCTCTTATCTAAAGCGCCAGAAGCATTTTTTGTTCTGTATCTTGATATGAACATGAACAGAGGAGAAACAGAAGCACCACAATGAATGTGCTCTTTACTTGGAGTTAATACATGTGCAAAAATATCTATTTCACTACAATTTGTTTGTTATTTCATGGTAAAGCCTAAGTATGCTGTTTCATAATTAGGATATCCACTATTCATTCAACGTTAATTTTGAGTCTGACAAGTCACAGGAAAAAAATTGAAACCATTTAAGATGTAGTGGAAAAGAACAATGGGATTCTGATAAAAGAATATGTCTGAAATTTGTGAAATAGGATGAAATTCTCTTATTTGAAGTCTATGCTCTTAAGTTATTCTACAGCTGACTGTCTTAAATACTATATATTCTAAAGTGTAAACGAGAGATGAGTAATGAATCAAATAAGACTTATTAAATAACCAATGTCTAGATATTTCAAAGCCTTGGCTCTACGTAAAACATTTTCAGATGGGTTATCAGGCATTTTACTGAACACTTTTCTTATCTGGAGCTCTGTCTCTAACCTGACCTTCTGTTACATATATGCCTATGAACCACCTCCATTTACCCAAGACACATGAGAGTTGGCAACAGAGGCCACTGCCCTTGGAGTGCCTGTAAATCTCTGGTGACATATTAGAGAGGAATCCTTAAAAGCAGGTGAAGCTGAGTCTGCTTTGACTTCACTATCACCCGCTTTTGTTAGCTGCCCACATGTGGCTCCTCATTCATGTGCCCTCAAATGATCTCAGCTTGCTGTCTGCAGAAGGACTTAACTTTTGAGTCGAATAGTAGAAATTTCTCTATGGCTACTGGCTGCAAAGCGATCATAAGGTGCAGTAATGGGCACAGGCATCTGTTGGTCAGCAAGAGATTTGTTATCTCATTATAATCTTTTGAACAACCCACTGAGGTGTGATTGCCCTCATTTTTCAGATGAGGATACTGAAACTCAGAGAGTTTACATTTCAAACTCAAGGTCAACAGGCAATAACAACCACCCCAGTCGGTTGCCCTAAAAATTATAACATGTTAACAAATGTGTAACTATAACTGGGTCTCTGTATATCTAATTCCATTTTCTGAAGATGAGAAAGACTGCCAGCAGCCGATTGCTAAATGATCATACTTTACTGCAAACCTAATACCTTCAACACTATATCCTTCACATTTAGTTATCAACCTGAATATATGATGGCTTACCGGCACATAAAAGATAGCAGGGATAAATATGAAAAACAAGTACAGTTGAAAGTACAGTCGTTTACCTGGGGAGAAAAATGGGGACTATTTTTTTTTATTTCTGCAGTCCAAAAGGGATTTTGCATATCGATAACATCATTTTTAAAGAACTACATGGAAACTTATTGCCAAGTAGAAGGAGAAAAAAAGGCAAAAAAAAAAAAAGAAAAGAAAAAAGAAAAACTCAGATTTATACCTATATATCTCAATCAATTTTAACCTGGCACAGACAAAATCTTTCAGCCAATATGGTGGGGAGAGACAACATAGAACCATGTTTAAAATGATCTATGATAACACTTCCAGGTTGTCAGAATATCCTGTGTTTGAATTCCCCCGGTATGTTCCCACTTAGTTTTGAACAACACTTTTAACACTGTTACAGTTACAGTGTGAAGAAAAATTAACCGAATATACATTTATTTTAATTAGAACTATTCAAATTTAAAGCAGAAGCCAGTCTTGAGAAGTACAAATTATACTTGGAAGGCATCTACCCTCCATTCTTATTCACCCCACAGGGCTTGCATATGGAGGACCCAGGGAAAGCCTTCAAAGAGTTCATGAATTCCTGAAACTTTATAAAAATATATTTGCATATTTCTCAGTGTGGGTTTACAGCTTTCATTAGATTCCAGCATGGCTGGAAAATAACCAGGCACTTGCTTTCCACAGCACCTGTGCTAATTTAGAACCTCAATTAGCATTTTTAAGACGCTAAATCCAAGATGCAATATCCAAATTTGGTGCCATAAATGGATATACCAGTGATAACGTCTGGAGGAAATGCCTCTACAACAAATAAACTCCAAGAAACTTTAGGAAACTTTAAGAATAATCTACCCACCTCATGTAGACTTCAGCTGAGTCTCCTTTATTCTTCTCTAATAAATATTTACTTTTTCTCTATTTATAGAGAGCTTAAACTGTGTAAGTAGTTTGTTGCTTTCGGCAGCTGTTTGTTAAAAAGTTAGTATAAATAATGAACACTGTTTGGAGTGACAGCCTAAGAAAGAGCTGCCAGAAGAAATGACTCCTGAAAGGAGAGTAAAGAGCTCTTTCATTAAGTACCCTGGTCTTTTAGATGAGATCGGGTGCATTCAGAGTGGTATGGCCATAGACTACCCTGGTCTTTTAAAAGTGGATCATTACATCAGGAACAGATTGCTGACCAACTTCAACATCCTGTCCAGTCACAAAAAAATTAAGTAGCATCCAGTGTACCCCTCCCTCTAAAAATGAAGAAAATGAATATTACCACATTTGAATGACTTTTTCATTCAACTAAAGCCAAAATTTGCATGCAGACATCTCAAATTGCAGGAAATTTGGTATTTTTACCACACTAAAAGACTGTATCATGGATGGACCTAGAGAGAATAATGCTAAGTGAAGTCAGTCAGGGAAAGACAAATACCATATGATTTCACTTATATGTGGAATTTAAGAAACAAAGCTAATGAACAAAGAAATAAAAAAAGAGAAACCAAAAGACAGAGTCTTATAGAGAACTGATGGCTACCAAAGGGGAGGTGGGTGAGCGAATGGGTGAAATAGGTGAAGAGGATTAAGAGTACACTTATTCTGATGAGCACTGAGTAAGAAATATACAGAATCATTGAATCATTATATTATATGCCTAATATAATAGGCATAATATAATAATATAACCTATAATAAGTTATAGGTTATAACTAATATAAACCTGTATGTTTATTATAATAGATTTTTTAAAAAAAGACTTTACTGACTAACCTTGAATTATATGTTAGCTTCCATCTATATAAAACCCTCCAAGAACTTTCTGGTACATTTAAAATAAGGTAATTACAAAATTTTTTTTAAAAACGCTTTTTTAATTTTTTTTTTTAATTTTTGAGAGATAGAGACAGATCATGAGCAGGGGAGGGTCAGAGAGAGAGGGAGACACAGAATCAGAAGCAGGCTCCAGGCTCTGAGCTGTCATGACCTGAGAACCCATGAACCGTGAGATTATGACCTGAGCCGAAGCCGGACACTTAACTGACTTAGCCACCCAGGCGCCCTGAAGAAAGCACTTAAACTACACCGAGAAGGCAGTGCACGGCCATGTAGTTTCTACCTCTCCACATTCATTGCGTGTCTCTCTTCCCTATTGATGCTACACTCCACTCCATTAGCCTGTCTCTAGTTCCTCAAATCTAACACTTTCCTTATTTTTGCATATATATGTTTCTTGTTGTTGTTATTGTTTTTTGTTTTTTGTTTTTACCAGAACATGTTTCCCTTCATTGTCTCAATGCTGACTCCCTTTCATCATTACGGTCAGTCATATCAATGTAATATCTTCAGAGAACCCATCTCACACCACCATACCTCCAGAGATCTTTGCAACTGCCCTCCTCCCTCCCATTCCCCCCATTATTTCATTACTTTACTTTCTGTCACCATCTTCTTCAGAATTTTAACACGCATTCCAAAAGCGTAAGAGAAACATCTCCGCCTTGCTCATCTATTCACTGTCAAGACAGATGCTGCGAGGATTAAGGAAGTTGGCTAATTTTACCCACAATTTACACTTAATTCTCCACAGTTTTATAAGTCTGGAGTAAATTAATATTAAAAATAGGAAGACATAGATGAGAGAGAGAGAGAGAGAGAAAACAGGTAAAGAGGGAGTGGGAAAGAGAGAGAACAGGGAGAAAGGGAGAGAAAGAGAGAAGGAGGAAGAGGGGAGGGAGAAAGAGATGGAGAGAAGGAAGGAGAAAGAGAAGGATGGTGAGTAGGTGGGTAGGTGGGAGGGATTGGGGGACAAGAGAGAGAGAGAGAGACACTGTTCAGTTAACACAAATTAAAATCAACATCATCACTAGTTTTAATATTTTATGGTTTCCCTTCCATCATCAGGAGCCAGCATAATGTTGAGCAAGAAAATATTAAACCATAATATCCTAACCTACCATAGTGATAAGGAATGTTTAATAATATAACCCTAATAATATCCAGGGGTCCTGTGGGCCACTGTCTGTAACTCACATTTAAAAGTTAGTTTATACACAAAAGTGAAGAGCGAGTCCATTATTTATTTGAATTTTAAATAATTAAGTAGAATTTGATTCATAGTCTTCAACAAGCATTTTTAAATCCCTGTTCCTTTCTTCCCATTCTCTGTTGAGTACTCCATGAACCAAACTCCTCAAGTTTCTTCACCTAGTATCCTATAAGTTTTTCATCTCTCTTTTCCCTAACCTCTGGTGGTGTGCATAATTTACACTTCTCTAGATAGTTTTTTCTCCCTTTGCTAGTGTCTTCTCATTCTCTTCCTAGTTCACAATTTTATCACTGCATCTCTTCTAACCCCATATTTCAACATCATGCAAGTTCAGCAATAGCCTGAAAAGGGACAATTGTCCTTAGAGAGATGAGGAGCAGGAAAGAGGCTAAATCTGATTGGGCAACTACTAATAAAGATCAGAAAAGTCTCATGGCCCTTTATTTTATTTCTGTATGCAGCTCACACTCAAAACTATGATCTTTGTGTTTCTGCAAAAGATACTCATTTTCACTCCATAACCAGTCAGAAGACTTTACTCCTCAATAAGAACAAGTAGATTAACAACTTGTTTTATTGCTGCATAGTTACTGTAGCTGCATGGGTATGCTTTTCTATACTACCGAAGGGGAGAAAAGAGTAATTATGAAATCAAAACAGGCAAAAATGTTTTGAGAAAACAGAGACAAGACAAAAAATAAATTTTGGAGATAAAAAGTATAATCATGAGAATAAAACATTGAAATAGAAAAAACTAGACAGATACACTTTTTTAATGAGAAAAATAATAAAATTTCATGCAATGTTGATTCATTAAAATTAAATTAAAAATTAATTGGAGAAAATATATAAAAATATGGAAGAGGATTAGATATCAATGGAAGATAAACCAATGCCTCCTGATATATACACCGAAACACACACGGAGAAAATTTTATAAAGAATCTTGAAGGTGTGTAGCACCCAAGGATTATCCATAAATCCTCAAATGGAAAGTGAACACTAAATACTGAACATGAGAAATATTAATACCCAGATGTATCATAGACAAATTTCAGAACCTCAGTGGCTAAAATATAATCTCAAGCGGTTTGTAACTAGCCTGCCCTAATTTTTAAGTAACAATATACTTTTAGAAGCTAATAGAGCATACCGTCAGAATGCTGGTAAAAATCTCTGATGATCCCAAGTGAAATTAGCATTTAAGAGGAACACAAAATGAAGACATTTTCAGACACAGGCTAAGAGAATTCACAAGTTACTCAATTAAAGCTTATTCTTCAGCAAACATGAACACAGAGGGAAGAGGAGAGATACTAACAAAATCATGAACATGAATTGATAATATATTGACAAATGTAATTCACTATAAGTGAAAATAATAACTAATATTTTGTGTCCTGAAAACAGTAAAACTAAAATCTAAATACCACAAAAATGGTGGTTTTTAAACACCACGTAATTAAATTGAAATTTAAACACCACAAAAATCCACAAAAAATTATTGTTTGTTTTTATATTTTTAACATACACAGCTATATGAAAGTTGGTACTAACACTTTTATTTTTTATTTAAAAATTTTTACTGTTTATTTTTACTGTTATTATTGAGACAGAGAGAAACAGAGCATGAGTAGGGGAGGGGCAGAGAGCGAGGGAGACACAGAATTTGAAGTGGGCTCCAGGCTCTGAGCTGTCAGCACAGAACCCGATGCAGGGCTCAAACCCACAAACCATGAGCTAATAACCTGAGCCGAAGTTGGATGCTTAACGCACTGAACCACCCAGGCGCCCCTCAGTTTGTTTTTAAAACATGATCTCTGGAGGAGGAAAAATGCTTAACGACTTTATATTTTTGAAATAAAAGATATGGTTATTTGTGAATGTCAAATATATATAAATATATATACATATAACAGAGTATATAGTGGTAAATATATATGTAAAAATGTGTGTGTGTACACAGAAAGAGAGTGAGAGAATGAGCAGATACGACTCCCTGCTACAAATTAGCAAAGTAACAACAGTAGAGGTGAAGAAAATTAAGAAAGAAGCAATCAAAGTAACAGAAAGCAGGGAAAGAGAAGCAAAGGAATCAAGGAAGATTGCTGATTATTGATTAAAGAGGAGATTAAAAGATGCAAGATAATAATATTAAAATGAAAAGGGGTATATACGTCCAAACAGAACAGAGATGAAAAACTCAAGGCAATACTGTAAAGAAATTTATAATATTTTTTTAAGTTAAAAAGAACTCTGGAGCTCATGGGTGGCACACTTGGTTAAGTGTCTGACGTCGGCTCAGGTCATGATCTTATGGTTCATGAGTTCAAGTCCCAAGCTGGGCTCTGTGCTAACAGCTCAGAACCTGGAAATTGTTAAAGATTCTGTGTCTCCCTCTCTCCCTGACCCTCCTCACCTCACATTCTATCTCTCTCTCTTACACAAAAATAAATAAAAAAAAATTAAAAAGATGTTTAAAAAAACTTTAAAAATCTAATTTTCTAGAAAATTCTATATTACCAATAATTAAATTAATTGCCAAAACAGTATGCCTCCCCAAAGCAAAACACTAGGTTCCAAAAAATTTGCAGCACATTTTGAAAAACCATTAAGGAATTCTCAACTTCAATACTAGAAAACAGTACAGTGATGCTTCACAATTCTGTGGGATTTGCTATTGAGAATTTTAAAATAATGACATATTCTAACAGACAAATATTTAAAACATGCCCCCTACACAATCTCTCTATTAAAATATATTTTTGAACTATAGATAATTATATACTGAACATTTTGTATATCTATTACTTGGATATTACAGATTTGTTACCTCTTAAACTTTTGCCATATTTGAATTTACTTTAAATAAAGTTACACATTTAGTTGAACTCCTCTATATAACACTCCACAATCTGTTTCCTACACCTCATTTTTCTTCAGAGATAAGAACAGCCTGAACTTATCACTCAGATGTGTGTGATTTATATATAAAATTCATCACATAAAATATATCCAAAAATGACAGTACTCTACCTGTTAATTTATATAAATGATACACATTATGGATCCTCTGCACCTTGCTTTTTCAACCAAACTTCTATTTTTATTTATTTTTATTATTTTAAAATTTTTAATGTTTATTTACTTTTGAAAGAGAGAGAGCAAGAGAGAGAGCAAGCATGAGTAGGGGAAAGGCAGAGAAAGAGGGAGACTCAGAATTCAAAGCAGGCTCTAGGCTCTGAGCTGTAAGCACAGATCCCAATGTGGGGCTCAAACTCATGAACGAGATCAAGATGGAGCCAAAGTCAGGAGCTTGACCAACTGAGCTCCTTAGGTGCCCCCAAACGTCTATTTTTAGATTTTTCAATATTGAGACATGTAAACCTTGCATGCTAACTTTAACTATTGTATAGTGCTCCAACCTAAGACTGTACCGCCATTTATTTACCTCTCCCTGGACATGGTGAGCATGCCCTTCTCGTGGATGTCTCTTTTTGTAACATAATGACAAGATTTAAAATTTTTTACATCATGCAAATTGCTTTCAAAAGTAAATTTACCTCTTCATACTCCTATGAGGTATGTATACATCTGGCACTTGGCATTGACTGCCATTTGTAACTTTCTGTCAATTTGAAATGATGTGAATTGATGATGCTTCAGTTTGCATTTTAGTAATCACTAGCTTGGTTGAGTTTTACATTTTTACTACCTCTAGGGGCTCCTCAGATAAATTTTCTGTTCAGTCCTAGAAAATTTTCTCACATGCCTTTATTTAAGATTGTGTTTCAGCAAAATGAACTAGTAAACAAAAACAAAAAGAGTGAAATGACAGGACTCAGAAAGCACATAAGACAGTTGCAAAAAGAGAATTCCAGGATAATCACTATGGGGCATTGTCTAAAAAACTTAAACAACAAACAAACAAAAAAAACCTGATAGACTATCTTTGTCTTTCCATTTCTCAAAGTTATAATGAGATAATAGAGATTTCTGAAGGAAGATTTTAAAAAGTTAGTAATAGACACATGGGACATTCAGCGTATTAAGAAGTATAAAATAATTATTAACTCAAGGAAAATAACCAAGTTGTAAGAAAAGAAGAGCTGTAAAGGGTCTGTTTGAAATAACTGGGAAGCAAATGTGGTTTGATTTCACTGCTGCCCAGACCCACATGAAAAGCTAGACTGGCAAACCAACATGGCATTGGTTGGCCTGCGGAAAGCCTTAACACCTGAGTATTTCAGGGGTTCCTGGGTGGTTCAGTCAGTTGAGTGTCCAATTCTTGAGTTCAGCTCAGATCATGATCCCAGAGTCATAGAATTGAGCCCTGCAACAGGTTCTGTTCTGAGTGTGGAGCCTGCCTGAAATATTTTCATTCTCTCTCTCTCTCCTTCTTTCTTCCTCTCTCTCCCTCAAAAAAAAGACCTATACATCTCCAACCTGACCTGTTTTCTCCAGCAGAGACCTCAGAATACAGTCCTATTCAGGGTGGGTGCTTGCGAGCCCAGGGTACAAAACGCAGGTCAAAACTACCTCTAGGTGAGGGCCACTAGAAGTAATCAGAAGCCTCATGTTGTACTCACCATTCACTGGTCCCTGAGAAATGAACAAAGGTGACAGCTTTTTTTTCATATTGGAGCCAAATGTACTGTAACATATCATAACCTAAGAAGTTCCCTGGCTCCCTCAAGGCCATCAGTGATTTACAAAATACAAATGACTACAACAACATTTTGCTAATTGGGAGTTGTCTTCCATAAGTATATGAGGTTTTCATCTTTTTAATACCAGAGACCACTGTGAGCATTGATAGCCCACCAGATCAAATTCTAAACTTTCATTGGTGAATTCTACCTCTGGATTAGAATCATCAAAACCAGTGTTGAGGGGAAATGCCAACTGGAAACCACTAAGTCTCCCAATCCTTTGAAGAGTGCTAACTTTCAAACAATATAAATTACCTGGGGGGCAAAAGGAAATAGGACAAACTATCCAAGAACTGCACCAAGTGGATATTGCATGCCCTGCCTACAGTGTTTTCAATGGCCTGGTGGTCAGCAAAAAACCACATGGCTCATGGCAGATGACCAAAGACAACCAATAATTGAATGAGGTAGTTCCCCATCTATGCAGCTCTGCCCAACACTGGCACTATCTTAGATACTTTGGCTGTGGTCCCAGGAGTGTACCATCTTGTATTGGACTTGGCAAACACCTTTTTCAGTATTATCCAGGCTGTTGAGTCACGAGATCAATTTCCCTCCATGTGGAAAGGGGAACAATGGATCTTCCAAGTGCATCCCCAACCCACACAGTATATCAAAGAATGGTAACCCAAAACCTGTCCATGCTCCCCATCCCCACTTCAACAAAATGGGGCCATTAAATCAATGAAATAATGTTCTCATATGAGGACTTATTTCTGCAATATGATGCTCTGAAAACTTTGCTAAAACATCTATGAGAGAGAAAATGGGCAGTGAAATCACAGGAAATTTAAGGTCTAGGCACTACCATAAATTTTTGGGGAGTCATGTGGTCAGGAAACATACACATTTCCAGAAGCTATAATGGACAAGGTACAAGCCTACCCAACTCCTAAGAAAGCAAAAGAGGTGGAAAGCTCTTTAGTGTATCCTGATAAGAACTTCCCTTCATAACAAGGAATGGGTTGAGAATATGCTCCATAAACTTACTTATGCTTGGCTCAAATGCCACATTGTCTAAATGGCATGGCTGTTTGCAACAGAGGAGCACCCTGTCCACCAGCCCACTGTCTCTAGAAATATGAGTGCTACTAAGCTCAGTAGTGTATGAAGATCTTCCAAATGTCCCTGCCCTATTCCTGTGGTGGCTCCAGTGGTCTGTAGGGTAGGAGCAGGGGAAATTCCTATTGATACCTGGTATATACATGGGTCTGGTGGAGGCAAGCCACATGAGCTGCAGTGACACCATCTGGATAAAAGCAGAAACTCTGAGCTGTGTGGCTAGTGATCACCCATGAGCCCTGGTCATTAACTCATTAACAGTTGGGCTATTCTAAAGGTATTGGACAATGGGAAGAAGAGGACTAGATGATCATGAGTAAGCTGTTATGCGGTCAGAATATGTGGAAAGACATTTGGGTTCACTTGCAAGAGCCTGGGGCAGTTCTCACTGTTTTCCATATTCTAGCTCCTAAGACAATGATACTTCTGACAATCAGAAAGCTGTTGCCCTAAAACAGGTACAAGCCCTAGCAACTGACCCTTCAATAGATACTGCAGATTGGGTGCAGAGAAAGAGTAGACACTACAGTGCCTAGGTGGAATGTCATATAGCCGTGGATGCTGGATTGCCCTAGAATTACAGTGACTTGGTTGATGCAGTAACAGCATGTCCTGCGTTTTTTCAACAGTGCCCAAGGCAGCTGCTAAAAAAGTGTGGGACTATCCCCTGGAGTTTCCAACTGATGAAGAATTTGGAAAATTGATTATATAGGTCCCTTCTCTTATAAGTTAGGCTTCTAGATATGTTTTGGTTTGTGTAGACACTGCATCTGGCCTTACCCCAGCTTTCCCACGTCACCACCTGAACTGGGCTGTCACAATTAGAAAATTATAGAAGCTGAATATCTTGTAAAGAAACCTTCATTGGATGAACCGTGATTGGGAGTCACATTTCAAAGGTCATGACTGGGCAAAAGACGACATTGAATAGAGGTTCTATCTTCCTTGTAACTTGCAAGCAGTAGGTTGATAGAAAGGACAAATGGAATAGTAAAGATGACTAACAAGTAAAAGCACTTTGACTGGGTGGATTGGGATAGTGCTTTAATACATTTGAATGATCAACCGTAGGTAGCCCCTGTTGTCTCATAGACCAAAATGGGGATCCCTACCAAGATACCCAATACCATAAAAGTATGGAAGAGACCTATTGCCCCCATTATCCCTGTGGATCAATTTGCTATTATGCTGAAAACACCAAAGTCGATCACATCTGGGAAAGAAATAATATACAGGAATTTGCAATGGTACATCCCGCTGGGATGAGTTAATTCATAGCCCTGGGTGAGGGAAATATATAAAAACAAATAAAATCCAGTATTAATTATTCAATATAAATTTTGAACAAATATGGATATGTTTTGTTTACTACCAGGAAATCTGTGCATATAGACATGTTGTGCATAAAAATGTGTACTCCATCTCAAATAACACATTAAACAAAGATAATCTAGGAAAAACTCTGCTAGATGATTTAGAAATCTACTCTAATAATGGCAGCATTGATATCAAAGAGGTATATGTAAGTTTGAATAAAATCATTCTCATTAAATGTGACTAGGCAAAATTTATCTACAAATTAATGCATTTTATATAATGTATTTGTGTACACAACTAACTTAATATAATGTATTTATCTCTTTTACATTATTAAACATCCACATTTATAAGTTCATAAAAGGGAAACTTATTTTCAATATCTTTTGGAGAAATGTGGGCCACTTGATATTTGAGTTCACTTTATATTTATGCATTTAGAGAATAATGTATAGGATACTTCTTTATTATTTGTTTTTACTACCAGATTAGATCTCGTAAGGGAAAGTTATTTTGCCTAGTTTTCATCTTTTATTTATCTTTTTGATCACTGATGACTGTGTTTCTGACATTAAAGACTGAAAAATAAATGATAGAAATAAAAAAGTTCTCTTTAATAATTTGGTGGCATCACACACACCAAAGACCAGATCTGCTCCTCAGTGAACTACAAAAGGTGAGAGAGAGAGAGAGAGAGAAGTCTGAGTGAAGAGATTTTCATACATCTTACCAAGGATTCCTTGCCTACTAATTTTACTGTAAAGCAAATCCCTCAATTATGAATCCACAGATAATATTTAGCATTCTCTCTTCTGCATGCTCCATTTAAACAAGGTTGTCTTTCAGAAACTTCAGAATAAATATCCAGGAAATAAATTCACACCATGCATTGCCTACTAGTCATTATTTTTTTAACTCTTCTATTAAAAGAATAAATCATTATGGATAGGGTTGCCAGGTTTAACAAATAAACATAAAGGGCACCCAGTGAATTTAAATATCAGATAAAGGACAGGTTGAACACACTAATACATTGTTATGGTTTTCCTGAAATTTAAACTTAACTGAGTGTCCATTATATATCTTGCAAACCTAATTAATACATCACTGCAAACATATGAATACCTTTTTGCTCATGTAAGTCTACTCACATGGTCACCATACTCTTTTTGATACAATATGCAGTTAGTCACACACTCACACACACTCACACACACACACACACACACACACACACACACACACACACTCTAATAAAGTAAATCTTGTTGAAAGTTGAGGACAATCCAAAGTCTAAATTGTTTAGAGATAAATAGACGATTGAGAAAAATATGCTACCTTTATTACTGATAGAACTGATATGACTTAGTGGAACAATAATAATGGTTTTTCTGGTAGTGAATCCCAAAAGTGTAAGAATAGTTATGAGCAGCCTTGACCGATCACAGACTTTCCCACAGGGAGATCTCAGAGCTGTGTCTTAAAAAGATGTGAATTTTGTCCAATGCTAACTTCAGGAGGTTACCATTATTTTGTCACAGTTTTGGGTGCAAGCAACTTAGCTCTGGAAACAGAAATGGTGCACCTTGGTCCCACTGCCTTATTTTCAACCCACCAATCAGGACAACCCATCCATATCTGTGGGAATGAGATTCTCAGAGGCTTGGAGGAGCATTGGAGCAAATCCGATGTGCAAAGAACTAGCAGAGTAGGAAGGACAAGTATTCCTCAACAACTCCTCTGCACTTCTTTGTTAAATGCAACATATTATCCATAAAATTAGTGGGCCAGGCTGTGCATCTCCTATCTTCCTCTCTAGATCTAAGAGGTGATCATTCTAACACCCTCTGTTGTAGGTAACTCCTGTCATCATCATCAATGTCAATGTGGCCTATGTTTCAATGGGATGAAAAACACTAAGCATGAAAAACCTACTTAAATGTGTGAACTGTAGTTGAAAAACCTCTATAAAGTATATGAAATTTAAAATATTAGGGCATTAAAAATACTTGTGAATATTAAGTCATTATTCATCTTTGTATCTTCTGCTGGAACTAAAAAGTCCAACAAAGTTTTGCTGAATGAAGAAAGAAAATAAGATAGAAGCATTTGGTTTTGACTGTCACATGACATTTGCTTGAAAGAAAGATCCTAGGGTAATTGCATCAAACTTTGAAATATATAAAAGTGCAGAGCTGAAGGGCTAACTTAGTCACAATATTCCAACAGACTCTCTCTAAAAATCTCCCTGTAAACCACACCAGTTTGTATTATTTCTTGCTCATGGGTGAATCACTATAAATAGTAAGCTGAGGTGGTGGGGAGAAGGCAAAGTGTAATAAAATCGGCATATCTACTGCTTCACTGTAAGGAGGTGTTACTTCTCACCTTTTCATTGCTCCCATTTTGAGGATTGAAAAATCACTGTGCATTTTTCCACTTACCTATAAAACACCAAGTTGACAACAACTAACTATATTGATTTCTGAGCATGAAAATCAAAATCATTTTTTTTCCTTGTTTGAATTGCCCATGAGTCAGTAAGGGACATAATTTTTACCAGTGTTAAATCTACCTGGAAAAAGTAATCCTGCTATGATTTCAATGGTGTTAACATGGATATGCAAAAAATATACTCATAGTCGATGTGAAGTCATAAATTAAGTATGCCATATTAATTGTAATATGTCAATAATTGAGATAAATTTTTATCTACAAAATGTATGTGTAAGTTCATAGTCATGTAAATGTCAGTTTCACCTAAATGTCAGAAATTAAATTTATATCAAAATCTCAGCATTCAAAAGACATCATTTTGAAGTTCATAATTACAAAATCAAAATAATCAGTGCAAATAAAAGTTCATGTTTATGTGAAAAACACGCAAATCCTGAACACACATGTTTTATCAAGATGGTCCCACCCCACCCAAAACCACATGCAAGGAATCATTTCCTACTCTTTTTCCCATTGAGGGTTTTAAGCTTCACCTTATGCTCTTTTTATATCCTCCTCCTAGCTTATCTCCTGTGTGTGTCTCTCTCCCTTTTTCCATTTCTTCATTAAAGTCCCATAGACTTGGTCCCTCTTGAACAGTCCCTTTGATTGAAAGACTCTTTCCTAAAAAGTCAACCCATTGCCCTCTTTCAAAATAAATCCTTTCTTTTATGGAGCCCTCTCTGATCAAACTGGGGAAAAGAACAGTTTAATCCTTCTGTTCAGAAGACCCCACAAGCAATTTACTTTATCCCAGCTTCTGGTATAAACATGCTTTAGTTCTATTTAGACACAATGAAAAGAAAATTAGAGTACTGTTAATTTCTACAAAAGTTGTATTGTTTTTCTCGTTTACAGATTAAAACTTAGAAATTTCCCATTTCTGTGAGCAATTTTATTTTGAACTATTTGTGCACAAAATATTTAAAAGATCATCACTTTTATAGCTAGTAGGTGAAAAGAAGGTGAAAAGTAGAAAAAAAAGTCAAATGACTGTCTAGTGTTCAGTACAACCATTATATATCTTGAATTCTAAGTTGAATTACTCTCACTTTTAGAACACTGCTACCTGATACTTCCCTTGCCCCTTATATTTTTATTTTGGACAATAGACTTTGCTTTGCATGCTTTGTGTAGACAATTAATTAAAGATAAAGGACTTGTTAGGGGGAAAAGCAGCATCTTTTACTGTCTGAGCCTCCTTAGAAATATGAGGCATTACAAAGGGAATAGTGCTAACAAAAATAAAGTCGATAAAAACCCGATTATTAAAAACACCAGATTTGCTCACTGCATCCACAGATGACATGTAAAAATATAACAAAGTCTGTTTTCATAAGACATATTTGTTTTTTATTTTTTATTATGTCTGTGAAATTTTGTATTATTTGTTTAAAAATTTTAATTGTATAGAGTGATGTTTACCAGTATGGTCTGATCATCTTCTGATCTCAAATATATAAACCACTATTAGAAGTCTCTTTTCCTTAATACCAAAATCGTACAGCATCTTGTCCTGGTATTAATATCCACTCAATAAATATTGTTAAATGGATAACTAAATTTTAAAAAGTTACAACAAGCACTTATGAGTACCTTAATTTAAGACATAGCCGAGGGCTGCAGTTTAAAAATTAGAAACATTAGTGAGTTTTTGGCTTAGACCCTGATCAGGTACAAATATATATTTATAAAATTCAAAATAATTAGCATGAGGATGTATAAAACCCTTGAAGATAACCACCAAAAAATGCTATTAAAATACTTAGTTTTTAGAAGTAGTGGGCAGCAAAAAGGAAAAAAAAGGTAAAAAAAGTCTCATGAGACTGAAAAAAAATAAGAATCAATGAGAGATGAGTTCAAATAGTTATAGGCCAATAATAAATGCAATTCATATTTATACAGTGCATTTTCCAAGCCTCTGTGAATTTGTGTGTGTTCTACCATAAGTGGCAATTTGTTAATTCCTTGTGTTCATTGAAATCATTAGCTCCTTTCTCTTAGGCTGCTCTAAATGTCATACACAATTTCATAAAAAGTACAGATAAAATCAATAAAAAAGATGTCCCTGAAGCTGAAATACAATGTTATGATATTTGCTTTGTGCATACATTCCCATATTATTCATGGAGACTGAGAAGAATTGTGATTCTAGAAACTCCGTGAAGCCTTGGAACATGGATCAGGAAACATTCATTCTGATTAAAAGTTATGACATGTATAGATGATTAGAGATATTTGTATAGATTTTTCTTATGTATTTCTTATGTATTTCAGTGACTTCCTTAACTTGTATTATCCATTTACTTTAAAAAAATTTCAAGAGGTACGCAGCTTAGTGAATCCCGGATCTTAAAACAATGCAGTGGCATATCCTTCCTTGTAAGTAGACTTCCGGGGTGGGTCTTTGAAGAAGTTGTGATTTTCCAATTATTTTATCTTACTTTAATTTTTCAATTTATTCATTTTTTTATTTTTAGAGAGAGAGAGAGAGAGAGAGAGAGCATGTGTGGGGTAGAGAGAGAGAATCTCAAGCAGGCTCCATGCTCAGTGCAGCGGCTGACACGGAGTTCCATCCCACAGCCCTGAGATCATGACCTGAGCCAAAATCAAGAGCTGCCCTCAACAGACTGAGCCACACAGGCGCTCCTCCAATTATTTTAAATCAAGTGATAAGATTTAAAAAATGAAAAATATTTAATATACCATTGCTTAATCATCCATTGAAAGGGAGAAAGTTTTAAATGACAAGAAAACATTTTTTTAGTCACTGTTAGTTTTGAATGAAATGTACTCATTATAATACAAAGAAAATAATTCAAAGGAAGAAAAATTCCTTCTTCTTTAAATTATGGAGCAAACATGTCCTCGAAGACGTGTTTCTTGCCATCAAGAGTTTACATACAAAATAAAAGGTGAAAGATTTGTTGAAATAATTAATAAATCCTAAAGCAGAGGTGTGTTTAGAGTATTGTGGCAATACAAACCACAGGAAGTTCATTTTATGAGATAGAGAGGCGTGGTGGTAATGCAAATAATCGGGAAGAGTTAGCTTTGGCAATAATAGCTGGAAAATCATGCCAAGAAAAGAGGACATGTTTACAAAAGCATATGGATATATCTTCTAGAACTGACCTTATGGGGACAGTTAGAAAGATGTGGGCCAAATACTAAAGAGCTTTTTATACCATCAAAATTGTGTCCACTCTCTTTTCAGAGATGTAATCAAGAGATTTCATCTTGAAAGTAGCCTGATCAAATTTGCATTTTGGAAAGCTTAAGGTGGTATCAAATTGAGTTATATTTTATTGAAGAGGGAAGCACTGATGAAGGAAAGGTGATTCTAAGCCTATTTTTTTTTAAGTAGTTTAGGCAAGAGATGATTACCAATGGAACTAAGGAATTTTCGGTGTGGAGACAGAGAACAATGAAGTTTGAAGATACATTAGAAGACACAATTAACTGGAATTGGTGAAAATTTATAAGTTAGAGGTATTGAAAGAAGAAAAAAGCAAAAACTAAAACATGCTTTAGACGTGGGAAATTGTGTAGATTTTCATGTGATTTACCAAAACTGGTAACTCAGGAGAAATGTTTAAATATACAAAGTAGGGGGATCAGGTAAATGAGTAAGAGCTTCAAGTTTAGAAAAAAAGAATCTGAGGTTTTATAAAGCGGCTGGGAAATATTTCCACAACGATATTGTGAATGAAGTTCTGATGGCCCGAAGCTAATGTGAGGCCAGAATGCAGCGAGCATGTATTTTTCATCGTACAACAGTGGGTTGGCTGAGGGGTTCTGCTGATTTGGGCTGGTCTTGACTGGTCTCAGCAGGGCTTGCTCATGAATCTGATGTCAGCTGGGGGCTTAGCTAGGAGACAGTTGAATATAAAGACCATTAAAAATTACAAATTGCGCTCCTTTTCATTTTCCCTACCCCTGATGAAAGCTATACTGCTTCCAACAGTGTGAGTCACTAGTGTTGAGCAGATGAGAACATTTTAAGCCTATTTTCTTGAGTGGCACATCCACTCGATGCAGAAATCACATCGTGGGATGGCAGAAAATGGATATGAAGGGTGACTGAGAGATGCTGAGATCCTCAATAATTTGGAATTTATTATATGTAGCAAAGAAGAAAATGAAAAACTAGAAAAATATGTAGCACATTTGTTACAATCACGATAATATGTACACAAGAAGTTAAAATTGGACAGATATGTTGAAAAATAAAAGTACCTTTTTAATTTTTTTCTAATGTTTTATTTATTTGTGAGAGAGAGAGAGACAGCATGAGCAGGGGAGGGTCAGAGAGAGAGGGAGACACAGAATTCAAAGCAGGCTCCAGGCTCTGAGCTGTAAGCACAGAGCCCGATGTGGGGCTCAAACTCACATACCGTGAGATCATGATCTGGGCTGAAGCCGGCTGCTTAACCAGCTGAGCCACCCAGGTGCCCCTAAAAGTATCTCTTCAAAGAAAATCATAAGAATTATGAGTCAAAGTGTTTAATGTTATTACAAATTAAATATAGTTTTTAAAATAATACATTTTTAAATAATGAAAATATTTCCAAAGCAAAGAGGTAAACTTGCCATAGTTGGTTAATAATACAAAAATACATATTTTATAGAATGCAAACTTAGTTTCTTCTACATACAAAATGGCTGATAGAAAGTTTCATTTGCCCGGGATCCCGGGTGGCTCAGTCGGTTAAGCATCCGGCTTCGGCTCAGGTCATGATCTCACGGTATGTGAGTTTGAGCCCCACATCAGGCTCTGTGCTGACAGCTAGCACAGAGCCTGGAGTCTGCTTGGGAATCTGTATCTCCCTCTCTCTCTCTTCCTCTGACTCTCCCCTGCTAGTGCTGTCTCTCTTAGTGTCTCAAAAAATAAATTAAAAAAAAAAAAAACATTAAAAAAATGTTAAAAAAAAAAAAAAAGAAAGTTTCATTTGCCTAGGGGGGAAAAGCTGATGCTTTTACCTGAGAAAGCAAACTGTAATTTAAAAAATGAGTTATTAGTATAAAGCACCTAACAGAAAGGAATAGAAAGTAGTGGCTTTTATCTCAAGTCATTGCTCAAAATAAACCATAAACCCATTTTAATCAGAATTTTCAGTCTAGCTAGGTGTCTTTTTAGGAGCTATAATTACCTCCTCAAAACAATCATATAGAATACTTTGTTCATAAAGGATAAAGTTTGGAAAATGTTACCATGGAATATCAAATGTCATAGAATACTTGCCCCAAGATCCATCATCTGAAGAAATATCCATACTGATGTCCTACAAAACCTGCCTTTAATGTTACTATTATCAGCAAGAGAAAGGGGGATGACTACATGTCTTCTGTAGCTTTAGGTAGGCAGCAGAGAGAATGAGGGGAAACATTCGAAACAAACACAAACCACACAGTGCCCCACCGGGACTTATTCTTACTGACATTTCATTACATGATATGGGAGGTCAGTTTAACCTTAAAACATTAGTAATACTATAATCTTTGACATATTTTTTAGTCTTACTGAATTAGTGTGTGAAAAAGGAACATAAAAATCTCCTTTCACAGGACTTTTGTGAAAATTACATAAATAATTAGTCTGTGTGGTTGCATAGTTGCTAGCATACAAAATACATTTATTTAATATGGGTCTGGCCACTGTGAGAATTCAACATGCTTGAAACAGGTCTGGTGATTGTGGCACTAGTATCTCCCTACATGTAACAGTTAAATATAAGATAAGTCTTTTAAATTCTCATTTGACAACTCTAAAGTTGTGTTACAAATTTCTCTAATATGATATCCCATTGAGAGGTGTCTTTATGCCCATGGAAGAAATGTGTTTCTTGTATGGTAATTATCAGATGGAAATATGGAAAAGAAAATCTTGCTTCATTGCTTCAATAAAAATCAAATCCATTTGTATATTATTATTATTGAGATTAAAGGTGGTTATTAAAAAAACCCAAAATACTCTGTTTAATTCAATGGGTGATCAAAATTCATTCCGTTTCCTTTTAAACCTAGTGTTGATGGGGATGGGGGGTCTGGGAACATGGGTGACGGGCACTGAGGAGGGCACTTGTTCAGACGAGCACTGGATGTTGTAAGTGATGAATCACGGGAATCTACTCTAGAAGCTAAGAGCACACTGTATACAATGCATGGTAGCTAACTTGATAATAAATCACATACAAAAATGAAAATAAAAAATAAGAATGAACCAGCCAGGGGCACTTGGGTGGCTCAGTGGGTTAAGTGTCCTAATTGAGCTCAGGTCATGATCTCATGGTTGGTAAGTTCCAGACCCAATTGGGCTTTCTGCTGTCAGCACAGAGCCCACTTCCAGTCCTCTGTCACCCTATCTCTTTTACCATCCCTGCTTGTGAATGCATGCACACTATCTGTCTCTAAAATAAATAAACTTGTAGAAAAAAATTAACCAGTCATGGAGTGCCTGGGTGGCTTAGTTGGTTGAATGTCTAGCTCTTGACTTCAGCTCAGATCATGATGATTGAGTCCTGTGTTGGGCTCTGTTCTGTGCTGACAGTCCAGAGCCTGCTTGGGGTGATCTCCCTCCCTCTCTCTCTCTGCAGCTCCCTTGCTTGCCTACTTTCTCTCTCTCTCTCTCTCAAAATAAACAAACTGAAACAAATTAACCAGTCTTGACACTGAGTTTCAATTCAGGAAAAAAAAAAAACATGTTAAAAAAGAATATGGTTCATAGGAAATGATTGTTTCAGAATAAAAAATAATCTGCATGGGTAGAGTCGTAAAGATAACAATTCTACCACACTAAATACCATTAATCACTTTTAACTGATTTTCTCACTAAATCAACATATCAACAAAATCACTGTCAACAAAGATTCATTAATCCGTTTTGATACATGACTTCAGACCTATCTGCTATCCTGGGGATAAATTCTCTAAATATTTGCCTCCACAGTTTACAAGAAATCTATGATGATATAAATTTCCTTTTGACTGCTCACCATTTGAGCCCTACTTTTCCCTTCAGGAAATTCTAAACACAAATAGAAAAAAAAATGACTCTGTATTAAATGTCAGTTGTATTCTAGACACTGTCCTAGATAAGTATCACTTCGATCCTAAGGATGAAGTTTTATTAACCACCTACACACTGTTGATTAACAAGTGCATCATTGATCAAATGCTTTTACGGTTCAAAACGCCTATCTTCTTCCATAAAATAAAAATAATCTTAAATGAGTTTTCTATGCTTCACAAAGAAGTAAATATCAATCAGGTCTTATTCATCTTTGTAACTGTCATGCTTTTACATACTAGGATTCATAGATCATTTGTTCTATTGAATTACCTATAAGTTTTCAATATCACTTTGTCCATTGTCATACACAAAAAGTAAATGATGAGCAGAGATCATATTTCAAGCATAAGACTAAAAATCCACTCAGGTTACAATAAAAGTGACTTAGGTAAAACAGAATCTATGCTAAGTAATAGATTTACATTAATTCATGATGTCCCAAATTTAACTCAGATGTTAATAGAATTGTGTGGGCTGTTTAGTTTTCGTTCTGGTTTGCTTTTTTTTTTTTTTTTCTTAATATTTATTTTATTTTTGAGAGCAAGAGAGACAAAGTGCAGGTCAGGAAGGGGCAGAGAGAAGGGGAGACACAGAATCTGAAACAGGTTCCAGGCTCTGAGCTGTCTGCACAGAGCCTGACAGGGGGCTTGAACTCACCAACTTCAAGATCTTGACCTAAACTGAAGTTGGTCACCTAACCAACTGAGCCACTCAGGCATCCCTGGTTAGTTTTCTTTAAACTGTTTTTAAACATGTAAATACTCAACACAGTTTTTGATACTTAGAGTGTGTCTGACCATATTATTTTAATGACTTTTCCTAATTATGTCTCATGATGTTTGGATCATACTGTCAGGTTCTGGACTTCTCTCTTCTGGGTCCTACAAAGCATTTAAAATTGAAGTTCCTTTGTATATTTTACTCAATAAAATATGCACTTAAAGGAAAGAGAATGCAAGCTCATTATTCTGAAATAAGGCAATTTCTAATAGTGTGCATTATGCTTATGGTCAACCATTAGCATCACAGAAACATGGTAAACATGAATGAACTAACTTTGAGTCAAGTCATTCTGAGGGTAAGAAGTTCCTTTTTGGTTGTTTAATATAAATCTCTACAAGAATCCTAAAGGAAAGCAATATTTAAAATAGTTGAGTTCCCCTTACACAGCATTTAGATAAATTCTTTCATTGTCAGATTTTTATGTATGCATGTCCCTGCCTTATAAATAGTTTAGAAAAAATAATTTAATTTTATTTTAAATTAGTTTGGGTAGCCTCTGTGAATATCTAGCTATTGTGATATGATAGGGTTAGCTCTAATTGCAGACACAGATGGTGTAAAGGCAATCATCAGAACTTTTTCCCTTGAAAAGATCATAGAAAATAGTTTGTTTTGCTTATTTGGTTAATTTGGGAGATGTTTAATTGCATAACCTCCAGGGAATTCTGCAGTTCAGTAAATAAAAGAACACACACATATTTTCTTGCTGGATTATGATCATTCTTTTTTATTTCTATTAATTGAAAGATTTTATAAAGGAGAGATCTTTCTCAACAGTTTGAGAACATATATAAGATAAACAACTATGCCTTGTTTTGATATTCAATATTCATCCATTATTTCATTTGTCCATCATGTACCTATTTACTGGTCAAATATATCAGTGAGCTATAACTTTCTCTAAGATCCTTCTTAATATGTGATTTTGAACTAAATGTCAGGTGTGATAGATTTTATTTTATTTTATTTTTAATTATTTTTTATGCTTTTTAATTTTTTTCCATAATATTTTATTGTCAAATTGTTTTCCATACAACACCCAGTCCTCTTCCCCTTAAGTGCCCTCCACCATCACCACCACCTCTTTTCCCCCCCC
>NC_043710.1:21952829-21992736 GCF_006229205.1 Suricata suricatta | reverse complement strand
GCTGCTATGAACATTGGGGTACATGTGCTCCTATGCATCAGCATTTCTGTCTCTCTTGGGTAAATCCCCAGCAATGCTATTGCTGGGTCATAAGGGAGTTCTATCGATAGTGTTTTAAGGAACCTCCACACTGTTTTCCAGAGCGGCTGCACCAGTTTACATTGCCACCAACAGTGTAAGAGGGTGCCCATCTCTCCACACCCTCTCCAACATCTATAGTCTCTTGCTTTGTTCATTTTAGCCACTCTGACTGGCGTGAGGAAAATTATGATAAATATCAGATTTTTTACTTGATAATTTAAAATTATTACATGTTTCTTATATATAATCTAGAAAATATAGGATATTTATTTATTTATTATAGTTTGACACACACACAAAATTTAATTTCTCAACACTAAAGTCATAACTGTTATCACTTAAAACACATTCTGAGGGACATCTGAGTGGTTCAGTCAGTTGAGCATCTGACTCTTGGTTTCAGCTTAGGTAATGATCCCATGGTTTGTGGATTTGAGCCCCACATAGGGCTCTGTGCTGACAGCATGGAGCCTGCTTGAGATTCTCAAAATCCCTCTTTCTCTGCTCCTCCCCCAATGATGCATGCTTGTGCTCTCTATGAAAAATAAACATTTAAAAAATACATTCTGAATATTTGCCGTGTGTTTAAATATTTTCAAAGAATATGATTTGTGAAGGCAGAGTAAATTTTCACTCTTTGGATGTAGCAAAATATATTGTCAGAAATGTAACTTTCAAATATGTCTACTATATTTAAGTCTCCCTGTCTATCATAAGAGCAATTCCTAAAAGCACCATGTGACCAGACATTTTGGCAAATTGCCCAATAAAGTCATCATAATGTCAGATGTGAGCAACATAACATACAGAGCACTTTCAAATCATATTCATCTCACAGTATTATTTTTATATGACAATATTATAAATAAAATAAATATATAATAGTATTGGAAAATAAGAAAGACTCATAATATTAAAAAAATAACCAAAGAGGAATCAGATCCACATTTTAAGAAATGAATCAACATAGCCTAAATTACTGCAGTAGAGGATGTTGGAAAAAAGATAGTGGCAAAACTCTCAGTTTAGAGTTAATTAATAATGATATAATGAGTTGCAGAAGTCTCTAGGGTTAATGTCAAGATGATTACTTTGGAAATTGCATTGGAAATAAATGAAACTATATTCTGCATGACTTCAGTAGTAGCTTAAAGAGATCTTTACCTTCTGTAATAGAGACCAAGAGAGGGCAGTAGCCCTAGCAAAAACCCATTGCTCCAAATGAAGGGCACACCCTACCTCTCTTGATTCTCACTCTGCATCAAAAAGCCAAGTTCTGGTACACACAATACCTGGACACAAAACCAGCAAATGCAGATATTCAATTTCAATGGTTAGCAGACAACCGAGTATCACCAAATTTTGATGAAATTCTAATACATTTAAAGAAATGAATCGATTTAACAAACAAAAGAAATAACCAACGGAGAAGCAAATGTAATGGGAAAAAGTGTTTAAAACACGATTAATGATGAAAAAGTTCAAGGCCAGGGTTATACTAGAATGCCAAATGCAATTTACACTGGATTGTAAGCTCCTCACTAAAATATAAGTTCCATGAGAACAATTACTTTTCCTGTTTTTTTTTCCACTGCTATATTCCCAGATGACACTTGGTAAAATCTCAGTAAATATTTATTAAATAAACACAAGTAATACAAATCAGAGATGGAATGTAGAAAGAAAAGTTTTAAAAATGGCAAAAATCTCCAACATCTTTCTGTAAATACTGTAAGAAGGAGAAATATCCTCATGAACCACAGGAAAAGATGTCTCAGAGTAAAGACATGAAATCCTCTGAGGAATATTAACAAATTTAATGAATACAAGATTTTTGAATATTCTAATTAACAAGGATTATTAGGTATTAAATTTCTATCTAAAAAATAAAGAATACATGTTTTCAACTAGTTGTGGATTAATATGCAAATCCCACAATCTCACTATTTGTTAGAACCAGAAAAATCAACAGCATGAGTCACACATTCCATATTATCTGACTAAATGCAATTGATTTAAAAATTAACAATAAAGAGAGCTTAAAAAATCCATCTGCTTAGAAATTTAAATGTGTCCACAGAAATTACCATTTTTATTAAAGAGGAAAGCAAGACTATAACTGGGAACTACTTAAAAATGTTATATTGAGAACTCTGCACATCAACACCCGTGTAATATGTCCAATGACACTAGAAAAATCATACATATTTTGTAGGATATAGTAAGATTTAAAATAAATTATGTAAATTATCTAGAATAAGAGCTAGAAGACATAGAGGGGCTATATTAATTGGGATAGTAATGGATTTGTTCCTTCATTAAACATGTAATATATTTCAGGTACTAAACAACAGTGGCCAAAGAACTACAATGGCTACCAAAAACAGATGCCACTTCTGACCTCAGTGAACTTGGGCTCTTGAATCAAGAGAGACAGGTAAAAAGAAGCAGACAAAAATTATATAAACAGAACTTATATATGTATTACAAAGAAAAACAATGGGAGAGTTTGAGTTAGTTGAGGAATTCGGAAAAGATATGTCTTTAGAAATTATGACTAGTCTGAGATCTGGAGGGTGAGTAGGTGTTAACCTGGAGAAGCTGATGGGTCAGGCAGGCTCAAAGACCAGAGTAAGTCTTCAGGCACTGCAGTGTGAGGGACAAGGCATATGGCAGAGACTAAAGAAAGATCCATGTGGCTAGAAGACCTAGCCTAAGGAAAAGCTTTGAAGAAAGGTAGGGAAAAGTTCATATAGGGTCTTGGTCTATATTCAGCAAAGTGTTCTTGATCTTAAAAGCCAAGGTATAGAAAGGTTTAAGCTGAGGTCAGATATGCATTTTGGCAAAATTCCGTCTGGCTACATGTGACAAGTTGATTGAAGGGTGGTGTCAATCAGTGAACACAGAGTGAGTCAGGAAGCTGCAGTGATCCACATGAGAAGACATAGGTGCGTTTTTAGAATGATGTTGGGGGATATAAAGTGACATAGACAAAGTTGAGGGATATGTAAGTATAAAGAGCAATAAAAGCACAAATCAATAAAATAAAAATCAACACAACCAACAGATTTGATCAGTCAAAATCACAAGATACCATTTTTCACATATATAATTGACAGATATATGCTATTGATAAGTGTGAGACACTTTGAGAATATAGATTTGTATAGTTACACTTCAAGAGCGATTTGATGGTATCAGTTAAAATTTAAAATGTGCAAATTTGGGGGGCACTTGGGTAGCTCAGTCAGTTGAGTGTCTGACTCTTGATTTCAGCTCAGGTCATGTTCTTACAGTTCGAGTCTTGCATTCGGCTAGCCCCACACTGTTGGTGGGGAACCTGCCTGGGATTGTCCCCCTCTCTGCCCCTCCCACAGTTCTCTCTTTCTCTCTTAATAAATAAACTTTAAAATGTGAAAATTCTTATTAAAAATAAAAATGTGCAAATTCTTAAACTTAGCAATTCTACATCATAGTCTCTTCCAAGGGATGTGTTTGTGCATATAGCAAAGAGTCATGTAAAGGATGTACATTGAAGTATCATTTTATAATAGTAAAAAAAAATGTACTTAAAAGCCCATTAAAATAAGATTGGTTAAATAGAAACGAGAGATACACATCAGTGTGATTGGGGAATATTTTTACCATATAAAGATAAAGATGGAAACTCCAAAGAGTCACAAGATACATTGGGTATTAGAGTATAAGCAGGAGGCTGAGGTTAATCATTTCTGGGTTTGAATTTGTTCTGATTACCATGATATTCTTATTCTTTGCTTCTCCTTTGCTACAATCACCAGTTTCTAAGTAATTTTCAATATTTTTTTCTGATTAGGTTGTACCCTCCAAAATGCCATCTATCCTCCATCTTTTTCCAGGTCATATCCCCAACACCCACACCTACCTGTGCCAGGCATATTATATGCAGTCAATATACTTATTGTTATGTTTATATGAATAAATATATAAGTGAACAAATTGATGAATGAATTAATAGCCTCACTTTAGCCACTAACTTTGTGTAATTCTGGTATACAAATCACCTCATTTCTCTTAAGATCGTATCTACAAAATTTGATACATTAGATTTCTTATTGCTTTTTCTACTTTAAAATTTTATAAGATACTATTTGAGTTGTCTAAAAAACTTTCATCAGTTCTTTAGATCATAAAATGGTTTTACCTTTTGTATATTTCTACAGACAACATATAACCTATATGGAGTTTTTTATGTTTAAAGGTCTATGTGTTAATCCTATTTATATTTAAACAATACAAGCTCAAATGTTGCCATATCACCTGTTTTGGATACCATTTTATCTATCAACTATCCATCTCTCTCCCTCTCTCTCTCTCTCTCTCTCTCTCTCTCTCTCTCTCAACTATCCATCTCTCTCTCTCTCAACTATTTAGTATGAAAGGGAACATGAGCTTGAGCTTGAGTAGAAAGAGAGGAAGAGAAAGAATCCCAAGTAGGCTCCATGTTGACAACGGATATGAGACTCGAACTCACATCATAGCCTGAGAGATCATGACCTGAACCAAAATCCAGAGTCAGACCCTTCACCGACTGAGCCACCCAGGTGCTCCTGGATACAACTTTAAATTGTCCCATAAATCCTCAGGTGAACAAGACCTCAGAAGATTTGACTGTCAATAAAGTGGAACATACATAGTAGTGCAGCTCAGAAAGATCAGAGATGATGTGGGTCAGAATACGTTTTAAAACTGACAACTGTGGTGAATGTGAATGAACTAGACATTTGGGCTACTCGTTTCTCTTTCAACTTGAGTTCCTACCTTGGGTTAACAGGATTATAAAATAAAATTAGAGAGATTCTCCCCCCAAATCTTTGCCACCGCTGGCATGGCAAAGTTCATGTTTTCTTGTCCTAGGTCACATTTCTAGAAACTTGTAATCCTAGAACACCACCACAGTCCTTCATACATGACATGACTAACTAGAATCACATCAAACTAGTTGGTAGTGTCTTTTAGCTAATGGCTCACTGGCAAAGTCAAATGTCTTATTTTGGACTTCATTACATAGAGGCAAACTGGAGCCTGAGGGGAACATTAATTAGCTAAGAGTCACAAGACTCTGAAAGCGTATTGCTTTATTCCTTTCTCTGTATAACAGAAGATAATGTAATCATTCTGACAATATAGTTTCATGTCACATTACACCACAATGACATCTCAAATTTCTCTAATCTTTTCACTGAAATATTTAAATTTATTTTCTCCCTGATACACTTGCTCACCACCCAGGCATATTCATGCAAACAATTATATGCAACATATAATAAAAATGCACAATCCCTGGAAATGGAAATCGAGTGAAAATTTTTAAGTTCTGACAAAGGTTTGTGATAACTTACATTATTTAAAATACATGAAAAAATAAATGAAATCTATGTACTCATCTCCTTAAGGGGTCCGTGACCCTCCCTATCTCTACCCTCCTGTACTTCCATGTTGCTCATATGATTTGCTTTGTTCAGTGGAATATGAGTGGATTTGATATAGGTCATTTTCAAGTAGAATCCTTAATAGCTCCCCAGAGATTTGCTACCTTTCTTTCTTCTTCAGCTGTACCTCTCACCTCAAAAGGTAAGAGAAAAAGGAAGCAAAGCAGAGTCTGCAATCAAATATAAGGTGGAAAACAAAAACAAAAGTTGTGTTATAAGCCAGGGAGATTTTGGTGTGGAGTGTTATATGGCTTTGTATCTCACAGAGCTAATTAGTATGATGCTTAAATAAGGTATCTTTTAATTCTCATCAGAAGATGAGTATTTTTATGGAAAAGAAACTTATAATTAAAATTTAAAGTCTTTCAACTAGCATCCATTTCTGACAGAACTAGGAAAAGAATCCCTTAATATTGATTTGATTATTTTTTATGAAACGTTAAAAGTTAGTGTTAGGTGTTTAATCACAAGCTTAGTTGTATTTGTCAAGTACTTACTGATTCTTTTCCTTCCCACCCCGCCCCCCCATAAATGATCTGTTTTGGTGGAAGAATTTTGCCATGGGTGGGGTACATAGACGAGGAGGAGGAGTATTTTTGCTTACTTTCTCTGCAACGGTGCACTTCCACCTCTGAAAGAGTAGGCAGGAGTTTTCTGAGCTTGTAAAAACATAATTAGTGGGGCGCGTGAATGACTCAGTAGGTTAAGCAGCCAAATCTTGGTTTCGGCTCAGGTCATTGTTTCATGGTTGGTGGGTTTGAGCACTGCATCAGGCCCTGTGCTGACAGCTTGGAGCCTGCTTGGGGTTCTCTGTCTCTTTCTGTCTCTGCCCCTCCCCCACTCATGCTCACTCACTCTCCCACACAAAATATAAATTTAAATAAACATATTTAGTCTAAGTTTTACATAAATTAAAAACATGAAGTTTGAGTTTTGAACTACAATATTCGAAATCTGAAATTTAAGGTGAGCCTGGGTGGCACAGTCAGTTAAGGCTCTGGCTCTTGATTTCAGCTCAGGTCATGATCTCACGGTTTGTGAATTTGAGCCCTGCATGGCGCTCTGCACTGACAGTGTGGAGCTTCCTTGGGATTCTCTCTCTCCCTCTCTCTGCCATTCCCCTGATCATGTATTTGCTCTCTCTCAAAATAAATATTTTTTAAAAAAATAAATAAATAAATCTGAAATTTAACTTAGAATTGAGAAACCTAAAATAATTTTAAAGCATCAGTTAAGGTTAAAATAAGAATAATAGCATATATCATGATTTCCCTAGAAATATGGCCCAATATAAAAAATATTCTTTTCCATATTTTATCAGTTTAACATAATTTTTTGCCAGTCTTTTGAGAAGCTTATGAATTCTATAAGCTAGTTAAGAAGAGGATCAGAAATGGTAAAGCTTTCAAATCAATCACCATGTCTTTGGGAAGAACCTATACATACATAAATTTCTCCTAGGCTGAAGTCCCTATCACTAATTCTAGGAAATGAAAACTTCTGCTACATTACCTGAGTTTTCAAAAACACTGGGTTCTAAGCAATCTTCTTTTTTTCTCCATATTAACTAATTTTAAGCAAATTATTAAAATGTCTTTATTGATAGCTTAGCTATTAATAGAAACAGGATATACCTGTTGCTACTTAAAGTTTCTGCCATGAATAAGTAAAGAAATCCTATGTAACACTCACTGAGCATCCATTATGTGTAAAGCATTCTGCTGCAGATTCCATTTGTCTTTTTTAGCTTTTACTTCACAAATATTCAACATAGAAGAAATTAGTATCCCTTTATTGCAGATAAAAAGCACATATTATAAATGTTATGGCATTTCCTGAGATTCTAGACCTGGTATTAAACAAAAGCAACACTTGAAACTAGGATTATGTGATTCCAAACTCCCTGTTTGTTCTTTTTTTTTTCTTTCTTTATTGTGGCACTGGTAAATTGTATTATACTATATCTTCATAATTATTTGTTCCCTCCAGGTTGCTACCTTCCCTTGCCCTTTGCTATTCTGAGTTTGGCATTGTGCTAGATTTGTGCCTATAGTATTTGTCATAGCAAAGTAAAAATATAAATGTGATTGATGATTTGTTTGGAAACTTCTTTTTCCAGACTTTCCCTATGAGAAGAGTAGCCCCTAACAGTGAATATCCCAGTAACCCATATTCTGGAATGAGAAGACATGTGGTGTTAGTGAGATCTCAATGAACGAACTCTACAGATCCCAGCTGAGCCATAGAACCGGAGCCGGAGAATCAGAGCTGACCCACAACTTTCATGTAACATGAATTAGAAATATTTTTTGTAGCCAACTAACATATTGAGGTAGGTTATTGTACCATATAACCTAATAACCTGTCAAAAGTAACTAATACATAAATTGAAATCTAAACATAGTGGCTGTCATAACATAAAACCAAAAATATATGGCAATAGGCACCTGGGTTCTCAGTCAGTTAAGTGTCTGACTTCAGATCAAGTCACGATCTCATGGTTTGTGAGTTTGAGTACCTCATCAGACTCTGAGGGACAGTGGAGTGTTTTATATATATATATATGTAACATATAGTTTATATATATAAGTTTACGTGTATATATAAATGGCAATGGATTTAAGGCTGGGTTGCTAGGTGGCTAGTGACAAGTGAACTATTAATAAAAAAATGAAAAATGCTACCCAGAATTGGCAGTGCTGAAATATCTTATACACTGTCATTATTGATAAACTGGAAGGAAAAAAAATGTATTTAATGAATCTCTGGCTTCAAGTGATGAATTTTAGGTTACTAGGTTCACATGATTACATGAAAAAAAGCTTAGAAAATAACGAACCTTTTCATAATCACAGATGTAAAAGAAAAAATTGGATTGATTTCAGTGTGAATGAGGCAAATTTTCTTACCTTCATTCTGTAAAAGATTCTCAAATTAAGACCCAGACTCTGGTCAAGGACAAAACTAAGGTCTGCTTGCATTAGGCTAGCCTCTACTAAATCCCTTCTGTTATGCCAGTGCCTTGGAATAAATCAAACACATAGTTGTATGGAAGTCTGATAAGTTCAAAGTACCCTCTGTTATGTCCAGGGAGAGAAAAATAGCAAAAAAGAAAAATAAAAAGTTGATATTACTAATGGCATATGGAAGTGACTGGATTCCAGTACTCCAATTTCTTTTTTTTTTTTTTTTAGGAAAGCTCCAAATATTTGGGGGGAAAAAAGTTCCCTATCATAGGAATAAGGAGATATTATGACATTTGCCTTATGATTTTAGAAATGATGAGGACCAGGGACTACTCTGCCCTGCCTTCCTCTTCTCCTTTTCTGAAGTGAAGTGTTCACAGTGTCTCTCCTATTCCACCACTTTATTTTTGTATGTTGAATATTCTTAGCTCAAGTTCTCTGGGTCACTTGTTATCTTAGTGCGTAGATTCTCTGAGCAAATGATATAGAGTTCATACCAACTTCAGATAGGTCATGATATCCTGTACATGAAGTTAGATACGTGATTGAACTTTCTGGGTATCTTGAGGAAGATAGGAGTAAATTTTGCCCACAGGATGGAAAGCAAATATTTGTAATAAAAAAGAAGCCAGTAACAGAATATATCATTTGTTCACAAGTATCTATTTGCTCTTCCCCTTCACCATTCTGTCTTTGTAAGTAGAGTACATTTTCCCACCATGAGAACAGCCATGGTGACTGTGTACTCAAGATTACCTATATCTGGATATTTTTCTTGATGATGTCACTAATTTGTGTCTGTTTAATGCATAAATTTAAAATTAGAAAAGTGGGTTACTGATAATTCCCTTCAAATATTTCTCCCATTCAATGTTGTGCACATTTTTGCTATGCAATATTATTTTGTTTCTCCATACACAATCTCCTGTTTCCTGACGCTTAAACTACTCTGAATAAAGCCTTTGGGGCACCAGAATGAGCAGTAAGATGTGATGTAGATGAATCTTCTCACAGAATTCTGTTCTATAGGAAATAACATTAGGATGCTTGCAGGATAATATTTAAATTAAATTTTACCCTCAAATGATTATTTCCTTCTTAAAAACAGCCTTTTCTATTAAAAGCACACTCAAAATGTTCAAATTAAATATTTTTGTGCTAAAGTAATGGCTCAGGGCAGCTTCTAAATGGAAGATAAGGAGGCAACAGTCATTTTACACTGGAGAGTCATAAAATGATTTCCCTTCTCCTTTAGTGTGGCACATCACAACTAAGTTGTTTATCTATTATGACCTTCAATTTTCTCTTTTGAAAAATGGTGCTAAAAGGCTTAAACTCAGAGAGTCATGAGTTTATTTACTGGTCTTACACAGGTCACCTTTCTTTAATTATTTTAAAATATATATAATAAAACTATATCATGTATTATTTTGAAAAAAAATTGCACCAACACATAGATTACGTAATATTTGCTGCTAAATAGTTTGCGCTCAATTAGTAGGCCTCCTCTGTTTGCTAGATCATTATGATAACTAGGTAAGACCATTTAAATTGTGTCTATGGCAGAATCAGTACTTGATAAACAATTTTCCCTCTTTTTCTATTAATCCAGTGTTATTTTACAAAAACAAAATTTTCCATAAAAAGTTTTAGCTCTCAATTCAATTTTAATAATGGTCTCATTGCCTATTTTTGAAGATCTTAGGGGATATGGTATGGATCCTTCTATTTGCCACACACGTTCAGTTTAGGTATCTGATCTAGCTCTTCTGGAAGCACTAGGATCAATCAACCCTTCCCTTGTTTCCACACTGCAACATAAATTGCACAGAAGATCAAAATACCACACATTTATCTTTGCAGACAATCAACTTATCAATATGCCTAGAAGCAAAAGATAAATTTCTTCTTTGTTTGATCAATAGAGTAATAACTGCGAGTGCTATGAATGAAGATAAAGCTATCTCTTCTGTTTTCATATCCAACCGCATTATTTGACTTGATCTCATCTGTGTCAGAGAATTCTATTGCATAGCTACACCCAATGCACAGAACACATTTCCTCCCATTGATTCTCAATTTCCCCATCATTAATTTCATTGACTGAGTAGCAGGCTTTCAAATTAGAGAAAAGGAAAACTCAAACAATGAAGTTCCATCAGTTTAGTATTACTGATTTTCTTTATTCTTTTTTGGGAGAAGGGTGGACAGGGCTCTTACCGGTATGTTTTCATGCTAGCCTAGAGAGGAGAAAGTGAAGGTAAAACATGCAGAATAATGAAATCATAGTGGCTAGAATAATGCTTGATGATATCAAGTTGAACAATAGGTATTTACAGAATAAACAGATCAAGATTCATAAGCAAAGTAATCAATACTCAAATGTTATTTGTACACCAGGTAGTCAAGAGAGAAATATGTATTGGTGGCCTACTGATAACCATGACTGTAAAAAATGCTGCAAATATCTGGATGAAAAGTCATGATTCTGCCTCCAAGAATCTCATAATCAATTGCAGGCTCATGTTAAATTATTACACTGCAGATGCATTGCTGCAAAGGGAAGAAAGAAGATAGAGCAGCTATTACCACCTGGAGAAGTTAGGGAGCCACTCATTCATTCATTCTCACATTGTCCATTCTCTTTTCTTCTTTGGTCAAAGTCCCATTCATTTATCATATCATACACACAGGTAATATTAAAACTAATTATGTTATTGGACATAGGAATTAAATACTTTTTAATAAACTCACCTTTGACACAGGTTTATAAAACTTGAACTCATTTTTAAATAAAATTTTATTTTTTTAATGTTTTTTATTTATTTTTGAGAGGCAGAGAGAGACAGTGCAAGCAGGGGAAGGTCAGAGAGAAAGGGAGACACAGAATCTTAGGCAGCTCCAGGCTCTGAGCTAGCTGCCAGCAACAGAGCCTGATGTGGGGCTCGAATCCACGAACTGTGAGATCATGACCTGAGCCAGAAGCTTAACCAACTGAGCCACCCAGGCGCCCTGAACTCATTTCTTATATTTATAATTATCTCATCTTGCCCTGATATAATTAAATTTTATGTGATTTTATAGCTTGTGTATTTTTTGAGACTTATGTGTCCAGCATTTTTATACTCTATTCCTAATGCTTAGAATAATGCTAGGTTTAATAAAAGTGTGTTAAACAAATCAAAGCACCTGTTATATGCCTTATATTCCAGTGGAAGGAGATTTAAGGAAACAAATATAAATTGTAAAATACAGTAGTATGTTTCATGAAAGATATGAAACAAGGCGATAGAATAGAAGGTACCAGGTGGCTATTTTAAACAAGAGAAACAAGGATAGTCCTGAGGGAGTGACAACGGATATGAGACATGGAGATTGTTGAAAGAAGGTCCTGAGAAGACCAGTTCAAATTGACTGTTTAAGGGTGTCTGCTTTGGGAATAACTTTGGGAATATGGAAAAAGGGAAGGCAAAGGTGTCTGGAGTGCAGTGATAATAGGAGAGAGTTTATTACACAATGTGTGAGAGGTCACATATGGCCAGAACATTCTGGGGTTTTGTAGGCCAGGATGATGAGTGTGCAATTTATTCTGTATTCATTATAAAGTCTTCAGTGTAATGGTTCTCAACAAGGTGACAATCTGGGCATTATGGTAAACATGTACATGCTTTTAGTTATCACAAATAGGAGGGGGAGGTGCTACTGGCGGTTAGTGAGCTGAGTCTAGGGATGCTACCAAATGTAGGACATTTCCTCACAACAAAGAAATATCTATAGAACTATCTCTATCATCTATAACTGAATCATCTAGATCGTCTACAACTATGTCATCTTTAACTGTATCTATAGCATCTATCTATATCTCTAGAATTTCACTAGGGTTGAGATTAAGAAACTCTGTTTTAGGAGACTGTAAAGAGGTAAGCATAACATGATATAATCTAACCTACATTTTAATTACTCTGCATGTTTGCTGGAAATTAAATTATACATCAGAGAGCATGGAACATTAATAATCACAAGGGATTTTTGTAGTGGTCAAAAAAATAAGACATAATAGCATTTATGTTGATCAGATATTTTCCCTGTGTAGTTTTATTTCTAAAAATGATTTCATTTGTGCCCTGTATAGACTCATATAAGTCATACTCTTAACTAGGTTCTAATGCATTTGTATTCCCCTCACCTCTGTCCTCAAAGTATTGCAGCTTTAACAACTTGGACAGTAGAGAAGACAAGGGATAAACCATCATCTCAGAATATTTAATATTTCAGTGAAATCTCATATGGATTGTACCCCAGCCCCACAATACTATTTCTTATTTATTTTGTTCTCCTCAGAGTCATAACAAATAAAATATGGCATTTTCCCCCATGACGATTTATATCACCCAAAGGAAGATATAATGTGAAAGCCGAACATTCTCCATTAACTATTATTTATATACTATTTCTACTTGTCAAATATTATTCACAGAAGATCAAAATATGATGGTGATATATTTTTTCTTTTCAATTCCAGGCATTTTGATTAAGTTGCTACACATTCACGTATCATTCAGTGAAAAACAGCATTTGAACTAAGCAAAAAAGAGGAGAAATAATTTTGATGGTTCAGAAAAAAAATTCAGTCTTCCAGGAATGGGAAATTTTGTAATAATTCTCTGTCATGTGCTTTGGATCTAAAGCTAATGAAAAGCAACAGGGATCATTCCATTCAAAGACCTGTGGTCACCACTGACCACTCACATTTGAATGATAGGCTTGGTAGAAAACTAGTCATTCAAATTCCAGGCCTGCTATTTATATTTGTGAACAAATAAATCACAGTTAGACCTCTCTGAGCCGAGTTTCTCTCTCTGTAAATTGAAGATGATGTCAGATATGAAATAACAAGACAAAACATATGGTATGGTATGTGCCGTTAATGTAAAACCAATGAGTTAAAAGGAATCCTGTTTAGACTTCTATCCAAACTGTGTGGTCACTCTTAGGCTATAATGTTTTAATGTGGCAGGCTCATTTTATTTCATTAACTTTTCATCAAAATTGGGGATAAGAACTGATATGAATGTTGCCTGTATTCTCCCACTTTAATTGTCCAAGTGAAACATATATGCAGACACATTTATCAGCCGGACTCTGACCCTCAGCTGTCCTGGCTGACACTACAGAGATCAGTCAAGTTGTAAATCCCTATATGCCCAGTTCACAATTGTAGGAAAGACCAAAAATCCCCTTATTTATCTGAGCATGGTAGGGACCAATGGGAGATTAGACTTCCAGGTATAGAGGTCTCCAAGAAAAAAAAAAAGCTAAGAAACAGTTTTATTCCCAAGAATGAATGGGAGAATTATCATGGAGGTAAAGAAAAAGGAAGGGCTGAAGGGAAGAAAATCGAAGAAAAGGGAAAGATCACTTTCTATTACTTATTCTATGTCCATCTGTGGAACCCAAATTTCAGATATGGGATCTCATTTAAACTCCTAACTGAAGAGTGGAGAAAGAATTCTATCCCTACTTGTGGATGAGAAAACTGAGATTATAGAGAGATGTTAAATAAATTGCCTACATATTTACAACTAGAAAATGGTAGAACCTGGATTTTCACCTAAGCTTTATTTCCATACAAAGTCAGTGATCTCTTTGCTACAGTACATTTTCCATCTCAATCATAGTGCCTTATAAAATAACCTGTCAATTAAGCATTAACCTCAACAGCAGAAAATACTTTTGCATCACGAAAACATTGAAGCAAATACTTGAAATAAAAATTAAGACAGAGAAAGATAAATACTGTATGATTTCACTCATATGTGGAGTTTAAGAAACAAATCAAATGTGCAGAGGGGAAAAAAGAGAGAGAGGGAGACCAACCAAGAAGTTGACCCTTAACTATAGAGAACACACTGATGGTTACCAGAAGGCAGGAGGGGGTGGATGGGTTAAATGGGTGATAGGATTATGAAGTGCACTTGTTATGAGCATCAGGTGATGTATGGAAGTGTTGAATCACCCGAAACTAATAAACACTGTATGTTAACTGGAATTTAAATTAAAAAAAAATTGAAACAAAGGCACAGTGATGTAGTTCAAAAAGTATGGCCACAAAACTTATCAGCAGTCACAAGTTATATAGAGTTGGTGATTCATTAGGATTCAATTTACTCTAAGATTTTAAGAGGGTTGAGGCAAAGTTGCCCTTAACCTACATGTTACTCATTAAAAACAAAACTAAAACTATTTCTTCCACAGAACACATGGTAATGCTTTCTGCCACTGTTTGGATCTTCCTTTGTTTTCCTTTTTAGAAATCTTGGCACTTAAGTAAAACTACTAAGTAACATTAGTTGCCTTGGTTCAGAAATATTTCATTGTCTCATTTAAAAAGAAGACGCTGACATAGAAACTTCATTCAACTATGCTTTTTCCTGACCTTTTTGGGAAGGGGAGACAAAAAAACACCCCCCCATAAACCTTTGTAAAAAAAAAAGTAAAAAAAATGCTTGAAATATAATATGGCTGAAAATGACTGTAGGACCTTTTCATAGGAGCAGATATGTAGGTATAATACTTTTAACAACAACTATAATACTTTCAATACTGCTTCCCTGGTCACAAGCTGAGCAAAATATTTTTTTATATATTCTGAATACAGACTTTGAACGTTCTTTCTTCTGAAATTGATAGATGACTTTGTGGATTGGGATGATTAAAACTGAAATAAATTTGAGCTATTGGTCATCAACCTTTAGGATGTCAGGCTAGTAATGAATTAATACACACACATATGGAGGAAGAGCAACCTCTATCAACCTCTTTGTTTACAACTATATGTACAGTTAGCCTGGATGTGTCAGCAGAATGAACTCAAAACGAGGAGGCATGAGTCCTTGGGGAATCGGAGAAGTGATTCAAAATTTCTAAGTTTCTTTTGCCTCTGTTCATTGCTCAGGACGTGACAAGATGATCCTTCTGGTTTCTAACCGGCTGACCTTTATCCTAGTTTTTTCTGCTGAACTAATTTACTTTGTTTCAGCCCTCTTAGAACTTCTAGATTTCCTACTAGCTCTGGGAAAAATAAAACGGTAAAAGAGGTTGGTTGGTTAGGTAGGTGGATGGATAAAATAGATAAGATTTGGAGTAATATCTACTCCATAAAGATTAAACAATAGCTAATGACTATTTTCTCAATAAACAAATGCAAATCAAACAATCCTGTCTCTCTGAACCCCATGGAGAATTTCGTTAGAAACATTTGATGATAAAGACTCCCAAGTCAAGCCACAACTTTTAAAACTTGCTTCAGGAAAAAGAATATTTTAAAACTATTTTATGAATATATTTCTTAGTCAAAAACATTTTTAGAACAAATATTTTAATGACTTCACATAGAAAATGCAAAATATTTCTAAATTTACAAGGAAGATTAAAAGTGAATAAAGGTAAAGTACTTAAGATGTTCAAACTGTATTAAAATTATAATATGTAATAAGGAAAAGTTGTCAAATTCAAATCTCTCAACTCAGACTTATTGGGATATAACTTTAAAAAGATTTAACTTGTATAAATCTCAATTTTCTCTTCTGAAATGGACTAACCAAGCATGGACTGATATTATATTTGGCAGTTATTTATAAACTGTAATCTCAATATCAACTTTAATCATGAAAGTATTTTAAAAATGATGAAAGTATTATATATGTGTATAGAGTTGCATTTCTCTGAGGCAAATTTTTGAATGATTTCTGAAAAGTGCTTATATGGCAGTTTTGTGGCATTTCTAATAGGTTTCTCTAGAGTAAAAATAGATTGAGTCTATTATTATTTCTTTTCCCTAAATTCATTTTTCTGTGTTTTGATGAAGGCTTCTGATTTCTCAAACAGAAGAATGAAAAGAAAAGAAAAAGACTCTTAGATTCTATTTAGACTTCCTTTCATTTTTGTATTTTTAGGTCCATGAAAAAGCATTGTCTGCTTCTAAAGGTAAATTTCCTTTAAATGTGTAAGCATCCTAATGTGAACCAGAGAAAAGCATACCGACAGAGGGAAGACTGAAGAGATATTAAAAGTCTTAGATGCCCAGAAATCTCTGTAAAGATTATTCCTATTTTTATTTTTTTTTTCCTTAACCACTTTTTTTTCTAAAGTAATTCTTTGGTACTTTGTCCTTTGCTTATATGCAAAGGGTAGAATAGTCATTACAGGAAATGAAGACTCCATTAGCTTGAGTGGTGCCCTTTGGCTGATAGACATAATATTCTTAAACGTACTTTGCACTGCCAATCTCTACTAATGGAGAATCACTCCATGTCTATCTATGGCCATCCTAAAATACTTTTTCTCTTTATAAAGAATTGGACAGAAACAGGTAGAACATGAAAAATCATTCATTAAGTGCAGCAAGAAAGCCATTAGAATCATAATTCCCAAGCATTAAGAAAGAGATAATGAGCTTTGGAGAAGAATAATCTTATGTATGAACATATGTCATCAAGCTTACTTCTACTGGGGAAAAAAAAGGAGAGGTTGAAATGCTCCAAGTGATATATTTCCTGAGGGAAATAGTAACTCTATAAATATCCAAATAAGGTGCTTGCAGAAGTCTCTCAACCTACCGAACTTAACATAAAATGTTAAGTGAATCCCTTTTGCCTCTAGTAAAAAGATATTTTGCAGATGTCTATTTCAGAGATTGATGGCCCAATCTTAAAATCCAATATAAATACAAAAGGAGAAATGAATAAAACTAGTAAAAGAATAAAATAAAGTTATCTCTGTGTTTCTCTCAACAAACTTTTCCACATTTACTTCAGTGAAATTGAAAGATTCATGAATGCTAATTATTGCAATAACTAGCCATGATGTTTTACTCATAAAAGCCAGTTTAAGCTTCCTGTAGTGACAGAGAATTGATTCACAGTTGTTTAGGTAGGCAGTAGTGATTCCTAGTCTACATTTAACAATCAGAGAAGAAGAGAATGACTTGACTTGTAAACCTGATACATGAATCTAACCCTGCAATTAAAGTTCCACATTAGGAGTTTCACACGGGCACACCTCCTTTCCTCTATATTCAGAAAATAGCCTTATAGATATTTTCAATGTTTGGTTCATACGAAAGACATCTTGAAGTCACTACCATGTTTTCATAACAAGCACAAAGGTAAAAATTGAAATATCAACTCTTCTTAGATCCTTAAGAGAAAAGACACAGAGTCAACCACGCCTCCAAGTTCGGAGAGACAGAGGAATAACAGAGAATCTCAGCTTACCTGAGCAGAAACTTAGAGAAGAAACCACCTCGGGAATCTGTAGCAAGGTAGGAAAATTGGAATTGCAATTCACCAATTGCTTAAAGCTCAGTGTGGGTAAGTCAGGAATTAACTTCCAAGAGTTTGACCAGATTCTCAAGGTGAATACTGAACAAAAATCCCCCGACACTCTGGCAGGCAGAAGGGAGAAGGAACCATTTTGAAATACACAGGAGCATTCTATTCTCCTTAAGGAGGCCTGCCTCCAGTGGAAACTAATTAACCTGAGGATGACCTGCTAGGATTTTATCAGAGCCTAACTGCCTTGCGGTAAGGGAAATACCCAACTCTAGTCCACTCTACCTATCCAGTTGCACCAAAACAAGGAGAAAAACAAACTGAAAAACTCTTATGAAGTTTTTAATCCAAATTAACAGGTTCACTAAAAGACTGAATCCTAATTATAGGACTGTAGAATGCCTCCCTGACCCTCCATCTTACTAAAGTCCTGCCCGCAGCATGTCTCCCTGCCCCCCCACATTACCAAAGGCCTATTTACCATAGTTCCTTTCACTCTATACATCTTGTCCAGCTATCAAGGAAAAAGTGTGAGGAAAACCTAAGGACAAAACATACAATTTGAAGAGAGACAGAATGTGTCAGACCAAACTATGGACCTTGGGATTATCAGATAGGGAATTCACAAGGCTACCATTATTATGCTAAGCGCTCTGATGGATGAAGTAGGCAGCCTCCCAGAACAGATGAGCTATGTAGACAGAGAAGGAAATCCTAAAAAAGAACCAAAAAATTTTCTAAAGATCAAAAACACTGTAACAAATATGAATCTCTTTGATGACCTTGTCAGTAGACTGGGCACAGCCAAGGAAACAATCTCTGAGCTAACGGATGTATCGATAGAATCCTTGAAAACCAAAAAGAAAGGAGAACAAAGACTGAAAACCAGAAGAGAATATCTAAAGACTGGGGGACAACCACAAAAGGTAGTTGTAGTTTCATAATGGAAATACCCGAAGGAGAAGAGAGATGGAAAATAGAAGAAATATTTGACAAAAAATAACTGAGACTCCCTCCCCCCAAAATTAATATCAGACACTAAATCACATATCCAGGAATCTCAGGGAACAATACCCAGAATAAATGCAAAAACCAAAAACCCCAAAACTCAACTTTGTCTAGTCCTAATTTTCAAACTACAGAAAATCAAAGATAAAGAAAGAATCCTAAGAGAGGCCAGAGGAGGAAAACACTTTACATATAGAGGAACAAAGATAGGAATTACATCTGACCAAATGCATGACTCATAAAAAATTAAGAAGCAGGACTTCATTAAAAGTAACAACTTCTGTTCTGCAAAAGACAACATCAAGAAAATGAGAGGACAAGTCACAGACTAAGAGAAAATATTTGCAAAAGACGCATCTGATAAAGGATTGTTGTCTAAAATATACAAAATAAAACTTACAACTCTTGTAACTCAACAATAAGAAAAAAAAAAGATCTAATTTAAAAATGAGCCTAAGACATTAAATACCTCACCAAAGAATATATACCTCACACTGGGACTGTATTTGGAGACATGGTCTTTAAAGAGATAATTGGTTTAAAGTGATTGCTACGGGCCCTCATCCAACATGACTGGTGTCCTTATAACAAGGGAGATTTGGACACACGTACATACAGAGATTATCTGAAGATACAGGGAGAAGATGGTTATGTACAAACCTAGGAAAGAGGTCTCATAAGAAACCGACCCTGTGACATCTTGATGTCAGACTTCTATGATCTATGAGAAAATACATTTTTGTTGTTTTGGTCACCATTTAATCTGGGGCACTTTTTTATGGCATCCACAGGACACTAATCCCATTTCCTGCTTGAAAAATGATGGGAAGAAACAGTCACGGAGCCACCATGAGCATAAAACTGAACTCTAAACTATATAGAAGAAGAACCATCTGTAAAGCCATGTTCTTTGTATTCTGACATTAGTGATAGTGGCTTAGAGGGAGAGGGGGAAGCAAGTGAATGAGAAAAGCAAAATATATAAAAGCAAGGAAGGCAGGGAACATGACAGAAATTACATAGCAAGGTGACTCATTCAGAATGAAGTGCTGGGTTGCAAGGATGATGACAAGATGAATGCTAACCTTGGCAAACTCTGGATTTTATTTATGTGCAAAAATAGTCTTTATTTCATATGAAATGTAAAGTGAATGCTAACAGTGCACTAACATTATTTTTTAAATCTCAGTATCACAGACATTTCAAAGCAGCTGAAAAGCAAGAGAGGCTGTTTTAAGACATTTATTTTTAATAAAACACTGCTTCCATACTTGGATTGCAAATTTTCCGGAGTCTAAATCGCAATAAATAGAAAACATTGAACACCAGAGAATTTTAACTATCTCCTTGAACAATGTAAACACAATACTTACAGAGCTTTGTGAAAGAAGAAAGTGTTCTCTTTTTAAATCTGTAACCAGATGTGAGATTACTGGTCTTTGTTTCAACCACAATGACTACGGAGAGGAAGAAATTAATTGCAATTTTGATGAATGGAATGCCTGACAAAATAATAGTTTTTAGCAGATCATTGTTTTCACTCTTTAATTTCTATCCAGCAAAGTTTTATTTCAATGGTACATCATCATAATTGCCATTTTTATAAACATCAAACTGCAGGTGCGTTTGCAAACTCACCCTCTGCGGCAAATACAACGAACTAAAAAAAAAAAATGTAGAACAGATTATGAATTTGCAGAATTTCTTTGAGCATATGGTGATATGGTAGAATGTCTGCTTTAAAGAAAACTGAAAAATGACAGGCCCCTTCAACCTGGTAGCCAGCCATAAGCAAAAAAGCCCCTAGGTTTCGATATTTGATGATTTAATATTCATTCCTATTCCCCTTCTCAGATTTTGACTCCTCTGCCACGTATGCTGTGCTTTAATATTAGGTATAGTGTATTTATGTCCTTCAAATCAGCACTTAATTAGATATCAGCACTGAACTTCTCAAGAGTCAGTGAGTAAGATAAGATAGGAGTTAAATTCAGGTTGGCCCATTAATGGAACATCTTTAAGGGTAACCTGGGATGCCACAGCAACATTGACGTTGATTAATGGGACATGTTAGTTCCCAAAAGGCCATTCCGTGAAATTTGAGATTAAATACTAAAATCAATGCCATATTCTTCAAGCATGTGCATTAGTTCATGTGCTTCAGGCACTGCCTAAGCACCTGATTATATCCTCAACGTAGAAATGTGTATTTCAGGCATGAGAACTCAATTTTTAGCTTTTTTTCATTAATTCATATGTAAATTTGAAAACCCCAGCTCAAATCTAAAGAAAAGAAAAACTGATAACACATACAAATAATTTTACTTTTTCATAAATGTGTCAGGTTAACGCATGATCCATGTAATAATTTGAGAAAATGTTTATAAATAGAGTTATTATATTTTGGTGACCAAAATATTTACTCCCCCACAAGATGTTCCCACTTAACTGTTTAAATTGCTAAAATTTGGCCATGATGAAATCATTCATTTGGGCTAATACCAAATGACTTCTTTTCCCTAAAAGAATGGTTATACCAACATTTACCTTAAATTTTCCTTTTCACAACTTTTGGAAATACGCTTAGTGGAATTTATTTACTTAAACCAATTTTATGCATGAACCTCCTCTCCAAACTCTCTGAAATCTGTTTTCTCTTTGAAAATACTGCATGGCTCAGAAGACACATCCATTCAATTTTTCAATTCTTCTAATTTTAGGAAAAGCACTAGAAAGACATTTTCCAATTTTAGAAAAAATAATAGCTGATTTTTTTTTCTCTTTTGACTGGCCTCTGGAGGTATATACAAGAAATCTAATTAGTCTACATGATCACTTTTTAAATATTTGAAAATATTTACCATGTTCCTATTTAATATTCTTTGTTTTAAACTAAACAGTCTTGGGACACCTAAGTGGCTCAGTGGGTTAAGCGTCTTAGATCATGATCTTGTGGCTTGTGGGTTCAAGCTCCACATCAGGCTCTGTACTGACAGAACAGAGCCTGCTTGGGATTTTCTCTCCCTCTCTCTGTCCCTCCCCCACTTACGCTTTCTCTCAAAAATAAATAAACATCAAAAAATTAAACTAAACAGTCTGACTTCTTTCAATGATTTCTTCTAGTTCATGATTTCTTGATGATTTGCTTAATGAACTCAACTGATAATGATAAAAACTTAGTATGTGGCTGGTACTCTTCCCTTCCGGGAGTTGTTTGTATGGTGAGGACTTAACATGCCTGCTGCATTCAAGGCTTTTAGACCTAAGTGAGAAGTGAGACAAAACAAGTAAATAAGCAAACATAGAAATCTGACTATTGGGGGTGCCTGGGTGGCTGGTTCAGTTATTTAAGTGTCTGACTCTTGATTTCTGCTCAGATCATGATCTTCTGGTTTGTGAGTTTGAGCCCCATATTGAGCTCCACACTGACAATGCAAAGCCTTCTTGGAATTTTCTTTCTGCCCATTCCCTACTCAGGAGTGCATATATGCCCACACGTGTGTAAACTCTATCTCTCCTGCTCTCTCTCAAAATAAATAAATAAACATTAAAAAAAGTCTGACTATTGATAAATGATACAGAGGAAACTCTGAGATGGTATATAAGAGACAGAATTATAAGAAGGTAACTAGCTTACCAATAACCTGACAAACATAAGAAAAATCAAGTCAAAGAAAAAAGGATGTTCCAGAGACAGGGAACAGACAAATGACAAATTGGGAGAATATATTCGCAATTTGAATCACAGAAAAAGAACCAAAATCCCTAACGTATAAACAGTTCTCAAAGCCAAATAGATGTATTCAGGATCCTAGAACAGAAAAAAGACATTTTGGGAAAAACTGATAGAATTTGAATATGATGGGCAGTCAAAAAATGTGTTAATTGACTGCTTTTGATAGTTGTACTATGATTATGTAAGATATTAACATTATAGGGAAAGATGTAGAAGAAGAAAAATGTAGACAAAGTTCCCTTAAACATGTAAAAAGATCATCAAATTTACCCTACAGTAGAATGAATGGAAAATAAAATTTTAGTAAGATATTTACAGAAATTTTATATAACAATAAACTTTTTAGATAAATCTCTAAAAAATGGTCACTATCTGACTTTGCTTATCAGACAGGAAAGTGATGCAATCACTATGGAAGGGAGTTTGATGAATTTCCATCAAAATTACAAGCATGAGTATCTCATGAGAATTGCACTTATAAGAATTTAGAGGATAATGTCCTACACTTGTGGGAAATTCTCATTAAGCTACAGTCCCACCAACATGAAACAATATACGCACATGCTTGTTCATTCGGGAATTATGTGGAAAAGTGAAACAAAGGAAACCGCATACATGTCATTCATAAAAGACTGAGCTGAAAAATCAATGATGCATTCACATAATGTAGCATCATGTACCTTAATCAAAATGAAGAAGACCTCTACAAACTGACATTGTTTTTCAGCATGAATGGTCAAATGAAAAAGGAAACGTATGAAAGAATGTATATAATATAATATATAATATATAATATTATATAATATATAATGTAAAGAATGTAGGCTTCTTTCTGTGTGAAATGGATGGAAGGGGAATACAAATGTGTGTGTTAGTGTGTGTCATATTCATGTTTATTTTTTCAAAAAGGAAAGAAACAGAGAAGAGAAACCATAAATTAATGAAAAATTTTACTTATACAGGTTGGATGGCACAGGTGAGGGAATAGAAATGGTAGTCTGAATTTTCCAAGTATTTTTTATAACATAATAATATAATAATGATAAATTTAGGGGTGGCTGGATGGCTCAGTTTGTTGAGTGTCTAACTCTTGGATTCAGCTCATGTCATGATCTCACACTTCTTGAGTTCTAGCCCTTCATTTGGCTCTATGTTGAGGGCGTGAAGCCTGCTTGGGATTCTCTGTCTCCCTCTCTCTCTGTCCCTCCCCTGCTCATACTCTATTTCTCTCTCTCTCTCTCTCACTCATTAATAAACAAATAAACATTTAAAAATAAATAAACAAAATAAAATAATGATAAATGAAATTCTGGTGGAAACTAAATACGGACTATGTATTAGATGGTATTTTGAATTAATGTTACTTTTCACTGGATGCTGCAGCAAAAGCCCTTATTCTAATGAGATGTTTGCTAATGTATTTTGGGTTTTTTCAAAAGATAGAGAGAGAGGGAGGAAGAAGAGAGGATATAAACAATTGTTAACAAATGTCAATATTTGGTGAATCTAGGCAAATGTATGTAGTTAACTGTAGCTTTTTTTTTTTTTTTTACCTTTTCTCAGAGGTGGAGGAATACCAAGTAAATTAAAAATCATACATTGAGTTTATAACAGAGTATTAATTATTTCAAACTCTTTTAAGGTGCCATTTAGATCTACAATTTAAAAAATGGAATATAAACAGAGTTCCTCAGAACTATTGTTTCTTTTATGTATTTATGACTAAACTGTTCTGACCTATTCCTTACCAACACATCCTTTTCAAGTTGTGACACTTTAGGGACTCTCAAGTGAATTAAAGTACTTGAAAACTCTACACTGAAGGCGATCAACACTGATTTAGTGCCTTTTGTGAGCCATGTGCTATGTGGGCAACCGGAAAATCAAGAATGAACAAAAGTCTCACAATACACCAGCGGTATAAAGTGGTAAGTGTAAGTAAATGTAAACTGGAGAAGTATAAACAAGCAATATTTCAAAAAGAAAATGAGGTAAAAACCAAAACCATTTAAATTCCTCATGATTTTGCTCTTCGGTGACATTGAATCTATTTTTTTTTTTTTTTTTTTTTTTGGTGTTTCAAGGGAAGATGGAGAGAACCGCTATGAGCACCTGGAAGCAATTTGCAGATAAATTCAATCATTTAGGGATGTATTCTTGCATCGTTTGCCCTTTTATAAAGGACAAAGAAAGATAAAAAATAAAAAATAAAAATAAAAAGGAACGGGGCAGGAAAGGAGCTCCTGAGCTAGCTGGATTTTAAAATCATCATATATTTTGGAAACACTAGACCATCCATAAGTGTACCTGTCTATAATTTGCTCTAACTGTTGCAATTTAGGAAATGGGAAGAAAATATTATCCAAAACGGAATACTAAAATAAAACTAAGAATTACTCGTAGGAGAGCATTATGGGTGGAATTGTATATTCTCAAAAGTTCCGTTGGGTCCTAACCTGCAGTACCTCAGAATGTGACCTTAGTTAGAAATAGGATAGTTGCAGATGTAAGTCATTAAGATGAGGTCATGCTGGTGCAGGAAGGGCCTCTAATCAGTAAGACTGGTGTCCTCAATGTAAGAAGAGACCCAGAGATACACAAACACAGGGGGGAATATCATGGGACCATCTCAGTAGAGATTGACAACTGCAGACGGCTGAACTCCAGAGGCTGACAGAAAATCCACCAGAGGCTGGCAAGAGGCCAACAAGGATTCTACCCTCATGGTCCATGAGGGAACATGTCACCGCTACCACTCTGATTCTTGACTTTAGGCCTCCAGAACTTCGAGAAGGTCCATTTTATTGTTTTAAGTTGTCCTGCTTGTTGTACTTTGCAAGGCCAACTCTAAGAAACCAGTACAGGTGAATATGAAGATTAATTCTGTGCCTTCCATTACGTGTTTAGGAAACAAAGAGAACCCAAGTCTTTCAGTGGGATGCACTTCCGTAGTACTTCAAATACATACTCAAAAACTGTTTCCCGCTAGCATCAAATACAGATGTTATCTGTAACAATGCTTCAAAATTATCTCTGAACTTCCTTGTGGGGAAACTGCCTGGGTAGGAACCATAGCCCTCACTTCCATGAAACAGAAAAGCTGCAAAACCTGGCCATCAAATGAGCTTTGGTTCACACCTCCTGTGTTCTGGAGATGTAGGACAAATATTCTCCAAATGTTGTCAGGCCTCATTTAGAGATTAATAACAATCCTAGCACTCGTGCCTTCTTCCAACTCTTGGTCTTCCAACTGAGGGAAAGAGAAAAGTCAAGTGGAGATCTTATATCAAATCATCATGAGGCACTCTGTAAATACCTTATAATTTTATATGCCAATTATACCTTAATAAAGTTAAAATCAATCCATCAGCCAAAAATCGAATGGTTTGCAAACTTAGAAGCCCTCATGCAGAATTATGGTAAAAAAATTGACTGAGGACTAAGGTTAAAAGCAGGGAGTATAAGAAGGGCATTTCATTTCACAATTTCTGCAATTCCTGGGTGGGTCAGCTGTGACTCAAAGAATGGACAGTCTACAGAATGGATTCTAGCCCAAAGTTTTACCCTCTTTATAGTTGAAGAGTGTGGGTAATATCCCCCAAGTGTCCATCATTGGGTGTGTGCTTCCTGCAGATGGTGCAAGAAAAAGTGTTGCATCTGGCAGCTAATCTTTACCACCAAGATCTTAATGAGTGGTTAAATGTTGCCCAATAATAGCCTAGAGGCTCACCAACAAAATGTGGAAGCAGAAACGGGCAAATATGGGACAGAACTGAAGAACAATAAATAATTCCCTGAGAACTGAGAACTATCATATTCTTTTTTTCTTTTTTTTAATGTTTATTTATTTTTGAAGAACTGACAGATGGGGCAGGAGCAGGGGTGGGGCAGAGAGAGAGGGAGACACAGAATCCTAAACAGGCTCCAAGCTCTGAGCATTTACCACAGAGCCTGATGCAGGGCTCAAACTCATGAAGCAAAAGATCATGACCTGAGCTGAACTTGGACATTTAACGGACTGAGCCACCCAGGTGCCCCTAAACTATCACATTCTTAATTTTAGCGTGCAAGTCATCAGCTGCAGATAGTTCCAAATCTGATGATAAAGTAAGATACAATAAATGCCTGTATGTTGTTTTCTATGTGTATATGCCACAATGTGTCTTCTAATAGTTTTACATAGCTGTGTTAGAAACAGTGTCTGCCTTCATTTATGAAACACTCAAATCACAATAAAGAGAGCAAATCATTCTTTAAAGCTCTCATTTTGATTGGCATTTGAATTGGAATGCTCGGTCTCTTTGAAAAATTTTCAAGTTAAAAAACTCATTGAAAATAAAAGAGTTTTCTACTCTTGATTGCCACCATTTCCAAATGGGGTTATTTTGTCATATGTCACATGTCATTATAGGTCTGGGGCTGACTGTAATGTATAGATCTTATTTTTAAAGGTGTATATGAATATTTTGTGAAAGAGAAATTTTTATTTTGTTTTTACATTTTAAAACTGAAGTTATTGGTAGAGATATGTGTTAACCAAGAAAAAACAATTACCTTCTCAGAACACACTAGTATTTTTAAAATATCCTAGTGCATCTCAAACCTTCAGGCCTCACAGATAAAGCACCTTGAATGTAATTAAGAAATCTGGCAGTAATCAGTAAAGTACAGATTATCTCTAACTGATGTAGTTCTGAGTCTAACCAATATTTTTGCTGGTTCCTCAGTAGTTGATTACTTGAATTATTATGTTTAAATACGTATGTTGTTCTTCTATTTAGTATCTTCCTTCAGATTCTCTTCTTTAGGAGATTGCGATTCTGCCCTGTGCAATCCTCTAAACCTGCTTCTCGATTTTCTTGAAATTAATTTCTCTAACACTATGTATTATTATATGGCAGGTTCCCCCAAAGCAGTTCGTTTGGCCCCACTCTCTACTACTAGCCCTCTTTGTCTTCATCTGAATGATTTTTATTAGAAAAGTCTGAACTGATCATTACTCAATCACGTCTCTGCCCTAGCAGATCTGCTAAAATTCTGAGACTGTTCATTATAAATTACTGCATAACAAGCTACTGCATAAGTTAATGGAGGAAAACAGCAACCGTTTTATTATACTCATAGAGTCCATGGGTCAAGAAATTGGACAAGGCACAGCTGATGGTTTGACTGTGTTTCACAGTATCTGGGGACTTCAGCTGGGAAGACTCAGCTGAATCTGAATGGCTGGGGTGGAGGGTGTGGCTACACTCAGCTGGACACTTATTCAGGTACCTGGTTCCTGGGTGGGGAGGACTGAAATTCTGAGCTTAACTAAAACCATCCCCTGGAGCTACAAATACCCCTTCCATGTTCTTTGGACTTCCTCACAGCATGGCTGCCTCACTGTAGTTGAACTTTTCATAAGGTAGCTCAGGACTCCATGAAAAAGAGCAAAAGTGTCATGGCTTTATACCCGCCAGCCTTAGAAGTCACCTGGAATCAGTACTGCTGTACTCTATTGGTTAAAGCAGTCACAAGTCTGTACAGATAAAGAGGAAAGGCTATAAATGCTATCTATCAATGGGAGGAGGGTTAAAGAATTTTCAACTACATTTTACATTATCTCAGGGTTTCAACAACTCAATGGATATAGGACAGATGAATCATTTCTCTTTCTGAAAGCTCAAAACAGGCACTTTGTGGGAGACCCGATATTATATGTGAAGGGGGGATGTACTGCTCATTTGGCAAGGCTCTAGTAAGTCTTTCTACGTAACCTAGTGACCAGAAAGGAGACTTGGTTGCAAGAGGGCTTCCTAGACCTACCTATTTACTCAAGACAAGGGAAAACTGCCTTACAGTTATAGCTTGTCAATATGCCTTGAACAGTTGTTGGAGAGAACAGAAATCCCAGAGAGAATCTCATCTCCAGAAGGAAATTAGGAATACTAAAACTAAACACACAAAACAATTATCACTTATTAAGCTTTCATCATTTGCTAGGCACCATGCTAAGTGCTTAAACTTCTTTATTATTCCACTAATCCTCAAAACTATTTTATGAAGTTGGTATGATGGTTCCTGTTACTCAGATAAAAACAAAGTCAGCAGGGTTTAGCAATTTTCTCAAAGTTGCACAACTAAATTTGCCACAGCAGATATCTACACCCATGCTTTTTTGATACCTAAAAACTCTGGCTCTAGGAACTTTGTTTTGGTAAGAACTGGTAAATTCATAAGCCCTAAAATAGGTACCAGTTGACTTTACTTCAGATGAGTGGTTAACCCTACAGCTAAGACAAGTAAACTAAGACTGAAAGGGAAAACTCATGTTCCTGGTAAATTTCACCATGCAACTAGAGCTTTATAGGAGTTCATTCTGCTTTAAGGTTGAGAATTCTATGCATTAAAAGCTGTCCCCCCCCCCTCTCTCTCTTTTTTCTTTTTTCTTGTTACAGTCTATAAGGCTCATTGTGGGGGTTTTCTCTGGAGTATTAAGGTAGCTATCCCTGGCCAATGTCATTAGAAACATTTGAAAGAGTAATTTGGAATGCTGCCTATTTAGTAAAAGTAAAGATTTGGCCATTTCATATATAGTCAATTATTTTATTTTTATACATTGGGGGAAAACAAAAAATTAAAATGAGAACAAAAGGCAAAGAACCATCACATGGTAATTGTAAATAATCTTTAAGAACAGTGACCTGAGTTATGGGCCACACTATTGAATACTGATTGCTAATAGGTGGGAAATGGGTCTAACAGAATGTCACCTATTACAATAGTTTTTTAAGAGAACTGCATCATTAAGAGGTGTAAGAAATTGGAATGGTTTACCAAGGAGGTTGACAGAACTTCAAACTTTGACTATGGTAAAAACAAAACAAAAACAAAAAAATCCAAACAGCAAACACAGATCTATAGCCTGTACATTTAAAAACTGCTGTAACATTCTACATTGATTTCTATTTTATCATAGTTTGCCAAAGAAGTTAGCAAAAAGAATACCATGGAAAAACTCCCGACTCCAGGAAGAGGGAGTTCAGAATTGTGAAATGACCAGATAAACAACCTAATAGCAGGGAGCTCACATGCAGACAGAGGGCAGGTGGGAGGGGAGAGCCACAACCATACTTGACCACAGTCTACCATACTCCCCGGGAGGAAAAAACACACCTGATAGTTTATACAGTCAGAGACTGTACAGTAAAAAAGTGAGAGCTCTCGTTATGAATTTCCTGTCTGGGATGCTCTTTATACTCACGCTGAGCTTCAGTTCTGACATTTATGCTTTGCTCATTCCATCCCTGTGAAAACAAGGACTAAATCTACTTAATTAGAAAAGAAACCTAAGTAAGCACAGGCTTTTATTTTTTCTAAATGGGAAAGGGGATGCCATAGATAATTGTTTTGTCATCAAGGGAAGATCAAATTGCTGACCCTCTAATTATATTGGGCAAAATAACAACGGATCTTACTGATGGCTCTCCTAATTCTGGAGCTCAGAAATCAAATTAAAATGGGAGATATTATGCTTACGGGCTAATTTGCCCAGAGTTCATTATATTGGAGGCTTACAAAAGAGCTTTGTGACTAATTACTTTGCATTGTCTACTTCCTCAATATTAGAGCTGATATCATCTATCTACGTAAAATCAAATCAGATCAATGTCAAATCAATGATCTGACAGAACCAAGAGTGAATTTCATGCATAGTTAAGCCTAAACAAGTTTAAACATGCTTATACTTCAAAACATATAGGCAATTGGTAGCATTAGTTTTCCTGGAATAGGATTTCTGGAACTACAGTTATGCATAGTACACATAAATTTTCAGAAACACGTAGTTTTTTATTCTCTAAAAGTGAGATGTCAGCCTCATGGATAGTTCTTTCATGCCAACACTGGGTAAGGCAAGTAAAAAGGAACCAAAAGTTCATTCTCTTGGGTTTAATTTTATAATTTGAGATTATAATTAGGAGATTTTATAATTAAAATTGTATAGGTTTATAATTAGGTTAGTTTCTTTGAGATATATAGCTGGCATTTCAATTCTCCTCTTTTACCCCCGCTACACTTCAAGGTAGCATCTGCTATTATGAGGGGGCTTACTGTCCAGTACGATACCATGAACAGGGTCTTAAAACTGTCTTCGCATCTTGTGCTATTTTCTGGACTGATGAATCCTCAAGCACCCCCATCCCTGGGTACTCTGTTGGTACCCTGGGCACATCTAAATGACGTGATATGCAGTTTCAGGTTGGTCAGGGTGGGGTTCTGGCTGATCAGGCTCCATCTTAACTCTTACTGCTGCTCTCCCTTGGTCCAGGTCTAGCCCCAGTGTAGGTGCTCTACTCTTTATCCCTTGTGTAAAGGGCCTACCTTGCCCCTCATGTGAGCCCCCTATTCTGTTAACCTTCTAATCCAGACTTTGAACTATGTTCCATGCCACCATCACTCCTAAAAGAAAATGGATGCATCCGCTCTGAGAATGTGAGAAAGTGAAACATAGGCTCTCTTTCCACTTAACAGCGATCCATACCACTAGCCCCCTTGGTGCCCACTATTCTCTCCTAGTGTTCCATATTAGATAAAGGAAAAGCTCTTTGCCTTCAGGGTCCTCTCCACTTAAACTCAGCTCACTTTCTTCAGGATGAGATTATTTTCCCTATACTTTCATCCCACAATTATAGGGTGCTAGCCTCATGACCCAGTTATAGGTAAGGTAGAGGTCCTATTTATATGATGTAAGACTTTATGACCAGGACTGGTTCTTGATATGTAGAAAATCCTTGATCTCTTCTCAAATTCTAGATTATAATCTCTTCTGTCTTGCTATAAAATCATTTTTGTGAATTCCAGTAGCTGAAGAGTAACCTTTTTTATTCTTTGGATTTTACCAGTAATAATTCTATAAGCCTCCATATCCCCTACCTGGGCCACCTCGGGTAGTAGAAGGGTATCTCAAGATTACTGGGGAGAAGGACATGTAGACAAAATGAAAACTAGAAAGATATTAGTAACTTCAAAAATATTAACTCTTTGTGTTATCTAGTTTTCATTTCTCCCCCTTCCCTCTCTCCAAGCAGATCCATTTTCTTCACTTTGCTGTTCTGCTTGGTCATTCAGGAGGCTGACCTCTATACACTGCATCAGATATACCCCCTTGCTCTACAATTTATTTGGGCTAGTGGATGTTACCAAAGGGAGACTGGAGAGGAAAGGGAGAATGATCTGTTTGCTTGCCCTCGCTCTCCATGTTTCACTGTGGCTGGCAAAGTCCCCATTCCCTGTAGTCATGGATCCATTAAGCTGACTCTTTTCCTGGACTCCAGTTACAATGGTCTTTCTCTTTGGTCCCTCAGGCCTAGGGAGAGAGCTTCTCTACTATGGTTAGGTTCTTGGTGGCTTACTATTATTTGTTTGTTTGTTTTCTTAATCTAAGTATTTCTTCTATTTCACTTTAGTTAAACTTTTTGAACTTCTTATGTATTTCTTACTGATACCCTCACTGGTGTGCCACTTTACACTGTCTATTGAAATAATTTGTTAATTTTTTTAAACAATTATGTATAGAAAAACTACTCTATCAGTGATAAAAACTAAACCACCAAAAAAAAAAAAAGAAGTCCTTATCTCAGGGAAACTTTATATTCTAATGGAAGAGACAGCTAAAACACACTAAGTTTATCATGTGTTAGTGGTAATAATTTCTATAAAGAAGAATGAAGAAAGGATGGAGGTGGATAAAAAGGTGATAGTGAGTGGAATGCAATTTTCAAAAGCTGATCAGAAAAGCCCTCACTAGTAGAGTGAGGCATGAGGAGAATGAGAAGATGTTATAAACTGAATTATGTTCTTCCAAAATTCATAGCTTGAAGTCCTAACCCCTACTGACTGTATTTGGACGTATGGACCTTAAGGGGATTTTCAAGGTTACATGAAGCCATAAGGATGAGGCCCTACTCAAATAGGACAGATGTCTTTATAAGAAGAAGAAGAAGAAACATTAGGAAAACGCATGCCATATGAGGACATAGCAAGACGGTAGCTACTGACAGGCCAAAAAGGAGTCCTCAGGAGAGCCAACCACACTGATACACAGATCTTGGATATGCAGCCCACAGAGCTGTCAGGAAATAAATTTCTATTAGATCTGTGGCATTTTGTCATGGCATCCCTAGAAAAAATAATATAGCGAATAAACCATGGGATATTTAAAATTAGACCATATCAGGCAGAAGGAATGATAAGTGTAACAGTCCTGAGATGGAAGAATCCTTGACAGATTCAAAGCACAGTGAAGAGGAAATGTCCATAGAGCAGAGGAGACAAGAGAGAGAATAGCAGGAGGTGAGGTAAAAGAAGTAATAGAGGTCCAGATCACTAATGACATGGTAAACTTTGACTCTGTGAGCCAGGAGACTCTGACAGCTGAGTTAGGAATATACAAGTAAGGGAGGAAGAGCGTGGGAGGAAGGGGGGATGTCATGAGGAAGCAACTGGAATAATTCAATGAGATATGAAGATGACTTGGATAGGATATTTAAAGGGTAGAGATGATCAATGTGGTCAAATTTTAGATCAAGTGTGAAAAGTAAAGCTAATAGAGTGAGTTTTCTTTTAATAGATTAGATGTGTAATGTGATGAAAAAGAGTTGCCAAAGATGAATGCCCAAGCCTTTGGCCTGAGCAACCAATATATGGCATTTACATTTACTAAAATGGAAGGAAAATGAAAAGAAAACATTATGTTCAGGCAAAATCAAGGGTTTGGATATGGGCATGGTTAGTCTGAATTGCCATGAGGCATCCAAGTGCAGATGTAAAGTAGGCAGTTGGTAATATGATTCTAAATTTCAGAAGAGTGTGTGTGAGGGGGAGGCAAAGCATAAAGTATTTATGTAAAGCACTATGGTGATATACAATGAGTGCAGAAAAGATAAATCAGACATTGCACCTGCCTCCAGTAAACATACGATTTTAGTAGAGAGTACATATATAGTAAAGTTTTGGTGATTCTATGAAAAGTTACCATGAAGGAGAAGAATGTATTATGACCACAAGTATTTCCTTGGAATTGCTTGCATATCTCTTATATATTCAAGGTCTAAACTATATTTATAAAAAATGCAGTTGATAAAAATGTATACTGTTTTGACTTTAATGCTTATTCATTTTTATGTTATATACCTTGTTTGCTTTATCCATTACTGATTACCGAAAAAAATTATTTAAAATATAAAATCAACTAAACTATGTCCTCCTGAAATTTTCTATCATGCTTTTAAGGCTTTTATTGTGTCCACATATAGTAATTAAATATACCATATGACAATAGCCAGTTAGACTAAGCTAGGATGATATAATATTCCATACAGAAAATTTTCCATCAGGTGTGGGAGGGGGCCATGAAGTAAGAAAGTTTGTGGTAGGAATGCAGTGAGCAGAATGTAGGAAACACTTTCAGACTCAAAATTATGGCTAAACTAAAACATTTATCTTGGAGTTATACAGGAGAACTCTCACCAGGTTTTCAATTAATTATGCTTGAGATTCAGATTTCTGAGATCTAATTTTACTCCCAGTGGTGATCTTTACCTAAGCATCAGCTTTTTCTTTGCACTGGTTTCCACCCCAGTCACACCCATCCTCCTTCACCAGGCAAGTATAAGATTTGTAGACCCTTGGCATCTATCTGGGTTGTTCAGTTGGTTAAGCAACTGACTTTCTTTTTTAATGTTTATGTTTTACTTTTGAAGGAGAGAGAGGGAGAAACAGAGCATGAGTGGGGGCCCTGGGGCGGGGGGCAGAAGAGAGAGAGAGGGAGACACAGAATCCAAAGCAGGCTCTAGGATCTGAGCTATGAGTACAAAGCCTGAAACAGGGCTGGAACTCAGGAGCCATGAGATCATGACTTGAGCTGAAGTTGGACACCCAACCGAGTGAGCCACCCAGGAACCGCAGCCATTGACTCTTGATTTCTGTTCAGATCATAATCTCGTGGTTCTGAGATTGGGCTTGACGCTGAGGTTGGGCTTGATGCTGGGGTGGAGACCACTTAAGACTATCTCTTCCCCTCTCTCTCTGCCCCTCCCCGGTTCACATCCTCAAAAAAACAAAATGATTGTAGAACTTAACAGCAATTAATCTACAACCAGTTGATTTAATCAAGCCAAATCAAAACTTTTCTAGTTTGAATATTTCTAACCATTTTGATATCTATACAATTTAAATTCCTAAAATTATGATACTAGATGTATTTGACAGCGATGTATTAGTAGAGGTCCTACCTAAAAGCAGAGTCTGATATAAGGACATTGGTGCAGGTAGATTATTTAGAGTGCTCTCTGAACAACTAGAAGTGAAGAATCAGGGAAGGAATCAGGGAAGGAGTAGAAGTTCATATAAAGATGAGTTATGGAGGGCATTGGTATAGGCAACAGGGTCTTGATTCTGCTCTATCTCAGAGAAGTTAGGATTGTTCTATAATTTTCTGCATAACAACAAAGTTCTGAGACATCATTCAAAATGAATGTGATGTATGTCATCAAAAGTCATTGCTATACATGCTGTCAAAATACAACCATTTGTTTCATGTTTCTGCTGCTACTTTCTGGGACCATAAGAATATGATAGAATCACAGTAAATTAGAAAAACCATCATCTCTAACAATGGTCTTCTGGTTTCCAGTCTTGCCCAACTAAAATTCAGAGTAAACGATTCTGATGTTAATTCAGAAGCTCATCAAGGTTGCTAAAGCTTTCTCTCTTGCCACTGTATCATGTAAACGGTCATCTATGAAAGTCCTGATCTAGCTTTAGCATCTCAGGAATTACATGCAAACATTTAAAGACAGGACTATCAGAGAAATATAATAGCTGTTGGGTAGGTATTCAACACTGTCTACCACATAATAGACCTCACCATATTTATCTGTTTAATGATCTATTTTATTTTTTATTTATTTATTTTATTTTATTTTTTATTTTTATTTTTTATAATAGCTTATTGTCAAATATAACACCCAGTGTAATGATCTATTTAATGACATAAATTTGACAAGATTAAACTAGTAACAAAAATATACTTTTATTTACAAGGGATAAAATTTGATGCCAATGTAAGAAACATTTACTTCTTGACTTGAAGAACATATTTGCATTTCAAGCCACTATCTTTTTTCCCCATGCCATTTTCATGGATATTTTGATAGCTCTAAACCCAAATACAGATAATCCTATACGTCAGACCTCAAATGAAATTTAAAAGCCCCAACACTTAAAGTCTCTCTTACCATTATGAATGGATGCGTTCCCTATTCATTATCTCTTCCAAGGCCCATATTAGCTTCCACCAGACATGTATATTTCAAATAAAGCTAAAGCAAAAAGCTAGACAGTCATCTGCAGAAAGGATGAGCAAGCTTATTTATGATTCATTTGCCTTTTTAATCTGGGTTCTCCATTGGAAGCCTCTGATACTGCCAGCTTGAAGAGATAAATGGGACAACTGTGGTCCTTACACAGAGATACACTCAAGCACGTCAGAATATTCTTGTCTCCTCTTTTAATTTACATAATTTCTAAATGTGCTAAGAATGGAAAGCATTGTTCATTGATGGCAGTTTTTACTATAGAACAATCAGCAACACAAACAAGTTTTGGCTTAACCAGAGTTGTGAAAGTGATTACTGTAATTTTTTTTTCATACGTGCCTTGTCAGAAACTTTTCTTTTGAATGCAGCTGTTTCTATCAAATGTTCACCCACAGGAACATTTAAAAGTGGCCCAAGCAGGCCATTCTCTGAGGATCTGAGTTTTTATATCAAAGAATCAGGGGGAGAGATAGTTACCAAGAAAGAGGAAAAACTAGGGGCTGAGGAGAGAACCAGGAGGCAAGTGGCCATTATAGAGATGAAAACCTAACTTGACTATTTCCAAATAGCTTTTTTAACAGGTACTGATGTCCTACCCCTTCATTATTGACTGACAATACTTACTTTGTCATATGTTAAGCTCATGACTGTGAGTAAACAAACAAGTAAATAAATACATTTAAAAAATGGTCCAAGCAGCAAATAAGAAGAGCAGAGGAATAAATAGTTTGGGAGAGACCATGTTTTTTACTATGTGGAATCAAAAAGAGAGGAAGAGGGGGAGCGAGATGCTTTCCTTTCAAAGGGGAATAAGGTGGGGAGAAAGAAAGGGTAAAGTAAAGAGAGCAAAAGACAGAGAAAATGGAGATTGGGAGAGAGAGAATGAGATGGAAGGTACACAGAAAAGAAAGTATAAGAGAAAAATGAGTGAGGAAGTGAAAAGAGGGTGAAAGGAAAAGAAAAAGAATGAAGGAAGAGAATAAAGGGAAGAATACAGAGGCGCAGGCAGGCAGGCAGGAGGGGTTGAGGCCAGATTTGTGCTGACATTCAGACCTTAGGGTGCCCCAGGATGCAAGAGATAGGCAATAGGCAACAAAGCTAATGTATGTTTCCTCCCTTCATTAATATTAACGCATATCTGCATGTAATCATATTCTGCTTAAATATATCATCAAGTAAAAACACTACCCTCATTGAGGTTACATCTTACTTCTCTGGAAAGTTATTTTTCTCCTGACAGCATAGAAAAAAGGATGGGACCCCAATCTGGAAACCTCTGGGTTCCATAGACCCTCTCTTAACTTTTTAAAAACCAAAGGACAGGGGCACCTTGGTGACTCAACTAGTTGAAGGTCCAACTTCAGCTTAGGCCCTGATCTCAGAGTTTGTAAGTCTGAGCTCCACTTTGGGCTCTCTGCTATACACACAGAGCCTGCTTCGGATCCTCCCTGTCTCTCTGTCCCTTCCCTGCTCAAGCTCTTTCTCTCAGAGATAATCTTGACAATCTCTCAGGATAATCTTGAATTCTTCCTCTTTAAGAGTTCCTAAAGAGGGCTATGTGGATAGGCTTTAAAGAGACATCCAGTATGAGTAGTATCAGAACTTCTAAAAAGCACCCTTGAATGACATCTATACATTTAAATTAAAATGTTTGGTAAGGACATTGAATGGTTCAGTAGATTGAACACAAACGGTCGGTCAAGTTCTAAGTTAGCTGGCTTCTTGTTTTGGCTTGCTGATTGAGGAAACCTGAAGAAACAGAAAGGCTTTGGCACTTCTAATTGATCCATCAATGAAATGTCCTTAATATCGATAATTTCAGAGATGTGAAGACTTGATGTAAGATATCATGTAAGCCTAGCAAACTTCCTAAGTGCAAATCGCCATGCTAGGTACTAGGAAGTGGTTTTTCAGATTTCACCTGAATACATAAAAAATCTTTTATCTTATTTTATGTTTTGGTGTGGGGGTAGGGTTTAATAAAAGATGCTTTATGCCTTAGAAATTTCTCTGTTCCTAAATTTTATTATCTCTTTTTATCACTGGGCAAATTGTCATGACCTGAATTGTGAGAGTGCTGTAGTTTAATTCACATTGCTGTGTATATACTTAAACACCTGTCTTCCTCCATAAAGTATAAACCTTTTTAGAAGAGGGATTCTGTATTACGGTTCTTTCAATTTTCCACAATACCAAGGATATCATAGTGCATGTAGAGAAATTGTTGATAAATTGCTAAAGGGTCCTCTTACTAATTCTATCTGAGATTAGAAAACCAGAGAATTTATCACCCACTCTACTGGACAGTTTTATCTGAATTTTGGAACAGCCATAAGCTAACTCAAAAATAGTCTTATTTAGGGCCTCATTCCAAATTATTACTCAAGTGCAATTCAGTCTGCCTCCTTATAATATAACAAATCAAAAAGAAAGCATGTACTCCAACTTCTTCAAATCAGATTGCAATTGACAGATGTTCCTTTAGAGCATGAGGTGCATACAGAGGAATGACAATTTCTGGAAATACTGAAAGGCACATAGGTTTTGGAGAATATTGTCCTATATTACATAGGAACAAATATTAAAAATTTCAACTAGATGCCAACCAAAACAATGATGGAGGTACCCTATTATGTTTCTTGTATTATGAATACATAAAATATAGAGCTCAAATGGTTTCTAAAAATGTGATTTCATATTATCTAAATTATATTAAAATATTTTCTAATTAAAACTATTTTTTAATGAAAGTATGAAAAATCTATGGGGTATTTTGAATTACTTTTTTGCTATTTGAAAAGAAGAAAAACATAGTTTTTGGTATTCGTGGCTTGTATTTTTTTACAGATACAAAAATTATAGCTAATCCTTATTTCTAGGTAAAAGATAATCTTACATTCGCAGATCATTTGGTATGTTATACTTTATTTAATATTTAATATTTTAATTTCTTGTCTTTTAGCTTATCTTATGGAGAGCTTCTGTTTCTTCTGAAACTTTACCTGTCATTAATTTCCAGTTCATGAAACACATAATAAAAGCTCTAGAAATGGAGTCAAAAATACTTCCAAGTCAATCTTGTTGATGATAAGACCACATAATGTGACCTTGGCAAACTTCTATGTACCTGAGCACAGTTTTCTCATCTGTCAGCCTCACAGTACCATCCTGAAGATTAAATGGATATAAATACACAAGAAACTTTGCAGAAACCCAGATAACTTACAGTTTAGTATAATGACAAATATACATCTCTTGCTAGTGTTTACTTATCTCTAATATTTTGAAGTTTAAATAAAAGAAGAGTAAGATATTCATAAACTTGCGGATCCAACTTAACAAGAAGAATCCCTCAAGGAAACACAACACTATATTTTTTTGTTCCTCTTGCAAAACTGATACGTCCTGGAAACATAAATTTTTGTGTGTGCATGTTTACTTCCATGTGCGTGATTTACAAACCACTTCCACAGTTTGTCTTCAGAAACCTAAAATTATTTTCATCAGAAATTCTGCATAATTTTAAGTTTAGGAATCACAGCTATCTAGTTTAGAAAAAGAAGGAGGACACTTAGTCTGTTCTAGCCACTAACAAAAATACTATAGAGTAGGTGACTTAAACAACAAACATTTGTCACTGATCTAGAGGCTGGGAAGTCTAAGATCAAGCTGCCAGGAAATTTGTTGTCTGGTGGGACCAGGTTCCTGGTACACGGACAGTGATCTCACTGTGTTCTCATATGTCAGAAGGAGTTGGTGAGGTTCTGGCACTAATTTCATTTTTGAGGACTTCTTCCTCAAGACTTAATCATCTCCCCAAAGCCCTTCTTCTTTATACCATCACAGTGGAGCTCTGGACTTTGAAATAAGTTTGCTGGTGGTAGTGGGAAGACATATTCAGTCCATAACAGGATTAAAACTGTATTACTGGGTAACATCCACTTATATTAAA
>NC_043710.1:21951679-21952729 GCF_006229205.1 Suricata suricatta | reverse complement strand
ATAGATTAAAAGAAATGTGAGAAACGTAATAAGCACATGAATTTTTGAACCTTGTTTGGAAATTGATTGTATAAGCAAGTCTAAAATTAACTCTTATGAGCCAACTGGGACAATTTAACATGAGCTTGATGATAGATGGTGTTAAGTAATGAATGCTGATATTTTTAAAGATTGATAGTCATGTTAGTTAACAAAGAAAGAGAAGTCCATACCAGTATATATGTCTTTATAAAAGAAAGAGAAGTCCATACCAGTATATATGTCTTTATATATACCAGTATATATGTCTTTATGAAAATATGAAATAACTTAGTGTCTGGGATCCTCCAATAGTTAAAAAAAAAAGATTTGGGAGGGAGAGACACATGAATCTGAAAAAAGTTCATACTTTTTGAAGCCAAATGAAATGTACATATTTCATTACAATATTATTTTTATATCTTTAATATTTTTCATGATCTCATTTACAGAAAGTTTTTTTTTAAATTAAATGGCCCCAGGATAATCTCACACACAAACCACTAATAATAGAAATTGAGGACAATCTACTGTAAAAATTGTCTTCTATCAATATTTTACATGAGCTGTATGTCTCATGCTAATATTAAGCAAAGCATATAATTTATGTATTACCTTTTAAAGATTTAATATTCTATTGTATTAATATTTGTTAAATTACTAACATATACATAAAAATAAGAAAATTAGGGATACAAAATTTTGAAAATTAGTTATGCACTCTCATCTTGGGGTCTGTATGTTTTATCGTATTTGTAATAATATGATACAATGGTTTTGATAATCATATTTGAATCCCATTTGATGAGTAAAAAATTTATTTCATGAGGAAATGAGGAGTCATGAAGATACATAAGCAGGATGACAATATAGGTTAAGTAGTGAAAGAGAATCTATTTTAATCATTAATGGAGTTAGTAGTCAAGCAAGCAAAAATTGAGTAGATAAAAGAAAGGAGAGATAATTGGAAAGATTATATAAAAGTATATAAAAGTAATCTCATGGGCTTTAGTAATAGGATTAGTCTAGAAA
>NC_043710.1:21902821-21951579 GCF_006229205.1 Suricata suricatta | reverse complement strand
TATCAAAGTTGAAAGCTAATATCTATTGCACAGAGTTGTAGTCAAGATTAAATGGAATAAAGTACATTCTATGTATGCCCCAAACATACTTATAATGAAAAGTGTCATTAGTTATTATAGTCATAGATATTATTAGTTACTGTCTGTCTGCTTTGTGTTGCAGAAACAAAGATGAGTGAGTCCATCTTTAACACCTAGTGGTATAGCAGTGTGAAATATTTTCAGATTAATTTCTTTAAATATTTTTAATGTTTTTAATTTACTTTTGAGAGACAGAGAGAGACAGAGCAAGCAAGGGAGGGTCAGAGAGAGAGGGAGATACAGAATCCTAAGACAGGCTCCAGGCTCTGAGCTAGCTGTCAGCACAGAGCCTGACGCAGGGCTCAAACCCATAAACCACAAGATCATGACCTGAGCTGAAACCAGATGCTCAACTGACTGAGCCACCCAGGTGCCCCACAGATTAATTTTTGAAAAACTTCGAAGCTTGCCCACACATCCACACATTTTTAAACAAAACTGAGAAATAGGTTATTTCCCCCTTTCCCCTTCTCTAGTCCTATGGCAGAAACCTTTGGCAAATAGGCAGAGTAAATTAACACTTTCTTGAGCTGGGTGTGTTTGTTATGAATATGAGAGTAATGGAAGCTCCTGGGCTATGGCTTGAATAGTCTGGGACTCAGTTTTCAATTACTGGCATCATCCTCCCCAGGGAAGCCACTAGGCTACACTGCGTATAAAAGTTTATGAAGCAAGAAAGATGAAGAGGGGCTTCATTGTTAATGCATGCCTACTAGAGACAAAGTGGCATCATTAAAACTGAAGCTTTTTACAGTCATAATTTCTCCAGGCTCATCTGCGTTAAAAACCAACATTTTCACTTGAGCTTATTTCCTGCTCATCTAATTGGAGGTCCCTTGTCAGTATCTGTTTCTGAAGCATAGGTGGTGTGGTTGAGGGCTGGATGACTGGGTTATATTAGCACTCATATGAAATTCATTTAATTTTTATTAAAGTAAGCCATTCAGGCAAATCTTTCTTTCTTTTTACATTAGAATTTCATTAAGAACATATCAAGATTAAATAGCATATACATATTTGTAAAAAGGATAATTAACTCAAAACAGTTCAAGTTGTGTGTGTGTGGATGTGTGTGTGCTTAGAGTGATATTAAATTATGGAGACTTGGACAAAAATCATTCGATTAAAAAAATCAGATATTCAGTGTGGCTAATCCTAAAATTGGAATATTGCCCAATATATTCTTTCCATGTCGATATTTCTTCAAACTCCATCTTACTTAATAGGCAGAGCCCACTTTCAAAGGGAGAGATTTCTTGTGGTTTTATCAGGCATGTCTATGTTTTGTCAATTGATGTTAAAACTAAGAGTTCCAAAGTGCCATTGTGGGTTCCCGTCTCATAATACTATTCTCATCCAATAGAAATATCACAGTCAGCAACAAAGGTTAGTTATCATTTAGACGTTGGAAACAAGATTTCACATTTGGTATAGATACTGAAGGCCATTTAAAGCACTGAAAATAAAACTTTATTTGGCCATCTTCTTGTATGGAGCTGAAAGCCTCTTGAGGAGCCCATCTTATTCCCGGTTCTGAAGAGAAGGTCTTCTAATTGCCTTAGCAGATCAACAGAAACAGGAAAATTAGGAAACTACATATCGACTATTATCGCTGTATTCATTTCTTACACTGTGTATGCATTATCACAATTTAGGTCAGCGTCCATCGATTATCTCCTATTTTCTGTAGGCCAGAAATCTAGGCAGGCTCAATAGGGTCTCCTGCTCAGGATCTCACTGGGCCACAATTACATGAGTGTAGGGCTAGTCTTTCTAGAGCATCTGGAGATCAATGTTTTTCCATGTTCATTGATGTTATTGGCAGAATGGAGTCCCTTGCATCAGTTAGAATAAAGTCCCTGTTATATTACTCTTTGTCAATTGAAAACAGAGGGATAACCGGTTGGGCTCTCCTCTGCTGCTTAAGGCTGACTGCATTTCTTCTAACATTGCTCTTTTCATCTTGAGAACCAGCATTGTCAAGTTCTTTTCACATTTCACATCTCCCTGACTTCTTCTTCCCCTCTGCGTAAGGGCTAGTGTGATTAGATTAGATCCATTTGGATAATCTCCCTTCTTTCATATAAGTAAAGGGTACTCAAGGAATGATTGATATAAAATAAATAAAACCATTAGTCACGTATTACTTAACCAAATTTTCTGCACACCTAACTTTGGACATGCTCAAACCTATATTTTATCAGATATACAATGCTTAAGAATATAGCTTTGGAATCAAGTAGGCCTGGGTTCAAGTTCAATTATTTAATAATTGTATGATTTCTGAGCCTCAGAATTCACAATTATATTCCCTATTTTGTAGGAATGTTGAACCAGTTACCTGGTAAAGCATGGTAGTTAATACAGTATCTGACATACAGGAAGTATTCAAGAAATTATCATCTCACAATGTAAAGTCTTGCCAAGATAGATAATTATTATTCAGCACTCCCCCTAGTACAGCCTCTCCTAATACACTCCATTCCAACCCTGCAGTTTACTTGTTTCTCCCCTAAAATCTTAAAATTTTGTGTCCCAAATCTCCCGAATCCTAACATCCCTGAAGTATCTCTATGGAATGAGTGTTCACCTCTGGAACTTTTCAAGAATGGCAAGAAGTCTACTGCAGTCCTACGCATCTGTTCACAGCCTGTGTAACTTGTAATTAGCAGCATGTGTGTCTTGCCAAACTCATTCAAAAGCTCTGCATTCCAGATTTTCCTGAATCCTAATGAGGATGTCTTGATTCTGCTAAATCTTTAGTGTTGGGCATGTGATACCTCACCTACCAATAAGACAGTTGTCTATTAACTCCAATGCAGTAGCAATAAAAATCTAGTTTGAAAGAGACTTGAATATGGAAGGTTTTATTTACAGAACATTTTTTCTTTCCTTCCCAAAAGAACTGAAGGAAAACTACCCAGCACCATTTATTCACCTTCTATTCATTTCATTTCTGAATCTGGAAAAGTGAGAGAAGAAAATGCCATGAACACTAATGTGCTGTAAATCTTGACTTTAGAATTCTGACTCCTGACCTCATGGGGATAATTTATTCAGCACCAGGGATCTCTCAAATTCTCTATAAATCCTCTTCTTCCTGAACACTGATCACTGTTCACTTTTACTCCTGTGAGTCACAATTACACTTCCTATTGCTGCCCTGATTATACTGAGTATTTTAAGCTACCAATTTAATTCAAATGTTTATTAAACTCTTTCTGGGGAAAGAAAATTAAATTATTTTAGTAAAACTAGACCTTTATTAGTACACCAGTAAGCATGTAATGTTTATTACAGCTCAGAGATTTCAGCAAATGCCTTTTAACAGAACTTGTTTTGTAGCTGTCCCCTAGCAATTTTGTTAAATTCAGTGGTAATTAACAATTAGGCACATAGATGAAGTGGGATGAGCACTAGTGAATGATAGGTGCATTAACTGTGTGGAAATGCTGACAATGAGATAAGGAAATATGAAAATAGACTAATGAAAATGATGTTTACATTCAGTGATCTCATCCATGCCCCTGGATTTAAATACCACCCATATGCCAATAACTCCCAAATTCATATCTCTTGCCAAGACTTTTCTGAGTTTCAAACTACTTGAACTCTTCTTTAATGTCTTATGAGCAACTCAAGTTCTATGTACAAGTAATAACATTTAAATATTTTCCTCAAAATGTATTCATCTCAGGGTGCCTGGGTAGCTCAGTCTGTTAAGCAACTGATTCTTGATTTTGGCTCAGGTCATGATCCCAGGGTGGTGGAATTGAGCCCTGCATGGGGTTCCACAGTGTATGCTTGGGATGCTCTTTCTCTCTCTCTTTGTCCCTCCCACCATTCCAACACATAAGCTCTCTCTAAAAATAAATAAATAAATAAATAAATAAATAAATAAATAAATAGGACTCATCTTTAGTTTTTCTCAACAAAATGAAAGAGGAAGGGAGGAAGGTAGGCAGATACCTTAAAGTTAATCACTTGATTGAAAATTCAGTGAATCTTCCTTGATTTCTATATTTCTATATTTCTTTCACTTCTAACATTGAGCATACAATCAAGTGGCATTGATTTGACCTTCACAGACTACTGTGAAACTAATGGAGTAAATACACTCCCACTTTTTACCCTTTTACCCTTACTGCCCTAGAGGTCAGTCTTCTAGGGTGATTCTTAAAAAAAAAAAATACAGTAGGTGGTACTAACTCATAATTGCCAAAGGCATTATAACTGACTTTGAATAAGATGCAAATCTTTAACTCTAGTTTACAAGCCACTGTAAGATCCAGCCCCCTATTATACCACTACCCCTCTTGTTTTCTTACCTTTGTGCATTGTCCTTCATTCTGGGCCTTAAACATACCAAGCCTACTTCTATATTGTTGTCTTTGTGTTAGTTATTTCCTCTTCCTGGGAGTTTCTGCCTCCAAATCATCTCCTAGTTGGCTCCTTCATCCTTTTCAAATCTTAGCTTAAGTATATCTTCTAGGACTGAGAAGTCTCCTCTAAGTCTCCTCAGGTACCTCCTAAGCCATTCCTTTCATATCACCATGTGATTGCACTCATCTTTAGCTGATATTTAACTACTTTTGTATTTGTTCATCTATTGCTGTCCAGTACCCCTTCCCCTCCAGCAACAGGATTAAGCTCCATTATTCCATATCATCAAGGATTTTTAAAAAATCTTTCCTCTTTAGTATACCCATTATCTATAACAGAGAAAATTCATCTTTTTAAATATATAAAATATAATTTTATTTCAAAAGTTCTATTTCTTTGATTTTATTTACCTTTAAGTAGGCTCTACAGTTAATGTGGGGCTCAAACTCACAAACCTGAGAATAAGAGTCACACCCTCTACCAGACCGAGCGAGCCAGGCATCCTGACTTCTTCCATTTTCTGACTCTTAGGTTGACCTTGAAAAAATGGTCCCCTAGATCCAGAAGCTGATAAAGGTAACTGAATGCTACATCCTCTTTGTATAGGTTTTCAATCATGGGTTAAAATAAAGTTAGATCCTTTAGCTCTGTATGCAAAGAGTTATATGATCTTTGTTCAATGTACACTAATTCTCTCTACTTCCCTTATGTTACTTGTATTCTATTCAAGCTAAAGTATTCCATATTCTCCCAGCTATTCTCTGGTGCTATCCTGTCTGCAGACATTTGTTACTACTGGTCTCTTTTTCTGGAATGGCATTCTCCCTTTTTCACCATGTTGATAGTTTCAGCCTTCAAGAATAATTCCACTGCCACCTGAAAAGATTGAACTTATTCTCAAAATATTGATCACAGACATCTGGTCTTGGTACACTCACACTTCTGGGCCTCAGTTGTCTCCTCTGAATGAAGAGATGATTGAAATCTATTCTGCCTTTAATAAATAAGTTAAATATATGTTGTTTGGACTAAAGGACTCAATTATAAACTTTTAGAGAGATTATATAAAAACTCATAGTATTTGATTCATTATACAATATTTTTTTAAGAAACTGTTGTTGAACATCACAACCATTTAGAATATATAAAATATGTCCTTTAAACTTTAGTCTCAAAGACACAATAATTAAATAATTTTCAAAAAAAATCTTCAAATTACAAAGTAAAGTTTAGAAAAAACAATGAGCCAACACTAGATCAGCACTGCTAAGGGATTTTTTAGTCAGGACACATTATTTGTATTTTGAGTATGTTACATTTGTAAATTATCCTCAAAAAGGAAAAACTGGTGGAGTTTTAAAGAACAGTAAAACAGCAGCAAATGTTATTTTCTAGAAATTCTTTCAGCTTTATTGTACATAAATCAATACTACCTAAGCCATGTATCCTGTATAGCATATTGCTGTTAATTTTTCTTGCTTATCACACGAATTTGATTGTTTTGTGAAAAATAATCTGCAGTCATGTCAAAAATTAATCAAAAGAGTTATTTTTTTAACCTCCAAAGTAGAGTTTTCTCTAGGAAAACACAGGAGCTATAATATTCTATACATTTTTTTAAATTTCAGGATAACTTTTGAAGAGATACAGTTTTATCCTGGGACCTAACAACATATACAAAATAAAATGTAAAAAAAAAGTACCATTTGTAGTAGGACAAAACTATCATAAACCTAGGGATAAATGTAACAAATGATATGAAATATTTCTATACAGAAATCCATAAAGCTGTCAGTTCTATGAAATGTGAGATTTATCAGATTAGTTGGAAGACAATATTTTGAATTTGATATTTCATCCCAAATTTAGATTTAGCTTAGTTTTAATCAAAATCCAAAAGGGAAACTGGAGTACTTGACAAGGTGGACATAAATTTTATTTTGAAATATAAATGGACAAGAAGAGACAAAATAATTCTTTAGTAAAAGGGTAAGATTGGAAGACTTGCCTTAGTGAATGTGAAGACTAATTATAAAACTACAACAAATATGACAATATGGCATTGGCATAAAGACAGAGAATTAGACAAATGGTACAGAATAAGAACTCTGATACAAACTCACTTATCTGTGGACACTTAAATGTATTACTGCAAAATGATAGAAAAATAAGTGTTCTTAATAAAGGTAACTGAGAAGTTGCCTATAAGGGATAAAAAATGAAACTTAATCCTAGTGCAGATTCTGGAAAAAAATTAATTTGAAGTAAGTTTTCTAAATATGTATAGTGTTAAAAGTAATATGAATTTTATGAAATTATGTTTTTAAAATATAAATATTTTATTTTGGAGAGAGAGAGCACACAAATTGAGTAGAGGAGCAGCAGGAAAGAGAAAGAGAATCTCAAGCAAGGCTCTATGCTACATGCAGAGCCTTACATGGGGTTTGACATGGGGCTTGATTCTGTGGCCCTGAGATCATAAGCTAAAATGAAATTAAGAGTCCGATGCACAATTGACTGAGCCACCCAGGTACCCCAGTAAAATATATTTTTGAGCTCAGAATAGGCAAAAGGCTTTTCTTAAGCAGTGTCTGAGTGGCATAGTCCATTAAGCCTCAGGTTCTTGCTTTTGGCTCAGGTCATGATTTCATGGTTCGTGGGTTCAAAGAGTCCTGCATTGGACTCTGTACTGACAGTGTGGGGCCTGTCTAAAGTTCTCTCTCTCTTTCCCTCTTCCTCTCTGCCCTTCCACTGCTAACTCTATTTCTCTCAAAATAAATAAATAAATTTTTAGAAAAACTTTCTCTTAAATAAGACACAAAGAGATGTTTTAAACTTAAAGGGAAAAAAAGTATAAGCTGGACTATTTTAAAATTAAAAGCTTGAATTCATCAAGGGATCCCTGCTAAGAAAATGAAAATGCAAGCCTCAGAGTGGGAGAAATTATGAGAAACAAAGTTAATTCAAAGGCTATGTTTATGTGTGTTTTGTGTGTGTGTACCTACACATATACATATATGTTTATGTTTACATGTAATGTTTATAACATAAACTGAAGTCAACACTAAGTAAAGTCCATTAGTAAGGGAATGGATAAATGGAATATTCACATACAGATATAATACATCAGTGGAAAAAAGTGAACTACAGTTAGATGCAACAATATAGATAACTCTAAGAAATATCTTAGGGAAAAAAGTGAAGTCCCAGAAGAACATTTAAAAAGTTCAAATCAAGCAAAATGAAATGGTGTTTTTTTTAATTACACGCATGGTGTATTGGTAAAACAGTTCTTTGAGAATAATAAAAAATCATGATTTTTAGTTTACACCAATTATTTTGGTGTAAATTTTCCAACCATGGCTGATTTACTTTTGAGTTACCCTGCAGATCTGAACGTGAAATTGGGAAAAATGCAGTCATCTCTTTAGAGGCAATGCACACTGACTTCAACATACCACTGAATTTATAGGTGAGAAAAATGATTAATGACCTATAGGACAAAGCATAACCTTTGGAGTTATTTTTCTACTAGACAGGAGTATTTGCAATTCTATTAGGCAAGACCTACAAATTAACATGTAATTTATGAGTGGTGAGCCTTTATTTAATAGCAGCATCAACCACAGGTACATATTTCTAGATTGTTAAATAATCTGTTGTGGTAGTTTCAGTATAAATTTGAGAGAATACACTGTTCACATTTTTGTTTCCAAACTGTAAATAAATTTTTCTCAGTTACCCTACCAATTTGTTATTACATAACCTCCTAAGATTATTCTTGATTACAAAAATGATAGTCTCCATTGGCTAAGTTATTTATATGGGGCTATAAGAAGCATCAACTATGTAAACCTCCTTGACTACAGAACATTGAGAACATTCTAAAGCAAGAAAATGAACTTCTGTCTCAAATTTTCATTGAGGAATCTCAGACTGGGTAATGTAAAAGCCTCTCTTATTATTTCTTTCATCTAGAGACTAACAAAACAAAGAAAGTCTCCCCACTAGGCTTCTCCTATAGTGCTTTTGGACTTCAGTGAATTTTATGATTCTATTTTCCACTATAATTACCAAACTAGTGTAATTTGTCCATGGATTCTTCTTAGTAATATAAACTTGCAATCTTATACAACTTCTGGGCTAGCAGTTTCTAAGAACTTCTGTCTCTCTCTTTCTCATTTTCTCTCCCTCCCTCTCTCTCTCTCTAATTTCATTATTCTGTTTTCCACTAAAATTACAAAACTAGTGTAATTTGTCCAAGGATTCTTCTTAGTAATATAAACTTGCAATCTTACACAGCTTCTGGGCTTGCAGTTTCTAAGAAATTCTCTCTCTCTCTCTCCCTCTCTCTCTCCTCTCCCTCCCTCGCTCCCTCTCTCTCCCTCTTTTTCTGAAAAGACTAAAACTGTAGCAATTCTAAAATGTTGGTTTCAAGAGTCCTTTACAACTCCTAAAAGTTTCTGAAGATGTTCAAGTGTTTTTGGAAGGTTTATCTCTCAATACTTACTGTATTAAGGCATTTTAAATCATTTTAAATATTTACTTATTAATTTGTTTAAAAATAGCAATAATAATTCCACAGCTAGTTCTTCTACTTCCTTCATTTAAATTGTATTATGCTTTCACTCATTTTATTTTAATAGTCAGAATAATGCAAATTATTTTTGCAGTTTCTTCCCCTTCTTCCTATTTTTGTCTCGAATTCACTGACTGGCCAATTTCTCTTTTATTAACATCCTACAAAGAACATTGATTATCTAATGTAATGAGTTCTCTTCTAAGACAAATTTTCCTCCTGATCAATAATATCAAATATTATACTCCTATTACTTATGTCTTTCTCAATTTTTAAATTCCCTGTAAATGAATCTCAAAGGGTATGTTTATGAACTGAAAGATTCAAGTTTGCAAATTTTTTTCAATTTTCCTCTAATATATCTATAATTTTATTTTCATCTCAAATTCCTGGAATGGTATGTCTGTGTTGAGAGTTAGAGGGTGAGGAGGTGGTATAGTGTATGTATATTAAAATGTTGACTTTAAAATACTTACAAAATTATCAGGGACAATAATAGCCAAGACACTCTTAAATAAGAACAAAGATAGACACTATGAGATAGTGACTTCTATTATAAAGTTATAATTGTAAAGAGAAGGTGATGATTTAACAAGAATACCCAACCTAACCAATGAAACACTAAAATATGCTCATGTATGTGATCAACTGATTTATGACAGAGGTGACACCATTGTACAATGGAGAAAAGACAATATTTTAAATGAATGATGTCAGGGGGGCACCTGGGTGGCTCAGTCAGCTGAGTGTCTTACTTCGACTCAGGTCATGATCTCTTAGTTCATGAGGTCAAGCCATGTCAGGCTGTGCACTGACAGCATGGAGCCTGCTTGGGATTCTCTCTCTCTGCCCTACCCCTGCTCATGAGTCCTTAAAATAAATAAACTTTAAGAAAAGTGGTGTGAGGTACATTGGTATGTATATAGGAAATATAGAAAATATAATCTTCCTTCACATGACTATACTCAATTCCAAATGTGATCCTGATGTCACTGTGACAAATAGACTTTTGAAGAAAACATAGAGAATGTCTCTTGAACTTGGGATAAGCATAGCTATATCATGCAGAATTTTCAAAGCACTTAATAAAAAATTAACAAAAGAATAAATAGTATTATGTGGATATTACAAACATCTTTCTATCAAAAGGCTAAAGGAGAAAAAAGGCAACATACAGAGTGGGCTGAAATATTTGAAGCACATATATGTGACAAAGATCTAGTTCTCAGAAGATAGGGAAAAAAACTTTCACAAATTGCTTAAAAATCAGTAGGAAAAATGTAGACTTGAATAGGCACTTTACAAAAAAGGGTTTGTCTGTAGTCCATACGTGTGTGTGTGTGTGTGTGTGTGTGTGTGTGTATACATATGTAATGTATATATATATGAGAGACAAATATTCCACTTCACTTATAATCAGGGAACTACAATTCAAACTACAATGAAGTTCCACTAAACACCCAAGGGAAATTCTAAAACTTAAAAGGTATCATAGAAAGAGGTGTCAGGAAATTGGAGGAACTGAGACTCTCATTACACACAGCTAGTAGGGATATACAAATTGTTAAACTTTTTTGGAAATTACTTGGTAGTACAAACCTAATCGGAACATAATCTATCACCCACCGGTTCCACTTAGAGGTATGTTATTAGCAGAAATGTGCACAGCAAAAGATATATATTGAGTGTTTATGGCAGCACTATTCATAAGAGACCCCCAAAACTGAAACAACGCAAATCCCCAGAAAGTCTGAAATAAATAAAAATGTGGCCGAACAATGGAATGCTCTACAGAAATGGAAATGAATAATTTACAACTACTTGCAACAACATGAATGAATCTCAACTATAGTATTTTGGTCAAAAGAAGCCAAAGATAAAAAATATATGGTTCTGTTGATATACAGTTTAAAAACACATGAAACTAATCCATAATATTAAAAATCAAAATAGTGATTACCCTAGAGGAAAAATAAAAAGACAATTGCATTTTGAAGATTTTTGGGATCTTGGTAATGTTCTGTTCCTCAATCTCTTTGCTGCTAACAGGTATATTCAGTTTATAAATTGATTCCTCCACTTAGGATATGTGCACTTATATATGTTACACTTCAACAAAAATGTCAAAAAGAAGGAAAACATTCTTCAACATTTTTCCCAAATAATCCACCAACACATTTCTCAGAATTACAATATTCAGTCTAGGAATAACCTCATTTCCAGTGTAGTGTGTCAAGGGTGGGGGGAGAGTAATTTCAGCAAGAGAATTGATTCATATTGGGCTCTGACACCCCAGTTCTACACCATTTTTCCAATCTTAGGTGAAACTATATCAGCTCATTCCTCTTACAACTAAGTTTTCCAATCAAAAGATACAGGGTGACAGAAAGGACTTAAAAAAAAAAAAAGCAAGACCCATCTATATGCTGTTTACAAGAGACTCATTTAAAATGTTTTAAATGTTTATTCATTTTTGAGAGAGAGAGTACGTGAGCAAGGGAAGGACAGAGACAGAGACAGAAACACATAATCTGAAGCAGTTCCAGCTTCTGAGCTGCCAGACTAGAGCCCAATATGAATCTAAAATCCATGAGCCATGAGATTATGATCTAGGCTGAAATCTGACACTTAACCAACTGAGCCACCCAGGCATCTCAACAAGAGACTCATTTTAGACCTAAAGACACCTGCAGATTGAAAGTAAGGGGGTGGAGAAATACTTATTATGCAAATGGATGTCAAAATAAAGCTGGAGTAGCAATACTTTTATTGAACAAAATAGACTTTAAAACAAAGACTGTAACAAGAGACAAACAGTGGCATTATACAATAATAAAGGAGACAATACAACAAGAAAATATAACAATTGTAAATATTTATGCACCGAACATGGGGTTATACATAAAACAGGTAATAATAAACTAAAGGAAAAAATGATAATAATATACTAATAGTAGGAGACTTCAATATTCCACTTACAACAATAGACAGAAGGGGCATCTGGGGGGCTCAGTCAGTTAAGCATCCAACTTCAGCTCAGGTCACAATCTCATGGTTCATGAGATTAAGTGCCATGTGTCAGGCTCTGTGCAGACAGCTCAAAGCCTGGAGCCTACTTCGGATTCTATGTCTCCCTCTCTCTTGCCCCTTCCCCTGCTGATGCTCTGTCTCTGTCTCTGTCTCTCTCTCAAAAATGAATGAACATTTAAAAAATTTAAAAAACCCAATAATCTAAATAATAATAATAATATAAATAGAAAATTAACAAGGAACAATGCCTTTGAATGACACACTTGAACAGATGAATAGATATATTCAGAACATTGGACCCTAAAGCTATAGAATACCCATTTTTTTTAAGGGCAAATGGAACATTCTCAAGAGTCGATCACATATTATCCCACAAAACAAACTTTAACAAATTCAAAATCGAAGTCATACCATGCATTTTTTTTTCTCACCACAATGCTATGAAACTAGAATTCAACCACAAAAAATTTTGGGGGAAGGCCACAAATATATGGAGGTTAAATAACATATTTCTACACAGTGAATGGTTCAACCAGGAAATAAGAGAAGAAATAAAAAATACATGGAAACAGAGGAAAATGAAGAAACAATACTCCAGGCCTTTGGAATACAGCAAATGCCATTCTAAGAGAGAAGACTATAGCAACTCAGGCCTACCTCAAGAATCCAGAAAAATCTCAAATAAACAACCTTACCTTATACCTAAAAGATCTAGAAAAAGAATACTCAGCAAAGCTTAAAACCAGCAGAAGGAATGAAATAATAATGATTAGAGCAGAAATCAATGATATAGAACGTAAAAAAGAAAAATTAGAACAGATCAATAAAATCAATATCAATATCAATCATCACCACAGAAACACAAGCAGTTATAAAAGAATATTATGAACAAGTATATGCCAACAAATTGGACAGCCTAGAAGAAATAGATAACTTCCCAGAAACATGTAAACTATCAAAATTGAAACAGGAAGACAAATTTTGAAGAGATCAATCACCAGCAAAGAAAATCAAAAAAACTTCCAAAAAACAAAAGTCAAGGACTAGATGGCATCCCAGGTGAATTCTACCAAACATTTAAAGAAGACTTAGCACATATTCTTCTCAAACTATTGCAAACAGTGAGGAAAGGAAGGAAAACTTCCACATTTATTCAATGAGGCCAGCATTATCCTGATACCAAAACCAGTAAAACACATTCCAAGACATTCCTCCCCCAAAAAATAAGGAGAGAAAGAGAGAGAGAGAACTGCAGTCCAACATCTATAATGAACATAGATGCAAATTTCCTCAACAAAATACTAGCAAACCAAATCCAACAATACATGTAAAAAATCATTCACCAGAATCAAGCATAATTTATTCCTGGGTTGCAAGTGTAATTTAATATTCACAAATCAATCAATGTTATAGTTCCATATACTCATTTCAATAGATGCAGAAAAAGTATTTGACAAAGTACAACATCCATTCATGATAAAAGCTGTCAACAAAAGAGGCTTAGAGAGAACGTATCTCAACATAATTAATGCCATCTAAAAATAGCTCACAGTTAACATCCTTAATGGTGAAAAACTGAAAACTTTTCCTCTATGGTCAGGAAAAGACAAGAATGTGCTCTCTCACCACTTTTATTCAACAAGTATTGGAATCCCTAGACACAGCAGTCAGATGACAAAAAGAAATAAAAGGCATCCAAATCAGTAAGGAAGAAGTAAAACTTTGGTTATTTGCAGATAACCTCTATATGGAAAACCTGAAGGAATTCACACACAAAAAAAACAGCTAGAACGGATACACAAATTCAATAGAGTAGCACAATACAAAATCAATATACAGAAATCTGTTGCATTTCTGTACCTCAGTAATGAAGCATCAGAAAGAGAAATTTATAATTGTACAAAAACCAATAAGATATCTATGAATAAACATAACCAAAGAGATGAAAGACCTATACTCTGAAATCTATAGAACACTGATGAAAGAAATGAAGAAGACACAAAGAATCAAAAGACATTCCATGCTCATTGATTGGAAGAACAAAATGTTTGTTTGTTTAAATGTTTATTAATTTGAGAGAGCACAAGTAAGGGAGCAGAGAGAAAGAGAATCTCAAGCAGGTGTCATGTGGTCAGTGTGGAGCCCGAATAGGGCTTGATCTCACAAACCATGAGATTATGCATGGCCTGAGCCAAAATCAAGAGTGGGACACTTAACTGACTGAGCCACCCAGGTTCCCCTACTGTTAAAATGTCTATACTACACAAAACAATCTACACATTTAATGCAATTCCTATCAAAGTACCAAAAGCATTTTTCACATAACTAGAACAAACTATCCTAAAACTTGTATGGAACCACAAAAGACCCAACATAGCCAAAGTAATCTTGAAAGAGAAAAGCAAAACCAGAGTCATCACAATTCTGGACTTGATGTTATCTTACAAAGCTGTAGTAATCAAAACAGTATGGTACTGGCACAAAAATAGACACATAGATCAGTGGAATGGAATAGAAATCCCAGAAATAAACCCTCAATTATTGGTCAATTATTCTTCAACAAAGCAGGAAATAATATCCAACAGGAAAGAGACAGTCTCTTCAACAAATGGTATTCAGAAAACCAGACAGCAACATGCAAAAGAATAAAACTGGACCACTTTCTTACACCATACATAAAAATAAATTCAAAATTTATTGACCTAAATGTGAGACCTGATACCATAAATATCCTAGAAGACAGCACTGGCAGTAATTTCTCTGACAACAGTTGTAGCAACATTTTTCTAGATGGTCACCTGAGAAAGGGGAACAAATGTAAAAATGATCTATTAGGACTACATCAAAATAAAAAGCTTCTGCACAGTGAAGGAAACAACAAAACTAAAAGGCAACCTGTGGAATGGGAGAAGATATTTGCAAATGACATATCCAATTAAGGGTTGGTGTCCAAATTTATAAAGAATAAAACTCAACTCCAATAAAACAAATAATCCAATTTTTTTAAAAATGGACAGAAGACATTTCTCCAAAGAAAACATACAGATGGCCAACAGACACATAAAAGGGTGCTCAGCATCACTCATCATCAAGGAAATATAAATCAAAACTACAATGAGATATCACCTCACACCTGTCAGAATGGCTAAAGTCAATAAGAAACAACTCATGTTGGTGAGGATGTGGAGAAAAAATAACCCTCTTGCACTGTTAGTGAGAATGCAAACTAGTGCAGCCACTGTGGAAAACAATATGGAAGTTCCCCAAATGTGAAAAATAGAACTACCATATGATTCAGTGATTGTACTACTAGGTATTCACCCAAAGAATACAAAAATACTAATTCAAAGGGATACATGAACGCTTATGTTTATAACAGCATCATTTATAAAAGCCAAAATATGGAAGCAGCCCATTGTGTGTGTGTGTGTGTGTGTGTGTGTGTGTGTGTATACACAAACAAAATGGAATACTATTCAGCCAAAAATAAGAATGAAATCTTGTCATTTACAACAACATGGATGGAACTAGAGAGTATAATGCTAACCAGAAGTCAGAGAAAGGCAAATATCATATAATTTCACTTATATATGTAATTCAAGAAACAAAACAGACGATCATAGTGAAGAAGAGAGAGAAACCGGGAAACAGACTTTTGACTACAGAGAACTGATGGTTGCCAGAGAAGAGGTGGGTGGGGGCATGGGTGAAATAGGTGATGGTGATTAGGTAGCGCACTTAGTTGTGATGAGCACCAAGTAATGTATGAAAGGTGCCAAATCACTATTTGGTACACCTGAAACTAAGCCCTATATGTTAACCAACTGGAAATAAAGTAAAAATTAAAAACAAACAACAACTTTAAGTGCTTCTCTAGTTAATTGCTAGACCACACACACAAACATACACAGATACACGCATCATAGACACACAGTCACACATGTCTTCTAAGTATATATTATTATTATCAGACTCAATTATGTTTAAGTCCATAATAATAAAGAATTATTATTTCCCTAAAGCAATCTGTAGAGGTATTTCATTTCTGAAATGAAGATACTCTTTTATATTATTACACAAAGTAATTCTAACCTTCATTATAGCTATATCTGGTTTTCCCAAACTATACCCAGAGACATAATTGTCCATAATACAGTGTCTCATTATTGATATTCCCCCCCCAAAACATCACTTAATCCTGATTATTCAGATTATACAAGAAACCTTCTAAACAAGAAGCTAGAGAGTTTTCAGTTTTTCACTAACTCAAGATGGAAATATTAGACCCACGCTGTGCCCCAGGCACATGCCCACACTTATAACCACTACCTTCACGTTACAGCAACCCTCACCTGCTCAGACAGAGGAAGGGGAACCATGCAGTAACGAAGCTCTCTGGGCTGAGAGAAAACCTCAGATGCCATGGACTAATTTTTGGCATAGGAATTAAGTTTAATTTTAAGAGACCATGAGAGACTTATGAAAATATTATTTTAAAATATAGTTCGTAGAAAGTGACTTGAAAAATTGAACTTGGACCTTTGTTTTATATCATAGACCAACTAAACTGTATGTCGTGCAACAAATTTAAAAGTTATATGTAAAAAATAGTAATGTTAAAACACCAAAAATCAATATAAACACATGAAAATGGATGGTACTCTTTGGGAAAATAACCAGAGATAAATAGGATGACATATTAAATGTATATCATATAAATATTTCGACCTCCAGAATAGTTACAAGGAACATGAAAAGATTTTTAAAATACTCATAAATTTTGTTATCATTATGGCAAAGTTAATTTATTTAATACATAATGATGCCATAAATTTAAAATTATTGTAATATATAGTAATAGAAATAGAAATATATATAAAAGAATGAGTATATTTTTATAGGAATGTTTTACTTTAACACTGATAAAATTATTTAATTTTAAAATAACTAAAATCTATTTTCTGCTAAAATAGACTTTTATGACTACAGCTCATTACAGAAATTATCACTGTGATCAGAAATTGTGTGATCAGAAATCGTGTGATCAAAATTATCACTGCTGATGAAAGATAAAACTGTGCTACAGGTCTAGAAATAATTTTGGGAATCTATGGAGAGAATAAAAATATTTCTACCCTCTGTGCCAGAATTAAACTCCTCTGGACTCCATTCTGAGGAAAATTCATAAATGTAGAAACTTAGGTAGAAGATTTGCATCACAGAATTGTTTACAGTGGAAAAAAAGATAAACATAAAATAATAGGAATGATTGTTCAGTAATTTATGTTTCCCATGTGTTATAGAATGTTATTCATCAAATATACTATAGTCTTGAATAATATTTAATATAAGCTAATATTCAAAAAAGTGGTGAATTAGAAAGAAAAAAACCATAACAGTATATTTGCAGGATACAAGATATTGCCAATCCCATAAACTTATATGATAACTATTATTCTCTACTTATCTATTATCCATCTGTCTAGTAAAACTAAAAGTGTTCAATGTAACAAAATGTTAATGTCTGGACGTTGGAATTATCAATGGTTTTCTCTTCTTTTTTATATCTTTTATATTCCAGCATTTCTCAGGAAGCACCCATCCCTTGTAAAGTCAGAATAAAATGTTAGATTATTATGATGGAAATAAATGACTTTATACCTCTTAAGTGTTTTTACCTGGCTTTTCTTATCTTACTGTAGCTGTCTTTGCATATATCTTTGTACCACATAGCCAGGAATTAAAACACAGATAAGCACATCATGTATGAAGGGAATTTTTTTTTGTATTCACTTTTTAGATTATATTGGGCTATTCCTTATTACATTCCACAGATAATTATGTATTTAAACTTCTAAAATTTCATCGAGTCTTTACTCTTTCCAAGTCTCTCTGCAACTGATAAATCATTTTCTCAAAGGATATAGTTTTTCTGCAGATTTCTGTTGCCAAGGTCTTCCTAAAACCTAACAGAACTAAATTACATTTAACCATATGGATTTGAATCTTCTCAAAAGTAGCTAGAAGAATTAATCAAAGGTGAATAAATTAAGTTTAAACAGTTCTTAGTAACTAAATATAACCTGTCAAAATTATGGTAGATGTTGAACCTTTTAATATATTTCCAATCTAGAAGCTTGTTTTAAGTGGCATCTGATTACCTTTCCTCTCCTTCCTCCCAGTCAAAATGAAAGTCTATTTTACTGTTATATAACCCATAACCTGAAATAAATGTCGTATTTTTTCATGAGTCAATAGCCTGTGTTCATTGCCTTCCTGAACTTCAACATCCAGACTCATCAACATCAGCATCAGAAAGGACTACAGGATTCCAGATCAGTATTTCAAATGTCCCTTTGTTTATGTGAAAATCATTTACTGAATTCTAGCCAATCAAAACAGAAAGAAATTGGATGCACACCAGGATCGAGTATTTCTGCCAATGTTTCCTTTCTGTAAATAGCACTAAAAAAAGAAACAGACAAAAATATCTCCAGAATCAGCTTAGATCTTCAAATCAGGGGTCACCTGGAAACTGTTCTCTCACACAGATAATTGTCAGAATTTGTATGCTTATTAGAGAACTTTCCAAACAACTAGATTTCTTGTTGCAAGTGAACTCAGAAAGGCATCTGTGGGCTTTGCAGTAATACTGAGCTGCACTCAAATTTCTGAATTATCATATTCCATCCATATAAACTTGAACCTATGTCTACATTGTCCTCCTCTTTGTCAAGAATGACCTTCTTTCTCTTTTCTGCTTCATGATCATCTTCGTTTCTAAAGCATACCCCACAAGCCTTCCCTCTGTACTCAGATAAACAAGCTTTCCTCTGAGCTACACATTTTATCTCTTTTGAATTCAACTACAAACCTGTTTCATTATTGAATCAGGGGTATCTTTGGAACAAAGTCTCAATCATTTTATTTGTATCCAAATTTCCAACCAGTAAGTACATGAATAGATCATATAATTAAAACCATTCATTAGTTCTCTCTTTTATTCACAAATATTTATGACACATTCTATATGTTGGAGCTTCCTTCCACACTGAGACATTACCATAGTGAACAAAGAAGACAAGGTGTCCACTCTTATATTCTGATGGCAGAATTAAAGTAAATTTTTAAAAATCCCTCTAGTGATAATGCATTGCAGATGAATGCAAATGAATGATATTGTAGAGCATATATAGTAATTAGGTATGGTTGATCAGAAAAGGCCTCTCTATAAAGAAGATATTTAAACTAATATTTAAATGATAAGAAAGAATTACCTGAGAAGATCCCTAGTAAGATTATCCCAGGCAGAAGAAGCAACTAATACAAATACATAAAAAATAAACATGACTATTCAAGGAGTCAGAGGAAAGTTAATATAGTCAACAAGAGAGAAATTAAAAAGGAGACAGAGATTGTGTTATGATATGAATGTGACATGACCTGATATAATGAAGTCAGGGAGGTAGAAAGACATCGGATCATGTATGATTTTGCAATACTAAAAAGAAGTTGGATGATGAAATTTGGGGTGGTCACTGGGGATTTTTAAGCAAGAGAGTGACATAACCTTGTTTACATGTTAAGAGATAATTCTGGTGGCTTTTAAAAGAGTAGACTGCAGACCAATTATGAGGTTATTGTGTTGGTACAGGTAGGAGATCTTATTGTCTGAATTAGGGTGTCAGGGATAGACAAAGACATAATGGGACAATAATAGACTATATTTGGGAAGTAGAATGTACATTCATTAATGGATTAGATGTTTTAGATGAGGTAAAAGAAGAAACAAGAATAATGTTGCATCTTATCTAAATCAACTAGGCAGGACGTTGCATTTCATTAAGTTTAGAAAAGAGTGGGAAAAGATGGTGTTTTTTCTTGGGGGAAGGGTGGGAGAGTAGAAATTAAGAGGAATTCTTTGGATAAACTATATTTGAAATGCTTAATTCTAATACATTTTTATAGGATTCCTTAGAATCTTCTCAATATAAATCATACCATCTATAAGTATAGTTTTACTCTTCCTTTCCTACCTGGTTGCATTTTTTTCTTGCCTAATTGTCCTTGTTTGAACCTTCAGGATAATACTGAATAAATGTCTTGAGAGCAAGCATCCGTATCCTAACCAAACTGTAAGGGGATGCTTTCAGTATTTACCATTAAGATGATGTTTTTGTGTTTTTATAGATGATCTTGATCAGGCTGAGGAAATTTCCCTGAGTGTTTTCTTGAGTATTTTTCTCATGAAGAGATATTGACTTTTGTCAATGTTTTTCCTTTATCTACTAAGATTATCATGTGGCATTTGTCTTTTATTCTCTTGGTATAATGTATTATCTTAATTATCATATGCTGTACTAATCGTCCATTCCTGGAATTAGTCCTACTTGACTATAGTATATAACCATTCTATATATTGCTGGATCCAGTTTTCTAGTACATTTTTTAAGAATTTTTGCATCTATAATCATAAAAACATTGGTCTACCATTTTCTGTAAGAATTTTTAAATGTTTATTTATTTGAGAGAGAGACAGAGACAGAAAGAGAGAGAAAGTGAATGGGGGAGGGGCAGAGATAGAGAGGGAGAGAGAGAATCCCAAGCAGGCTCCATCTTGTCAGTGCAGAGCCAGATGCCGGGCTCAAACCCACGAACCCTGAGATCATGACCTGAGCTGAAATCAAGAGTTGGATGCTTAACCAACTGAGCTACCCAGGCACCCCAGTCTATCATTTTCTATTCATGTGAAATCTTTGTCTGGGTTTGGTATCAGAATAATACTGGTCTTATAGAATGACTTGAGAAGTGTTTCCTTCTCTTACACAAGCTAGTGGGGGAAAATGGTATTGATTCTTGTTTAAATATTAACTAAAATTCACCCATAAAGCCAACTGGGTATGGCTTCTCTTGTAACTGTGTGGTGTTTTTATTATTTTTTCAATATTTTTGCTTGTTACACAACTACTTGTTATTTACTTGTTATAAACATACTACTCATGATAGATTTTTAAGGGACTTTGTTCATTTCATTGAAATTATTTAACTTGTTAGCTTACAGTTTACATTAGTTTCATAGAGTTATTATAACAGATTATCATAAACTTGGTGTCTTAAAACAAAAGAAATGTATTTTCTCATTGTTCTGGAGGGCAGATATCAAAAGTCAAGGTGTCAACAAGGATATGTTCACTCCATAAGCTCTCGGGGCCCTCTTTGCAAGAGTAGTTTTTGAGATTAGTTTGAATTTATTTATGTATTCATTCATTCATTGTGAGCCCCTAGGAGCCTTTTCTGAGTTGCCTCTTTTCTTGGTTATCTCTGGTCTATAAAATTTTGCTCTCAATGTCCCCTCTTTTTGTTACAACAAACTCTCCATTCTTTTGAATTATCATTAATCTCAAACTTTGTCCATGCCCTGTTGAAAAAAAAATCAATTCCTTTGTGAAGATCTTCAAAGCTCTTTCTTCTTAAAGACTAACTCTTCCCATGGACAAAATCTCTGAGGAACTTTTTAGGAGCTTGGAGCAAGGGAAGTGACTGACTTCCAGCAGAATATAACACTTCCTTTATGAACAAGACACTGGGAGATTGCAATAGCCTCCGGTCTCTCAGCTTACATATCTAGATGTGAACCCCTCATCCTATAGACAAACTGGGATAAAGGCATTCAAGGCCATAGTGTTTACAGCATCCTGAACCAGTGTAGAGACTTTCAGACTATGAGTGGGGGCTGGTGAGAGAAAGAGAGCTCCTGACATTTCTGAAATAGTTACTTTGAATTTGACCTCTGGAATGCAGAACTGGGCAGATGAGTAGGGGAGGACGGAAGGAGAAATGCTGGTGTCCTGCCTCTTATTGGAAAATACCATAGAACTTGACTTAAAGCTGAAGGGAGCAGGAGACTTCAAGGTCACGTGTGCTGTAGTAGAGCTTCTTCACACCTTGCTGGGATGGAGAGAGGAAAGGGATTGCATCGCAAGTGTCACAGACTCTATTGTTATTACTGAAATTTAGAATTTCTTGAATAATTCTTCATTTGCTGTAATAACTTAGTACAATTTCCACAAACCTTAAATAGTTGTTTGCTTTATAATTTTTTTTTAGCAATGGTTATTTCACAGGGTTGTGTGTCTGCAGACCTCCTCATGCCACTATTCCAGAAGTGATTCTTATGAATGACTTTTAATATCTTTAAGATAAAGTTCTCAAAAGCATTGTTAAAAAATAAACTAAATAAATTTAAAGATGTAATTGGCTGATTGAATCTGATGATTCATAAATCAGGTAGCATCCCATCCAACAAATAGAAAGGAGTTCCAAGGAACTGTACAAAATGGAAGACTTTTACAGGCAGAAGGATGCAACATAAGGAAGTTACTTACAAAGGGTAGATTGTGTCAAGCAAGGTCATTTTTCTTTGGGAGACAACAGAGATCTATTGGGAGAATTACCTCCCTAGTGCTGACCAGGAAATTCTAGACTGACTGGGTAACATTACATTTCTGAGAAAGGATGAAGCTGAATTTAGATTACGAATTATGTCTTAGTTTCATGATATGAGTTTAGCACAAGTGACTCCATTTTGAGCCTATTTTCTCTTTTTAACAGAAAGCAAGCACATAAGGTTTCATTTTAAGCATGATGGGTAATGAACAGCCTCAATAAAGGGGAACGAGAAGGAGTTTGAAAAGGACAGGAATAAAACAGAGAAGAGAATAGCTATAAATTATTTTTTAACAGATGGAGATCTTAAAATCACTCTCTTTAGAAAATGTTTTTTTCCTATCAAAAAATGAGTGTATGCATACTCTCCCAAAATTTGTACGACTTGCAGGTAATTATCAAAACACCGAAAGCTCTCCATAGAGACTATGTATTAGAAACTTCTAAATTAGACTACCACATCCTTAAGGGAAGAGAAAATATCTTATTATTCTATTGATACTTGCATTTACTATTACAAATACTGTTTCTGGCACATAGTAATTGTTAATAAAATTTGATGAAAGGGTAACTGAATAAACACAAAAAACAGGGATAGAAAAGGAGGATGGCAGATTTTCAGCAATGTACTATCTAACTGGAGGGAAAATCTATCTGCACGGAAAATTAGAACTATGAATAAAATGGCAAACTGATCCATATAGGATGAAACCATAAATTGCTTAAGTTCAGTTTGGACATATCAAGAAAGTTACTACACAAATGGAAAAAGATATGATTATGCTTAGTTTTGGCGTTATATAAAAGGGTTAGTATTTTATTTTTACATGTAAAAATAAAAATAAATTTATCCCTAAGTTAAAATTTCAAAGGAATCAACTGCTGTCCTTTTAATATAAGTCTTCATTTGAGGTGGAAAGCACACGACAGAAAAAATCCCAGCACCGAGTGGGTGGAAATGTGTAATAAGATAAAGGAAAAATGAGAGGATATGAGAAATGATGTGAGAAGATAAAATTCATCATAGTTTAACCAGCCACAGAGAGACCATTTTAAACTGCAGGCTTCCGTTTGACAGGGGCCCTTTTTCTCTCTGAGGAGTGGCCTTTAGAAACCCTTCGAGGTTTACGACATCATCTGAAAGTGGGAAGGGCCTCTTAACCCTATTTATTTTCCCTTTGCTTCTTGACACTCTCACACGTGTACTAGCAGGAGCAGGGTCGTACTCTGCAAGGTTTCCAGCAGCCGTGTATCCATCCTTTGTGGCAGATACAGAAGGATTATTGAAGGACCATCACAAATTTGCATAGCATTGTATATTATGAGAACCCAAACAGGAAAATGTTGACTTCATTTTACTAAGATTTCTTTTTTGGCCACACTTAAAATAAAGATGTGTTCATAGAGAACACATGATTGCATTATTTAAAACAGAACCGTGGGGCGCCTGGGTGGCTCAGTCGGTTAAGCATCTGACTTTGGCTCAGGTCATGATCTCACGGTTCGTGGGTTCAAGCCCCGTGTTAGGCTCTGTGCCAACAGCTAGCTTAGAGCCTGGAGCCTGCTTCAGATGCTGTATCTCCCCCTCTCTTTGACCCTCCCCTGCTTGTGCTCTCTCTGTCTCTCAAAAATAAATAAATTTAATGAAAAACGTAAAATGGAGAACCGTATAAGCACACTTGTCTTGTATTTACCACTTAAAATGACACCACAATGTGGCAAGACATAAACACAGATTATGATTCACTAGGATCATTAAATATGCATAAATTATGAATTGCTCTATATAGGTGGATTTCCTTACTTGACAGAATCTCATTTAGTGGTAAACTGGAAGTAGAATGCAATGATTAAAAAAGTTCATATATTCAAAACAGAAAATGATGAACTCTATAGAGACAAAAGACATTTCTGATTTGTCTCATTGTATGCACCAAGCAAAGAATCAGGAAAAATGTGTTGCTAAATAATTCAGTCATTACTTTAATCATTTATTCATTTAACAAATATTACATTTCTGCTATGGCAGATCTTATACTTGGGGGGCAGGGAATATAAAGATAAGGAAATAATATTCTAGTGATGAGGATAGTGTTTGTTGAATGAATGAATATACCTACTTGGGTAAATTCATCTAAGGAAGGGAAAGAAAATCAGTCACAAAAAGATTTGGAAAGAATCTTTCTCATTGTATGCATATTATCAGTATTTTAGATGTGTAGAACATTTATTTCATCAATACTTTAGAATTACAGATCATTATCATATCTCACAACACTCCAAGGAGCTAATAACCTAATCATTTCATAGATGAGTAAAGCTCAAAACAGTGTAGAATCTTGCCTAGATTGCCATAATTATTATGGGTGCAATGGGATCTTGAAGCCAGCTTCTGGTAGCTTCTTTGTTTTCCCTTCCTTTGTGGAAGGTAGTATGTCTTCTCTACTTCTTACATGAAGCCTGTCAGGACTATATTCTAATTAAGACTCTTCCAGGAAAACCAGTCCAGTGGGAAAAAATATGTTACTTGGACTTGAAAGATCTCAGACTCTATCCAGCATTCTGCTGACTTACAGCATGCCTGGGGTCACACTTGCTAATGTTCAGTCTCTTCATTTCTGTGGAAACTTCTACCACATTTTATCCCACTACCCTCAATTGTCAGTCCTCTGGCATAGAGAGAAAAAGTAAAATTTAGCTTAGTTTATTTTTGAGTTGTCTATCCATGTTTCTTGCAGTGTTTTGCTTATCATTCACTGTTACCAAAGTCTTGAGGAGGAGGTCCCTTTGGATCAAGGTCTTGTTGGGAACTCTTGATCACTGTTCCCTTGATAGGACTCAGGACTCTTTTGATTGGTGCCATTGGAAAAGTTATGATAGGTCAAGGCACACTTTATTTATTTCGCTGTATCATTATTTTCCATGACACTATTATATAAAATATACAGATATATAATACTTAATTAAAAGCTTAAGAAAATGAAATGTAATTGCAGTGTAGGAGGAGAAAACTTAATGATGGGTGCCACATAATAATTTTCTTAAAGAACAAGGGTATGTATTCAAGAGGTTAAGCTTTAAGGAGACAGATAGGGCAGAAGGTCATTTTATAGAGAAAGCCTGTTTTTATCCTAATTTCTTTCATTCAGATATTTTTCTCTCTTCAAAAATTGATCTAACCTCTACTATTTTACGAACTCCCTCAATCCAGAAAAAATGCCACATACCACTTTCATGTTTCTTCTCTTTTTTAACATTTGAGACTGACACCCTACGGGTGTGTCAGAATAGCTTCAGAAGCATAATCAATGCTCCCATTTGAGAGAAAAAATTTATTAATTACATTCTGACCAGTACAGGGAAAGGGCTCTTTCCCAACTGAAGAGAAAAATAATATAATAATAAATAATATAAATTGTCCTTGTACCTAGTAATTTTAGATTTTAGAACTTTTGACTTCATCCCCTTACATGGTATTATTTATAATTTTAATAGCCCATAGCTATCAACAACTTACACTTCCCATGGAAATTTGCTTTCCTAATTGATCTTGGGGGCCACTGGACCAGTTTTACATCTTTCAAACAGGAACCAAGCCCTTTCTCCTTCTACTTGTTGTTGTTTTTTTGTTTTGTTTTGTTTTGTTTTTTTTGCTGTCCTAACACTCCATTAAGTGTTCTTCACTTTCATCCATGGTTGTTCTGGTCATCAGCAAGGGAACAGCAAATTCATTCCATTTCTGAACATCATCTAAAATCTTCTCTCTTTTCCCTCAAAGTCATCCCCTGCACTTCTGCTGAGCGTCTGCTGCAAGTCCTTAGGCGGCTCCTTGGTGATACTGAGTCTGCCAACAATCTATTTCAAAGTATGTGCTCTTCCTCTATCAAGTATTTGTAGCAAAGTGACCCCAGTTCTCTGCTGTTCACTTGTATTCCAAATAGTATGGTGACTTTTCTTTTACTTTGTCCACCATACAGTGGTGCAGGTTCTAAAATCAATGTATTTTAGTTTCTACTTAGCTGGAAGGTGGCAGGAAGCACCTGCCATATTTATTTGTAGCCCTGTTAATAATGAGATTTTTCTCTTTCATCTTTTTTTTTAATTTTCAAGTGTATTTATTTTGAGGGAGACGGAGTGAGCGAGGAGGGGAGCAGCACAGAGAGAGGGAGACAGAGGATCCGAAACAGGCTCTGTGCTGACAGCTGACAGCAGTAGAGCCTGATGTGGGGCTCGAACTCGCGAGCTGCGAGATCATGACCTGAGCTGAAGTCGGACGCTCAACCAACTGAGCCATCCGGACGCCCCTCTCTTTCATCTTTGATCATCTCAACCTCTCTTTTGAGCTTGAGGGTAATGATCAAGTCAGGATAATGGACAGAGCAGCTGTACTTTGTTCCAAGGATCACTGTTGTGTTGTCATACTCTTGTGAAAATACAGTAAAACCTTGGATTGCAAGTAACTTGTTCTGCATGTGTTCTGCAAGATGACGATTTCCAGTAAATTTAACTTGATAAATGAGCAATGTATTGTGATACAAGTAGTATGGGATGCCAAATGTTACAAGATGACTGCTGAGTCAATGATTCTTGAAATTTGCTTTGATATACGAGGTCATTGGATTACAAGCCTTTTTCCAGAATGAATTATGCTCATAAACCAAGGTTTAACTGTATAAGCAAAGTATATAAATGAGCCCAAAAGGTGGGTATGATGAACTGAAAGCTACCGGAGGAATACCTAAGGGAAATATCCTTAGTTTGATTTATCCCAAATGATTAAAAGCCTTAGATAGTGAAGTTATAAGTTGACTATAGATTTCTTTTTATCTAGAAGAAATGCCAATTATTTTTGTTCAGTAAAACAGATAACCACAAAGTTGTGTTTTATTACTCTGTGGGAAATTGATCAGTTTTTTATGTAAACCAGTAATGTTATCCTATTTTATTAAACTTACTATAAATATCCTGGTTTCTCAAGTGCTCTGTGGATAAGTTTTAACATCTCCTTGCTTCTCTGATGAATTAATAAGTTAAATAAAATCTGTGACACCAGTTGTTTTTTAATATGCCTAAAAGTTATGATTCTCCATTTTGAAAATTTTGCTTTAAACATTCTGCTACTACCAATGGGTCTCCATTTCAGAATATTCTAGTTCATCATTGTGTGACTTCTTTTGAGTCTGCCATTCTGGTTTCTAGTAGTACTGCTGCAATGGATTTTTCTACATTGAATTTACCTTATACATTTCCATTCATTCCACCTTTAGAGTCACTCAATTTATGCTTTAATATTTTTGAGGTCCTTGTCCCATCAGATAAAAGACAAAGAACAAAATGAGAAATAACTGATGATTTAAAACATCATGAAACTATACAAGATAGTTTTGAGTTCTTTGAAGGCCATATGCCTTTTTCCAGGAGGGGTTTAATCACACATCTGGGATAGTTAGTTTTGTGCAACTTAAAGTATTTTAAAATAAGAATATATTGTTCTGTCTATTGGCCAAAAGTTCTCCAAATTAATAGAAATCACTTTCTGGAATTGTAAGTTGGGAGCCAAGAGCCACAGAAAGAGGCCATTTGACTAGATTTGTATTGTGGTACAGTACATGGAAAGTTTTGTTTCAGTATATTACATTACACGGTGACTAGGTGTTATGTATATTAGCATTTATTCAAGTTTTTACAGGAGGAAAACCAAAAATAAGTACACACCAGAAACTAATTTTTTCTGATATTTACACTTGGAATTCTAAAGCTCTATCTCTAGGTAACATATGGATCCTTGTTTCTGTAATTTTTTCATGTTTAAGATGAGAAAAAAATTATATAATGGGCTGAATCTCTTCTAAAATGCCATGCATCTGTGTCTGATGGTGAAAAAGTAAATGATGTGATAACATCAAGGCATGAATGTGACCCTCAGAAAACTCCTGCTCAAGACCCCTCTTCTACACCCAAGAAGCTTGCTAATTTCCCAGACTTGTAGGACCACCCCCACCCCCACTCCAGGATGCACCGTTGATAATGAAATTGATGCAGTTGATACAGCAATTCTAGGGGCTGTATGAACTCCCATCATTATTAGTTACTTCTCTTTTTTCTGCTCTGTTTCTGATAAACACAGCAGATTTACATTTATTTTTTTTGTATTTTAATGTTTAATTTATTTTTAAGAGAGAGAGACAGAGCACAAGCTGGGGAGGGGCACAGGAAGAGAGAGAGAGAGAGAGAGAGAGAGAGAGAGAGAATCTGAAGCACTCTCCAGGCTCTGAACTGTTAGCACAGACGCCGACATGGGGCTTGAACTCACAAACTGCAAGATCATGACCTGAGTCTAAAATCAGACGCTCAACTGACTGAGCCACACAGGCACCCCTATATTTATAATGTGTTGTAATGTTTCCTCTCTAAGTAGATTTAAATTGAGAGTAATTTTTTAAGAGTAATTTATTATAAAGAATACTGTGGAGTAATTAACAGTTCAGGTGATATACGGTTAGAACAAAAGTTGAAACTCAGATTAGTGCATGAAAATAATTTGGGGCCTTTGTGAAAACAAAGATTGATGCTTAGAGAATCTAAAATAGGGGTAACTCTTCACTATATTATTTTAAGGTAATATAGGGTAAGATGGTAAATGATAAGATGGTGTAAGTTGATACACTGGTATACGATACACTGAGGATCTCCGGGTCCTCAGTAGTAAATAGGAATCTTACCTCATTAGACTGGTGTGTGAATTAACTGACATAGCACATATAAAGTGAATGGTACATAGTTGCTATCCATTAATTTCCTCTTGATTCCCCCTTGAATAATGATATCATCTGTTTCTACTGTCTTCATGGCTTATAAACTGGAAATAGGTCATAATTATTTATATTCCATTATTTTTACAATGTGCTATCAAAATAAAGAAAAGCTAGATATTAAATCTTTATATTAATGTGGCCCAGAGAAATAAAAAGTTTATGTGAATGGCCAAAAAAAAAAAATTTGGAGATCATCCACTAGATGTCAAATTGGCACCACTGATAAAGCCAAGTAAATAGTGATGACCCAGAAATGCGCTCCATAGAATGCTTAAATCCAGACATATCTTTTCTTTCAGTTTCAGTAAGTAAATCTCAAATGACACTGGAACTGACATTTGTGATTCTGTTTCATTTTCTTTACTTTCTATTGATTTCATGATTTTGTTTTTATTCTTACTTTGTACACAGACAACTAGTTATTCTACTTTGGTTGTAATAAAAATTGAATATTTGGTTTTATGGTATAAACTGTATGATAATCTTTATCAAATTGGTTATAAAGAGTTATTCTTCACTGGTTGAGAGAAGAAACAACATATGATTTGTTTTTTTGTTAGTTTTTAAAATTATTTTTTAACTTGGTGGTGTATCTGTGAGTTTATCTCAATTAAAAATTGGGTACCCACTAAGAAGGGGAACAGCTCTTTGAAATCTGAACAGATAATTACATATATACATATATATATACATATTATACACACATATACATACATATGTGTGTGTTTTTAATTTTGTGTTTACTTTTGTGATTTATGTTATAGAATTTAAAGTATAATTTGTGTGCTTCTCTTTGTAATTAAGGAAAGTTCTCACTTTTCATTGTGACTATGAAATATTTCCCCAATTTCAGAGAATACAAATTAGATTTTACCAAGTCTTAAATTAAATAAATTATCTTCTGATTATTTCATGGGTATAAATAGGCACATATGAAAATTAAAATATTTCTAAATTTCACAGAAAATAAAATGGATCCATAATACTTTAAAAGTACTAAGAAAAATAATTACTATAGACACTGCTACATTAAAATTTGTAAAGATTTCAAACAAATAACTGAGGTAAATTTTGCAAATTATACTATTTCTATAATTTCATTTGAAAAAAATAGTTATATGTATATTATTTGAGTTTCAACATGAAGTAAAACATACACACTTTATAAGATTATAGATTATATATATTTAAATGATTTACAAGCTTTTTATTTCTTATGACATTTGGATTTGTTTTTTCACAAAGAGATAAATATGAAATTCCAACCTTCATCAGATGCTTTAGATCTATATCATGTTTGATATCATAAAAATGTTAATATTGATTTAATTAAATTGTAATTCTGACAAGCTTTTTATGTAGAGTGTAAATACAGTCTTATAGTACATACTAAACAAAACTTCTTAGATCATTAGATAAATAAAATCCTTCAACTAATATTGAAATGAATTAATGGACAGTCTTTGAATTCATAGATAATTTTGAAGTGAGATTACATAATGAACCACAGGTTACACAGCATAATTTTAATTTTATATAGTTTACTCCTTATTTGTACGTGGTGTGGAGACACTGTATCTTTGGGTTCAGTTCTGTTAATGACCTGTTCATTTTTGCCACTTTAATAAAATGGAAAAGGACTATATGAGACTTGGCCTGTGTTATGTGTATTTATGAGCTATGATAGTCTGCTCCAACTGTGCTTATATGTAACAGATAACTCTTAGTACAATCTCCCAGTTGTCTCTGTTCAGTTTAAGATGGTCTTTTGGTTAAAAGTTATAACTAGGTGCACCTCAGTTAAGCGGCTGGTTCTTGGTTTAGGCCGAGGTCATATCTTGAGGTTCGGGAGTTCAAGCCATGCATCAGGCTTTGCATTGCCAATGTGGAGCCTGCTTGGCATTCTCTCTCTCTCTCTCTCTCTCTCTCTCTCTCTCTCTCTCTCTCTCTCCCTCTCTCTCTCTCTTTCTCTCTCTCTCTTACTTTCTCCCTCTCTCTCTCTCTCTCTCCCCCTCCTCCACTCACATGTGTGTGCACTCTCTCTCAAAATAAACTTTTAAAAAAGTTATAACCAATATGGGTTATTGAGAAAAACAGTGTGTATGTAGAACTGAGGTTTTGATTTTCAAGGAAATAAACAGAAGGTAGTTTTGGCTTGAAGTATAAATTTGATCCCCCCAAAAATATAGAAAAGGAGTAAACATTAGTGTGCATAAAAAGCTGTAGATGGTATGAGGGAAGTTAATTTTATTTGCTTCAGTTTATAACTTCTGAGCCTGAAAGGAAGCTATGAATAGCTTTAAATTTTGGCAAAGTTAAATCAGTTTTGATGGGCTTATTCTCCAGATAATTTAAGGAGGTGAGGAAGATTCATAAAAACTTCTCTGTCAGATATATATCTACACAACACAAAAATTTGGTTCTCTATCAAATTGATAAATAAGTCCTAGAAACTCTTAAAGGATACTAAAACACCATTATTTATCTTTTTAGCAAACTTCCCACATAGCAGAGATTCCATACCTCATCAGAAGAGTCTTCTCATAGGACTGATTTTATTATAGAATTAGTTAATTAAAACAAAAAAACAAACAAAAAAGAAATTCCTCACTTGTGAGAAAGCTAAAGTTTTTTACAAAACTGTTATCTTTTGTATTTATTTTAAACATTTTATCTGCTTGATTAGATAGATAGATATTATTCTCAGCAGCTGTGGTTCTATCTAGAGTCCTCAAATCTGTTTTATTTATTTATTTATTTATTTATTTATTTATTTATTTATTTTTAATCTGCCTCAAATATCAGATCCAAAATTTAGAAAAAAATATATTCAGGAGGGCTTCTATAGATCTTCTAGACAAACACAAATATTTGTTATTTCACCTTATAGAAAAAGAGATGATAGAAACAAGTAAGGTGCTTGCTGTGTCCCATATTCAGCATGAGCTTGACACTACTAAAAAATCTGGGAGAAAATAATCATCAAAGTAGAAGAAACAGGCAGATTTTCCTAAGTAAAAACTATACAGACAAAATATTATTACAAATGGATTTCAGAAATTTTACTGTTTTTTGTTCCCAGAGACTTTCCAATTCTTTTACTGTCCTTAATTTTTTTTACCCTCAGGAGAAACACTGATCAAATTTCTGAAATACTATATACTGAACCCCAATAGGAAAATACCCTCTCTCTTCTGACATTTGTACTTACTTTAAATCATTTAATAATAAACCAAACAGGTTTCTGCTACCCCTTGATGCTTACTGGAAAATTTGCTATAAACTATTTGTTAGACACTCTGTCATCACCAAAAAAGGGTAATCAAAATGCCTGTTGGAAAGGCTATATCAGACATTCTAAATTATCAGTGCTTCAATAAATGGATGGTTAGAAGGGACTTCTTTCTTTTTTTTTTTATAGTTTATTGTCAAGATGGTTTCCATATAACACCCAGTGCTCATCCCAACAAGTGCCCTCCTCCATGCCTATCACCCCTTTTCCCCTCTCCCCCAGCCCCCATCCACTCTCAGTTTGCTCTCAGTATTTAAGAGCCTCTTATAGTTTGCCTCCCTCCCTCTCCTTAACTATTTTTCCCCTGCCCCTCCCCCATGGTCCTCTGTTAGTTTCTCCTGTTCCACATATGAGTGAAAATATATGGTAATGAACTTCTAAGTTGACAATGTTTACAAAATTCACACAATATTTGTCTGGAAATATTATTGGTATAATTTTAATGTTCTAGTTTTATGGGTGTTGTAGACTGAATGTTTGTGCCCCCTATGAATTTCATATGTTAAATCCCAATGCCCAAAGTGAGAGTATTTAGAGATGGTCCTTTGGGAGGTAATTAGCTCATGGTGTGGGGCCCTCATGAATGGGGTTAATGGCCTTATAAAAGAGACCCCAGGGAGGTCCCATGTTCCTTTCTCCATTTGAAGAAATAAAAAGAAGGCTGTCTGAACCAGAGCACAGGTCCTCCTCAGATACCAAACATATGTGCTTTTATTTTGGATTTTCCAGCATACATCATGAGAAATAAATTCATATTGTTATAAGCCACTCAGTCTATGATGTTTTGTTAAAGCCTCCTGAACAGACTAAGACAATGAAGAAGTGATTTAAACTCTTAGTTTAGTAGGCAATGCTTTTCTAAACTGAAATCAATCATCTTAAATAAAAATTGTTCTCAATAATTCCTCAGAATCCAGAGAGAAATTCTTTGTGGAATCTTCTTACATTTTTGGGCAAGTATGGGTATTTACATAAGTTTAATAAAAAGCTATCCTCCTTTTACCCAAGATATATAATTGAATATATTGACTCATAATCTAACAAATTGATTGTGTACCCAACATTATACCTGCAGTGTTATATTTCAGAATAAATCTCTTTTAATAAGCTCTGACAAGGCTTCTATTAAGACACAAGCATACTCCACTCAAGACAGAGTAACAAAGAATTTACCGTCTGACCAAAAAAAAATTTTTTTTTACGACATATGTGACACATGGGTTATCAAGACCCTAACCATCAGGTAATTTTGATATAAATTAATAACCAGGGGAAGATCATCTACAGCTGCCTGCTTCTCATCCCCTACTTCATCATTCAATTTCTAATTGCTTCTGACTAGCCTGTCTCAGTGTAGATGTGATTCCGGCAATCTGATTTAGGATTCATTGAGCTTATACCTTCAGTATTTGTACTCAGTAAAGCAGCAGTGATATCAATTTGACTATGATCCAGAGAAGCATAATTCAGCTTAGTCCCATAGTGGAAGCATTCATAATGATAATCAACAACAAGAAAATTTAAAACAAGGAAAGTATGTGATTTTAGATAAATAAAAAGAAATTATATAGGAATGATGTTCCAGGCAGTGTTCTAGGTGGGGTTGGAGGGGAGAGAAAAATAGATATGAATAATTATTTTATATGACATAGAGTATAATTTATACCTACAACATCCTTAGGATTTATCAGGATAACCCATTTGCAAATGATGGAACCTAGGCACTGGTACATGGCCAAACCATGATCTGCACTCAACTTTTCCTATTATATTTATTATTTACTTGGATAATTAAGAATGTAATCTAGATACCTAGTTTCATAGCTTTTGTGTGCCTGTCAATTATTTTGAAAGCTGAACAGTCAGCTTCCTAAAAACCAACCGGTTTTATGTGTTGTATAACATTTTACAGTGTTTATTTAAGAAAGTAGCTGGCAGGGGCACTTAGGTGGCTCAGTAGGTTGAGTGTCCGGCTTTGGCTCAGGTCATGATCTTGTGGTCTGTGGGTTTGAGCCCCGCGTCAGGCTCTGTGCTGACCGCTAGCTCATGAGCCAGGAGCCTGTCTTCAGATTCTGTGTCTCCCTCTCTCTCTGACCCTCCCCTGCTCATGCTCTCTCTGTCTCTGTCTCTGTCTCTGTCTCTGTCTCTCTCTCTCTCTCTCTCTCAAAAATAAAATAAAACATAAAAAATAAAAAAAAAAAAGGAAGTGGCTGGCAGAAACAAGGTGGCCAATGAAGAGTGTTGACTGACTGTTAGCTGCAAAGAGCCCATTTATTCGAGGAGCCAAGAAAAGCCTGGCATCTAAGAAGTGTCATATTTTGACATGAATTAGCATCCCTTCTTATGTTTCTGATTAGAAGGGCAAAGTGTGAATGAGTCATAGGCTAATGGTTATTTTTCATTCACATCAATTGCTAGTCTGGAGTTTGACTGTAGATGCTGATTATCAGAAAATATATCGCAATGCATCAGAATTGTGTTCTCTTGGGCAAGCAAAAAAAAAAAAAATCCTACTGTGGAATTTTTTTCTCACCAAAAATATCCTATGTGGTTAATACAAGTTTTTGTACTTCAATTTATTCATGTTTAATGGATACAGATTAAAGGATTTTTAAGTCTATAATAGGTAACACTATATTAGAAATTATAATTAGAATTTAAATCTAAAATTATTATTGTGTAATATGAATTTTGTAGTAATAAAGAAGGAAAAAGGGAGATGCAAATATTCTAGAAATAAAGTGATAATGACTAAGGGTAAGATACTGCTACTCTTATATAGAGAACATGTACAAAGCAGTATATTTTTTCTGACTACCTTACCTCCACATCCCCATATTATTTACACTGAAGTCTCAAAAAAATAGTAGCTATGACTCAGATCCAAGCTAGGATGCATGTCAGTAAATGAATTTTAACAGAAAGGTGACAAAATCTTTCATCAGTAATTATGTTTGATGCTGTCACAATTATTGACAGAATAAAGGAGTAAAATTTAGATCTGTGATGTGACTATTATTTTTTTAATTGCTCTGTTTTTACTTGAAGAATACTGGAAGCACCGAAACACTCTACTCCTTTGTTCTTTGCATTTGTTGTCTTAAAATTAACATTTTCTTTCAAGTATGCAAATGTTTTTGTTGCTAAAGAAACCTGAGTTTTGTCAGAGTGAGGTTTAGATCACACCTTATGGAATTTGTAGCTCAATTTCTAGATCAAAATAGCATGGAAAAATTAGGAACAGCTTAGGTCTTTCTGAAAGAAGTTCTAGATAAAATGTTGCTCCTTCAGAAATTAGGATATCTTCAATTGAATAGATGCTTTAATTTATTTTTATTTTTTTGTAAGCTTATTTACTTATTTTGAGAGACTGAGAGAGAGAGAGAGAGAGCGAGCGAGCTCACACAGAACTTGGATAGGGGCAGACAGAGAAAGGGAGAGAGAACTCAAAGCAGGCTCCACACTGTCAGTGTAGGGCCAGACATGGTGCTGAACCCAGGAACTGTGAGATCATGACCTGAGCAGCAAGAGTCAAGATACTCAACTGCCTGAAACACCCAGGTGCCCCAATGCTTTTATTTTTAAAATAGTGTTTAGAATAAAGAGGAAGTCAAACTGAATCACATGTTCCCTCAAAACATTAAACAGAAAATACTATTTACCTCATTATTTCCTATAACAAAGTATTACTAGGTCAGAAGTTTGCTTAGTCGATAATATAGAAATCTAAGATTGATTGATAATTGTGTGTTCTAAAAAGGAAGGGAAACTAGCCTTGCTTTGGTAACTGCCAGGTTCCAGGAAAGTGCTAACTGGTTCTCCTGAATTGTAGTAAAGACTAACCCAGGTTAGTCTTTGGACATTAAAGCAAGTCACCTGGATGACTTGTTGGTCACCTAGTCACTCAGGATCCTACAGCGAACATCATATCAGTGTTGTGTGCTCTTGATAAAGAGTTGGATTCTTGTCTGTTCTCTCTCTCCTTTGCCCTACTACACACACACACACACACACACACACACACACACACACACACACACTGGTGTGTGTATGGGTGAGGTTCTTCTTTTCAAGGAGAAGAAAAGGAGAAGAAGAATAAAACCAAAAACATACAAATAAACAAGACCCTAGTATGACTCAGAAATTATTTGATTTTGATATTCAGTCCTAAGCAGTAGTGGTTCATAGGGAATGGAATGTCTTCATATACAAGAATATGAGAATTACTATACACTGCTATCTGTAGCATAAAATTGCACATGCCTCAGTGAAAGAAAGAAAACCCTTTTAACACTTGTAACGACTGCAAAATGTTAATTTTGCCTCAGTCCTTTAAATTTGTTCACATACTTGCTCTCATCATTTTCTTTTTACTCCATTCATAACATGGCAACTCATTCAATTAGCATTGCTTGATTACTGACAGTAACATGAGCATTACTTGATTACTAATGTTAACTATTTTCTTTTGTCCATTATCTATCCCCTCGTACTTGGGTAATAGCATCTTGATTTTCTCTTGGGAAAATCACCCCTTTTCTTCAACACAGTGATTTGAAAGACTTAGACCCTACCTCCTTTCAGTGGTAGGTGCATGATCTTATCTCATATTCCACTTATCCTGGTCAGAATGTTTAATTTCAAATTGCTCATGAATCAACAATAAAATTTTAAATTATGTAAGGCAACAGATTTCTTGTTTTCTTTTTTTCTAACACTTTTTGAGCTTTCTGTTAATTACAGCCACAAAATTCTGACCAATAAAAATGCCTACGTTTGTGGCTTAGATCATGCTAATTTTCCTGGTTTCCTCTTTATACATTAGTTTCCAAATATACTTAATATGTGAGTTTGGTGAATGGAATTATACACTATTCTAAAGTTTAAAAAGCCTGTATTTTTTACATGTATTTTATACATACTTTTAAGTTTTCCACTTTTTCTTTGACTGTCATAATCAAAATTATTTCATAATGACATCATCTATTTAATAAAGTGGTTTGGGAATACAGTTGGCAAGGTTTCTGCAAGCATAAATATATTATCTTTGCTTTTGCTTCCGGAACTTGAGTCACCATTCACCATTCATCCGCTCTACCCTTCTGACTGCTCACCCCTCTTCTATCCTGGGGTGGCCAATGGGAATCTCTTAGGGTTCTTTGATTTGTTCATACAGTGCTTACATTTATGGTCAATTAATTTCAGGAATTTTATTTTCAGCAGAAATGAAAGAATTCTCATTTTAACTAAAAACACTTTACAAAATTATTATAATTATTTCTAGTTATCCTATGGAAGAATTTTAGGGTCACAAGTTGGGATTGAAATGAGCAATAAGTAAGACCCGGCATGGTCTTTATCTGTTGAATCTTCTCTGTTGAAACTACTCTCAGATTCTCACTGGCCAGAAATCAATCTCATGTCAATGTGCTGAAGTAACAGGGGATACAAATGAAGAAGAGCACTTGGTATTCATATTTTCTCACGCAGTTCATGTCCACCAACATAAAAAGAACACAGATAGGTATGTGCTTGCATTGTGGTGTTTCCATTTATTTCAGAGGAAGCATTATCTTTTCCATTGTGCTTATTTCCATAATAACTGTTTCCACTTCTTGACTGAATTGGTGTCTCAAGTACTGCAAGAAACTTAACATTTATTCTCCTCTTCAAAATCTAAAAACTCGACACCCTTCCTCTCTCCTTATATGTCCTACCAACTGTTTCCTTAAATGAAACTTAGTATTTCCCAACACAGTTAAGAGCCAGCAGGATGCTGTTTTGTAAGGGGTGAGGGGAGGGAGGGGTGCGGTTCATACTTCCCCTAAGTATATCAACTGGAAAGCTCTTCCACTCAAGCGATGCACTGAGGCACTTCAAACACTGCTCCTCTGACCCTGACACTTTGAGGGGGAGCTCGGTTTGGTTCCTATTAAGAGACACGCATAAAGCTGCCATTGTCACAAATTCAGTCGGTAATGGATAAAGTGGTAATTAAATTAAGATGGCTGCTGGGGAGAGAGGTTGCCTTATAACAAAATCTAACAGGACAGAAGTTCACTTTCCCAGTTTCCATCTCTACCAATTAATGCAGCTCAGGATTTAGTTATTTATATTCAGCCTTCCAAGTCACCTTGCTGTGAAAGTTGTCTCCAATTGCTATAAAGTTTGCTAGAAAGAAAAATATATACATGTATATATATGTGCAAGATATATACAAATATATATATACATGTATATATTTTTCATAAGCATATAGCAGCAAAGAGGTCTTAGAAAAATAACTCAGCAGCAAATAAGGAATACTTGGAATGTGCTCTGAAAGAATGCCAATAAGACAGAGCCAAACACAAAATTGCAGATCAATTATCTTCAGTTTTGCTCCATTAGTGAATTAGTCTCATACCAAAAGATCTAAGGGGGCCACAGAGAAACCACTAACTATTGTCTTTAACAGACTTTTTGTCAGATTTAGTTCTGCTCAAACCATGCATAAACCAGTAAATAAGTCTGCATATTGAAATCACTTGAGGAGTCTTAAAAAATAATGTTACTTAGACTTCACTCCTAGGGATTCAAATTTAATTGGGCTTGTGGGAAGCCTTTGATTGGGGCTTTTTGTCTGACTTTCAAACATTTAATATATGTAGCCTTAATGCTTTAGGAGTTTAAAGATGGAGGCAAACAGACATGCTCATTAATGCTTATCTGCCAAAAGCTTCTAGATCTTTTGAGTAGAGCCTGGAAGAGTCACCCTTACTTCCTCTATCTTCAACTTACATATAGGACTCGTGTATTTGGCATAATAGAAAGCCCTGACTGATGTGGTAGATTCAATATTTCCAGCCAGTCTCTAGGATCAGGCTTCTGATTTGCTATGCTCCTCAACAAACTAAGATCAAGAAATTTTAGATGATAAAAGGAAATTTTCTTGATCCAGCATATGATTTTCAGCTTGGAATCCACCACTTACAAATATGAGGTGAATTGCAAGTAATTTGAATCAGGCAATACAGATAAAAGTGGATTCTTATTAAACATGAGAGAATAAACACATGTACCCACCCAAGTTTCCTATTCTGTGGTCATGGAAACAAGTGTAAGGTGAAATATTTTAAAAAAAGAAATATCATATAAGGACAATTAAAGTGGAAAAGAAAAAAAATATGGGAATGTAAAACAGATGGATGGTGGTAACAAATTTAGAAGACCAGAGAAAGCTGAAACTTAAATAACCACAGAGGAAGACAGTGAACCACCTGCTTTGCATTGCATTATCCTAGAAATGTACAAGGACTAGCTGAACTGCAGACCTCTGTAAATGTGGTTAGAGGGAGCTAAAAACAGGAGGATAATTTGAAAATCTTCTAAGAGTTTGGACACTTTGATCTTCACCCAAATGACTCCGATTGGAAATGACTTTTCCTTACATTAGAGAAACACTGAGGTATATCATCCATAGAATCGACAATAATATTTTGAACTGGAGGAACACTAGGCACAGAAGAGGTTAATTTAATTAAAAAGAAAGCTGAGTTTATGGGATGGAATGCATGGCTAGAAGAAACCAAATATACTCCATTTAGGAGCCTACTATCTTGAATTCAAATCCCAGCTTTGCATCTTCCAAGCTTATGACTTTAGGTAAGTTAGTTTTTTTTCTTTGTGCCTCAATTTCTATTTTTGAAAAATGAGTATAATCATAGTTATGAGGCTGATGTAAAGATTAAGTGGTGAATGTTTGTGAAGCATATATTTTCCAGTGCTTGAGAAAAAATAAGCACTATATATATGCTAACTATGTTTATTATCCCCTGATTGGGGTCCAGGATAATGATAGAGAAACTTCTAATCTACAGCCAGAGATGGAACTTTCTTCTCAGAGGGAAAATATGTATATGTGTATATACACACATACATATGCACATAAACATATAAATTCACAAATATACATATACAGTTCCTGACAGTTTGGGTCCCCAGATGAAGTTGCTTGATTAGGCTAACTACAGTAAAGTCCACCAAGGAACTAGTGGATTCATAGAGCTTTTGAGAGTTTCCCTTAATTATAAGTAGTAGCAAAATATCAACAGAGGAAATTTTCTGTCCTGACATATAGAAAACAAAACAAATTTTGGAAAGGATTTTAAAATAAGGAAAAACAATGCGTAGAGAGTAATATGCACAAAGGAGTTATAATTAATTTCTGCAGAGAGAAGGAAAAATTTGCACACATGAAAGAACAGAATCCTATGAAAAGTCATATTTAGAGAACAAAATTATCCTCAAAATTTAAAAATATAGAAGAAATTAAAACTCACTCAATACAGGGTGAGAAAATATTGTGGAAATCGCCTAATAAGTAAAATAAAAGAAAAATAGGCAATAATAAAAAACAAAATTAGATGATCAGCACAAAAGGACCAATATCTGAATAATAGGAGTAGCTGAAGAAAATCAGAAAAAAATAGTGTAGGAAATTACCAAAGACTTAATTCAAGAAAATTGTCTAGATAGACTGAATGAATCACGTTAGTTTTCACATTCAAAATGCTTACCACACTTCCTGCCCAATGAATAAAAATAATCCACACTAAAGGACACCCTCATGATTTGCAGAGCAATGAGGGAATTGAAAAGACACTAAAAATTCCCAGAGAGAAAAAAATGAATCTAATTGTATAACCAGCTATCATTACTATTTTGAAAAATGTATCATTTCCCCACCGATCTGCGTGACAAATCTGCTTTAAAACAAGTTTCCATATGTGCTTAAATCTATTTCTGAGATCTCTATTCAAAGCATTATAATAAGCCTTGTTATATTAAAGAAAATTTCCTGGATTTTTTTCATATAAAAAATTTATGCTATTCTCAGCCCTCTCCTCTTCTATGTGAAGTTTTGAATCACCTTGCCAAGTTCTATGAAAAACTATTACTAATTATATTGGAATCTATGTAAGAAGTTAATTAATTTCAGGATAACTGACATCTTTAAATATCCTTTAAATATATCTTTAAAGTCCTCTCCATGAACATGGTATATCTATTTATTTAGTTTTTAAATGAGATTTAGTAAATGTTTACCATTTCTACATAAAAGTTCTAATGCCTTTTGCTATATTTATTCATAAATATATCATATGTTTGTTACTGGAACAGCTTTTTAAATTTGTGACATAATTATCAAACTTATGGAAAGATTGCAAGAATTTTTCAGGAACTATTTTTTCACCAGAATCTATTGAGAATATATTACCAACATGATGATCCCATACCCAAATACATTACTGTATACTTTCCACAAACAAGGACATTCTCCTATGTAACTATGATACCATCAAAATCATCAAGTTCAGGAAATTTACATTGTTATAGTATTACTAAAGATTCAGGTGCTATAAATTAAAATGTAGTTCTACTATAGCTCTTGATATTAGTGGTATTGAAGTGCTTAGGCATTTTTTAAAATTGATAAAAAATAATGTGTTCTTTTAAGATATAATGTGATATAATATGTTCCCTTTCTCTGTGAGATTTATAAAAAAGGTCAGAGTAATTTTTTCTAAAAGTAGTCAATCATAGCCAAGTGAACTCAGAGAAGAGTGGTCACATTTCTCCAAAGTTATTTCTCACATCCCACTTTGACTTCACCCTGATTTCTGCCTATATTCTAAGTCTCATGTGCCTTCTAGTGGCTTTTGGTATATTATCCTTACATCATATAGAATATATAAAAATAAAACTAATGTGGGAACTTTCCATTAAATATCACCATGAATATCAGAGGAAGGAAGGTGACAATATCAAGTCCTGCCACTATAACTATGACTGACTAAGAATCATCACCTTTTTACTGTGATTTGTGCTGGCTTCCGCAGTAATCATGTCTCAGTAGTAACACTGAAGTAAAATGGAGAGTAATGAAAGTAGATGTGATAGATTGGAGAATTGTTTCCAGTCACTTCTGGCATTACACCCTTAAATGCGACTTTGCAATTCTTTCTCTAGAATAAGTGAAATATATCTGCAAGCTTTATTGAAGTTGCCTATGGAACTTGCTTTGAGCAATGGCATGCCCATATTATCTGAGGATAGGCTTAGATCGCACATCATTTACATTGCTCTGTTTTGCTTCTATGACCCACTCTAAGAAGAGTATGCCTCAGGTAGCACCCAGACCAAGAAGACCATGAAGCCATGTGGGGAAGACCTGAAACCAAATCATAGTGCGCACCAACGCTCACTGAACAGTAAAACCGTAGAATATCTACAGACTTGTGGAAAAGACAACAACTCTGTAACTTAACTTTAACCTTCCCAAATGATGAATTCACTTATACTATGAGATTAATAAACTCATGCCATAAGTTATCAGAAGAAAAATTCCACTCATTATCCAGATCTACCTGGAAATATATAAATTAATAAGCAAGAAGCAACCCCTTTTTCACAGTCAAATTTAAATAACAATATATGTGGTGTCAATGGGCACTTCATCTACAGAATCTCTGTTTTACTCATAATTTTTTGTTTAGTTAATTTCCTGTAATATGCAAGTTTGCAAGTATAATAGAAAATCTCTAGATTACTCACCTGTATGCACCATTTCAATAAACAATGTGTATAGTTTTAAATTATATTTTCACCCCTATTTGTTTTCATTATATTTATTGAAATATAATTATGTTCCTGTTGAATCTAATAATAAAATAGATGAGCTTCTGTTATGGATGTTTGTGCTTTTAATTTTTAAATCATTCATTCTTATTATTTTTTCCAAAATGTCACAATGGACTAGAAAAAAATTTTTAAGTAGTCCCTCAAATTAGGTATTTGAAAAGCACTGCATTGTAGGACTGAAAATCTATGTAAATGTAGCCAAAAGAAGTTTCATAATATGAGTAGTATAACATAAAGGAAGGGGATATTATACACACAAAGATGTTGTTGTTAAATCCTGATGGTAAAGCAGCTATAGAAGGAGCAACATATGTTATTGCAGATATGACTTTGTGATAAGAGAATCAAGCCAATTGATAACTGGGACAAAATCATAATATGCAGAAAGGAGCATCATGAGACCTAAGAAGATGATATTATTACTCAGCACAGAATATATAAGAGGAAAGGGAGAAGGAAAGGGAACAAGAAGGAGAACTCGCTTCCTGGTTGCCAACATCAGTGTTCTTAGTTATAAACAACAGACACATGTAAAACATAAAGAAGCACATGTAAAAGATGCTAGGATAAAGAATAGGAAGGTTCACAGAATGTCTGTGACATCCAACAAGACTCTCAAGTTACTACTATTAAAATGTCTAAACACACCCTGCTACAAAAACACCACTGCTGCTCTTACCCCTCCTTTATGATGCTAGGGAATGGATGACAGGAGATTAGCCACTCTTGTCCTTGCAGAAGTAAGTGCACAGGATTAAAATAATATGTAAACGCACATGGGAGAGCTGGAATCATTCCTTTATCTTACCCTGCTGAAAGAGAAGGCTCTAGAAGAAAAGACTAAACTCACAAAGGAAATCAAGAAATGCCAGAAATGTTTTTTGCATTTTAGCAATCTATTATATTAGGTTTTATTGCTATAATAATCCTGTGTACAGATACCCCAAAATATCTGCAGCCATAAACATATTTGTGGTTCTCAACATATTAGTCAATTATTTGGCTGTGCTTAGCTGGGCTCATCTGGATTTAGCTCCAGGTTCTGATCTGTGTTCAGGTCTACTCCAAATGTCTCCACATTCTCCTTGGACCAGCAGATACCAGGACCATATTCTTTTTGTGACAGATCAAAAGAGCAAATATATCTAATCAAACCACATAAGCACATTTCAATCTTCTACCCACATCATATCCGTTCTACATTTCATTAATCAAAACATATAATGGGGCCAAACCAACATCAATAGGTTAGGAAATATGCTCTACTTGCTCCACAAGAACTTACTGTAAACTCAAAAAAGGAGGTGGATACAGGGAATGAGTGAAACCTAGCTAGTGGTATTCAGTATCATTATACTAAATTTGCAGGGAATCATTTATTTCCCTGTGAGAAATGGCATGCAGGACTATTTAATCATGTTCAAATTAGGGCAAAAGGCAGAACTTCACTTTGTATCTTCCAATCTTCTGGAATTTATGGTGATATTATGTGGAAAATTCTTACAATAAGGTTTTATTTCTTTCTATATCATGTTGAAGGAGAATACTGTGTACAAAGCCATTAGAAGGCATGGGAAGGAAGAATGTAGACAGAATTTAAAAGTGGCCATCTGGGGCGCCTGGGTGGCTCAGTCAGTTAAGCGTCAGGCTTCCGGCTTCAGCTCAGGTCATGATCTCACGGTTCATGGATTTGAGCCCCGCGTCGGGCTCTGTGCTGACAGCTAGCTCAGAGCCTGGAGCCTGCTTCAGATTCTGTGTCTCCCTCTCTCTCTGACCCTCCTTGCTCATGCTGTCTCTCTCTGTCTCTCAAAAAAAAAAAAATTAAAAAATTAAAAAAAAAAAAGAAGTGGCCATGTATGGCATCTGAAAGTTGGGAAAGAACTTCATAGTAATCTGTCCACTCTCCTCCAACACAGTTCACAAATACTTATATCAGTAATCACAGGTAATAATGTGTATCTTACAATTTTTAATATTTGTTTTAATAACATTCTTTGTAGGTAGACTAGATTAAAAGAGATATATTGATAAGAATAGAAGACAATATTTTAAAGCAATCTCAGGGTATTCATCTTATTTAATCAAAAATAAAGTATTCAAAATTCAACTTCAGTCATCCATAAGTAGCCAATTCCAACAGTTTATGCTACAGAAAGATAGCTAAATTTAACTAACATTTTTATAAAAAATGAGTATCAGATCCATGAATTTTCTACATTTGAATTCTCATTTGGTGAAAAATAAAATTCAAATTATTCTATCAAATGTGGAAATGCTCAGTGACTACATTTCTACATTTCTGATATAAATACCAACTTACTTCATTGGTTATTATCTTTAAATTATGGAGCATGCCATAATAATTTGTAGATACTCTGCCTTTCCAACTTTAACTTTTGTTTGTTTGTTTTTCCTTTAATGTCATCTACCCCTTGGTGAAGGGGTAATATGACATGCCTTTCTTCTAGGGAAGTTGTAACGTTATTAAAAACAAAAACAAAATCAGAAAATTAAGTATGTCTGTTGTTGATTCATATTTAAATCTGGGACCAAACTCATTTCTTCTCTTGTAGAAACACTAAGAGTTTGTTAAATAGTTTAAACATGACTGGCAGAGAATTTCCACTCAACAACCATCACACTTAAGAACCCAGTTCTTAATAATCAACATTCATATTATCACATGCTAAAGAGAAGAAACTGTAGCTCAATGGTCTTTATAGAACTCACAAATTTTACTATATCATTAAGTACAGCAGTTAGACCAATTGACTTATTATTTGCTTTCCATCATAAAACTTTCACTGTGAAGAAAGCAGTGAGCTGATTTACATTCTAGAGGAAGACCCTTAATCTGGGTAATTACTCAGAATGTTGCCCCACCACTGCAGCTGCACCGTCAGAACACACTTTTATACAAAACTTACTTGTTGACAACATAGTTCTCAATAGTTTTATACAGTTCAGAGCTAATTGTGTAACTAAGCAATGTATCTGAAACAAAAATATCTTACTTTATATTACCATCACGTTCAAAGTATACTCATAGTAAGCTATACTGACAATTTTCTGCATTTTTCAAGTTTCAATGAAACAATATTTTGCAAGGTACCTGTGTGGCTCAGTTGGTTCAGCATCTAATTGTGGCTCAGGTCATGATCTCATAGTTCGTGAGTTCAAGCCCAGCATCAGCCTCTCTATTGTCAGCACTGAGCCTGCTTTGAACCCTCTGTCCTTCTCTCTCTCTCAGTCCTCAACCCCCCATTCACTCTCTCTGTCTCTCTCTCTCAAAAATAAGTAAAAACATTAAAAAGTATTTTGCTAACTTTTTATATTCTATGATGTGGTTTTCCATGTCGTTAGATCATTTCTAATTAGTGTCAAGTGGTACATCTTTGCCCCAGACTCATCCCCAACATATCTGACAATGCAGTGGTGTAGATTTTCTTGATACTTCTGTACTACATCAGGCATTCTAATGCAGGAGGAACAAGTGAAACACTTAAAAATGTTGACAGTTCTCTTTGTTTTACCATACTAGACATTTAAAAGATGATAAACATCAATAAGGTAGTTGGGCATTAATCAATATCAAATATTCTTTGCTAATTACATAAAATTGCAAACATCCTGGCAAGTGTTTTCCTTTTTTTCAAAATTTTAATGCTTATTTCATTTTTGAGAGAGAGAAAATGCGCAAGCATGAGAGGGAGGGGAAGAAAGAGAGGGAGACAGAGAATCTCAAGCAGGCTCCACACTGCCTGTACAGATTTGGACACAGGGCTTGAATTCACAAACCTTGAGATCATAACTTGAAGCAAAGTTGGGTGCTTAACTGACTGAGCCACCCAGGTACATCCTGGAAAATATTTTCACAAAATAATTTGCAGACATGTTCTGGTATGAGCAGCCCAAGAAATGCATAATGAAGAATGAATGAAACTACTAAGTAATAGGCAAAGTTTAAGTAATTTCCATTATTGCTAACAAGCCAAGAAGTTCTCTGGCAGTGGAGACACTGGAGGGCTCCTATAACCCACCTCAAATAGCACTAAACTCAAAAATAACTTTGTATACTTTCTAAAAAAAGAATGTCAGTATATCTTAATCAGCCAGTCTTCAGAAATTAAAATTTTTAAGTTTCAGAATTAAAAAGCTCTATGAGATGTACTTCAGACAATTCTGTATAGTTTCTTGAACAAACAAAGACCAACTCTCATTTCCTAAATAGTTACAGAATATATATGTGTCTTAAGAATGCCAAGGGAAAAACAACAACTAATTACTCCATCCTGCTTTATATTACAATAGGACTTGCAGAAAATTCAACAATGCAAACAAGAAAGATTCTAGAACTCAAAGACCACTATAGAAATTGCTGACAAAATGTATTGTTTTGAACAAACAGGTCAGTAACTAAATGAAATAGAAGGATCCCAAAGTGACATTGGGACAATAAAAAGTGGTGAAAGACAGGATGCCTCAAAGAAAAACAAATATGAATAATATGCAAAAAAGTAAAATTCCATAATTCAGGTCCTGGACATAGTAACCCATGTATACATTATACACATAGTAAGCCACTTACATTCATATTCTTAACTGAGGTTTTGTGTTTTAGCAAGGAACAGTGATACCCATGATATGTAGTTATTTGTAATGAAAATGTATTTTCTACATCATCAGAATAGTTAAGATTAAAGGAGTCAATACACATCAAGTGTGATTTTGAATTGCATATGCTGCTCTGCTTCCCCCACCTACAATGGCAGAATCAGGTAGCTAGGCTGTGAGTCAGGGGAAATCCTTGTTTTGCATCTCAATAAGAACTGCTCAGACTCTCTTCTCACTGTCAAGGGTCTATTGTTCTTGCACTCACAAATAGAAATATTGTCAGCAGAACTATCCTTGCATGAGAGCAACAAATATCCATACAGAACTGAAGAATTGAGAACTGCCAGTATTCTCAATTAACAAACTATCACCTTGAAAAGGTCATTCCTGCAGCCTATCTCACTAGGTTTTAAACTACTAAGATTAAATCTCTGAAACCCAGCCACAACAAATGACAGATTCTCATTGCAAAGCCTGTCACATAACCTGAGGTGGGGGAAAAATGCATTTGTGTGTGTGTGTGTGTGTTTCCATATACTCAACTGCAAGTAATACCTTCCATGTTCTCCAATCCTTCCAATCAGAAATTAAAGTGTATGTCATCTAAATATCCCCTTAGAGTATTTGTATAATATTTATTTGTCTTATAATTTTTACAGAACTGACAGCTAGTAGATTGGAGTAAAATGATTATTTCAAATAATGCTAACCCAACAATTTGTTATCCCCATGGAGATTACTTGTATCAATTAATAAGAAAATTTCATCTAGGAGAAAATGATGATGTTTCTAGTGCCAAATGTAGGTCAAGCTTAGGCAAGAATCATTCCTAGGG
>NC_043710.1:21628860-21902721 GCF_006229205.1 Suricata suricatta | reverse complement strand
CCCCACTGTGGCTGTTTATCTCTCCTGACTTAGGTGGGGGTTTACACAATGAAGCTTTCAGTACTTTTCCACTCTACCTTCCCTGAGTCACGCGCTCAATGCCGGTAGCCCACCTCCTCATTATTGCTCTAGCCAATCATAATCAGTTGTATGCTTTCAAGCCACTCCTCTTTCTACATACTATATATACCCCTGTAAACCACTCAATAAACGGACTTGATCAGCAACTGCAGACTTGTCCCCTTGTCTCTCCTTGTTCCACTCACCCCTCCCCCACAGGAACCGTTCGTCGTGGGTCGCGGGCCGACTCACTAGGGCATGAAGAATCTGAGTAATTACCTCATGGATCTTGCTCTGTGACTCTCATAGATTGAGGTGCTTTAGGTATAGGGCATTGTGGGGGAAGAGGATGAGGAAGATACGTTCTGGGGAAGTAATTCTGCTAACTACAGTGTCCCCAGTTAATGTGTCACAATGTGAGCAGGATTACCAAGTCTAAATCCTATTCATACTATAATCACTGTTGAGAGAGAGAGAGGGGTTTAGGAGAAAATAACACTACCAGAGTTGTGATCTAAAGTTCAATGTAATGTTATGATGAATTTTCTAAGAATGAATGTGTACTGTTGCATCTCTGGCCTGCTGTAGGTTAGCAAACTGAGTAAAAAATTGAAAATCATTAACTTGCTGTTTTGGCTTCTGTAAATCGCTTTGCAAATGTATCTCTCTGTTCACTGTTCTGACTAACTACATGGTGACCGCTATGTGGCTTTCTGTTGGAATTATCAGAAGGTGCTAACCTTGCCTGGAAATTTGCCCGTTTTCTAAACAGAGAACTTATGTTGTAAATTGCACTCCCACCCCCCGGTTTGAAGCTGACCAGACAAAGCATATGTGTGGGAAGTCAGGTAATCACTGTCTTACAGAACCTGGAGTGTCTAACTATAATTGGTCATTCCAAGACCCTCTTAAGACAAAGAACTTTAAAACTGATAGGGTCCCGCCAGAACTACTGTCTGTTTGTAAAAATGTGACTGGGTGTCCTGAAATGCTGGAAATTTTAATTGGTTAACTAAATGATGATGTTTGCTGACTTGCTAAAGTCAATATAAACTCACTGCCACCTTAGTTCGGGGCCATTCTCTGCTCCTTAACACCAGGGAGATCAGGTTTGGCATGGCCATAAATAAAATCTTGCCTCGCTTCTATTCGGGGTTTGGTAGTCTTTATCATCACCCTGTCACATGGCCACGGTTACAAACTAAAATCAAAATGAGGTGAATTTCTTGGACATCATTTTTTCCAAGTCCGCTACACACAGGTACTTACCGTATTTATTTTAAAATGATCAATAATGGAGTCCTTAAATAAAATTGGAAATAAAGACAAATCCTTCAACATTAGCAGTGAATGTATAAGGGACCAATGTTTACAATGTTTATAGACTAAATGGGTCTAAATTTCCTAAGTTTACAACTTGCTACATTTAAGCTAAGACCCAAATCCCATCTTGATCTTCAGTACTGTACCAACCTAAGAGATATGAGAAAAATAGCACATGGAAATATCATCTATTTCTGAGGATCCCTACTGCAGACTCAAAAATTCAACCATCTATTTAACTTCTCCAATTGGATGTATAATAGGCTCTCAACCTCAACTTGTCCAAACTCAAGTTTCTATTTAATATTCCCAGCCCACCTACCTCTTAATCCAGTTCCTTCCACTGTCTCCCCTCCCTCAGCTAACTGCATTTCAGTGCTTCCTATTTCTTAGGCAAAAATAGTAAAGGAATACTTGCATTCCCTTTTTCTTTTATACCACATATGAGATTCACCAGCAACTCCTATGTGTTCTATGGTCAAAAAATATCTAAAATCTGATTTCTTCTTACTTCTTCTACTGTTATCTCACTCATCCAAGCCACAACCATCTGGCATATGGTTTATTTCTTTCTTTCTAGTCTCCCTCCTCAGCCTTGTTCAGATTATTCTGAACACAGAAACCAGACATTAACACACACCACTTTTTGGTTTAAATATTTCCCCAAAGCTCCCGTTTCAAGAGATTAAATACTGAAATCCTTAGTCCATTCACAAGGGCCTAGATGGCAGGGCTTCTCTGACCCCTCTGACCTCATCTCCTCTCCTTCTTGCTCCTTCCTCTGTTTTCTAGTCTCTTTAATGTGCTTCAAACATTCTAGGCCTGCTACTACATGTGGAGAGAAGATGTGCCTTAGGACAGCTCCAATTCCTTTGTCCTGATGAGTATTTTCGCAGACATCTGTATAGACATCCTTCTCTCTTCTATCCCGTGTTTACTTGTCCTACTGATACCTTCCCGGGAAATTCTGTTAAAAATGTTAATCCCCTTCCAACATACATCATGCACATATATCCTATCAACGTTTACTGCCCTAAGTCTTCTTTTTAGCACTGGTCACTATTTTACTTGTTATAAATGTCACTTGTCTACTTTATTTCTTATGTAAATGTTCTCTTACTAGGAAGTTACCAGTTGCTCCTTGTTCATGGACAGTATAGAATTTGCCCAACAAACAAGGTTTCCCTGATTCCAGAAATAGTACATATGTGTTTGAAGAAAAGGAGGGAAGGTGGAGGAGGAGTTAATACGGCAGAGTAGTAGGGGGACCTTCTGCTTGCCTCATCTCTTCAACACAGCTAGATAAATATCAAATCATTCTGAACATCCAAGAAATTGATCTGAGGACTGAGGGAACAAGCTGCACAACTAAAGGGAGAGAAGAGGCCACATCATGGATGGCAGGACGTATGGAGACTTGATTTGGGGGAAAGGAATTGCTGAAGCTGCAGATACTGGAAAAAAAGAGAGGGTCTGATTATCATGAATTTTTATTATCAGCAAAACTCGACCAGTGACGTTTTATGAACCTGTGTCTGGCCTGTGTGAGCCTGGCGGTTTAGCAGTGCTCCTGTGCAGAAGCAGGGCAGAGTCCCAGGAAAAGACAGCCAGTCTGAGGATTCCCTTGGACACACTGAGGAGATGGCTCCCCCTTCTTAAAGTACATTTGAGAGATGACACTTCCTCTCAGCAGACAGAGTTGGCAAGCACCACTGTGCTGCCCCATTCATTAGCAGAGGGGCACAGACACTTGCTGAAGGCACCTAACCTGGATCCCAGCTTTTTTCTGTGCTTTATTCTAAACTCCAAGAGATGGCATGCACTTGTGCAACTCCCCTTCTGGGACAAATCTGACTGCTTCAGCCTCAGTGAGACAAGACTCTTCCCCAGAGGATCAGTGTGGATCTGCACTGTGCCAGGTCCCTAAAATTTGGAGTTTTGAAACTCACCCAGTGTTCCTGAGATAAAACACAGGAGCACTGCACCACTGGGTGGGTAGACAGACCAGACACAGACAGGGTGAATGCAGGAATCTGAAGGATTCCTGGGAGGAAGGAGACTGTTCACTCTTCTGCGAGGGCTGCCTGGACAGCTGCAGTGCAAACACTCTTCTCCAGGGACAGGGGAGAGACTGGGTGCCATTTTCTTCCCCCTACTCATCAGCACAGAATGGAAAGACTTCAGTAAGAAGCATGCACCCACAGTGGAGGCTTGAGCCACTTAAACCAAGTCCTGCCCCCCCGCCACACTCTGCAGGTGCTTCTGTTCTAGGGCAAGTGCACCAAAGACCAGAGCAGCAGCTCACCCTTCCCCAGAAGACCAGCACAAATTCCCCATATGCACAAAGTCTACCAACAATAGAGTGCTGCAGGGCTTCAACTCTAGTGGAAATAGGATATTAACTATTTTAACAAGCAGACCAAAGCATCTAGATAAAACTTGTCATATATTGGACAAGGTCTAGACACTCCTCACTGCAGGCATGGAGAAACTCTGAAGAGACCTGACCTGAAGGAAAAGTCAGCAAAAACACAATAGCAGAATGCACACAGCGTACAACAGAAACACTTCCCAAAGCACCAGGCCCTGGTCAGTATATAACCTCTTCTTAATAAAGATATTACTCTCAGGAGCAGGAAACAGAACAAGTTTTCCTAACACAGAGAAAAATACAGAGACATAGAAAAAATGCCAAGATAGGAATTCATCCCAAAAGAAAAAAACAAGGAAAGCTCACAGCCAGGGATCTAATCAAAACAGATATAAATAATATGCCTGAGCCAGAATTTAAAATGACAATCATAAGAATCCTAGCTTGGCTTGAGAAAAGCATAGAAACTCCAGGTAGTCCATTACTGCAGAGATAAAAGACCTCAAAACTTGTCAGGCCAAAGTAAAAAAAAATGTTATAATTCAGTAGCAAACCCAATTAGTTGTAATGACCACAAGGATGGAAGAAGCAAAAGAATGAGTAAGTAATAATAGAGATAAAATAACAGAAAATAATGAAGCTGAAAAGAAGAAAGAAATACAAATGCTAGATCATGCAAGTATACCTAGGGAACCACAAACTCCATAAAGCATGATATATTCATATCATAGGATTCCTAGAAGAGAGGGATAAAGGGGCAGAAGGTAAATTTGACCTAATTGTAGCTGAAAACTTCCCTAATCTGGGGAAGAAAACAGACATCCAATTCCAAGAAACACAAAATCAACAAAAAGCAGGCCAAAGCCAAGACATATAGAAGTAAAATTTACAAAATACAGAGGTAAGGAAAAAATCCTAGAAGTAGCAAGGGAAGAGAAATCCCCAACTTGCAGGGGAAAACAAATAAGGTTAGCAGCAGATCTGTCCATAGAAAGTTGGCAGGCTGGAAGGGAGTGGCATAATATATTCAATGTGCCATTTAGGGGGAAAAATGCAGCCAAGAATATTTTATCCAGCAAGGATCTCTTTCAGCATAGGAGAGATAAAGAGTTTCTGAGACAAACAAAAACAAAAGGAGTTCATGATCACTAAACCAGCCATGCAAGAAATATTAAAGGGGATTCTTTGAGTGGGAAAGAAAGACCAAAAGCAACAAGGACTAGAAAAAAATAGAGAAAATCTCCAGAAAAAATGACTTTACAGGTAATACAATGGCAACAATTCATACCCTCAATAAACACTATGAATGTAAATGGACTAAATGCTCTAATTAAAAGACACAGGTATCAGAATGAATAAAAAAATAAGGCCCATCTATTTGCTAAGAGATATATTTTGGACCTAAAGACACCTTCAGATTGAAAGTGAGAGGATTGAAAATAATTTTTCATGCTTTTGGATGTCAAAAGAAAGCTCAAGTAGCTATACTTATATCAGACAAACTAGCTTTTTTACCAAAGACTATAACAAAAGATAAAGGACATTATATCATAATAATGTGATCTATTCAACAAGCTCTAACAATTATAAATATTCATGCTCCCAATTTGATAGCACTGAAATCTGTCAATCAATTAATAACAAACATAAAGATGGGCACATGGGTGGCTCAGTTGATTAAGCATTCAACTCTTTTTTTTTTTAAGCTTTCAACTCTTGATTTCAGTTCAGGTCATGATCAGGCATGGAACTTGTCAGACACGGAACTTGTTGGGGGGAGATTCTCTCTCTCCCTCTGCCCCTTCCCCACTTGTGCTCTCTTTATCTATCTCAAAATAAGTAAATAAATAAATAACATAAAGAAACTCATTGATAATAATACCATAATAGTAGGGGACTTTAACACTCTCTTATAGCAATGAACAGGTCATCTAAGCAGAAAATCAACAAAGGAAACAATGGACTCAAATTACCCACTGGGGTGGATGGTCTTAACAGGTGTATTCAGACATTTCATCCTAAAGTAGCAGACTACATATTAATTTCAAGTGCACATGGAACATGTGGGTGTCATGTTAGAACATGTGTGGGGTCACAAATCAGACTTCAACAAGTACAAAAACCCTGAGATAATAACATGCATATTTTCAGACCATAACACAATGAAAGTTAAAGTCAATCACAGAAAAAATTTAGTAAGAACACAAATACTTTTTGCTTTTGAGGTTAAAGAACATCCTACCAAAGAATAAATGTGATAACTAGGAAATTAAAGAATAAATTTAAAAAACACATAAAAACAAATAAAAATGAAAATGCAACAGTCCAAAACCTCTGGGATGCAGCAAAAGCAGTCATAAGAGGGAAAGATATAGCAATATAGGTCTACCTCAAGAAGCAAGAAAAATCTCAAGTGCACAACTTAACCTTACACTTAAAGGACCTAGAAGAGAAACAGCTGAGGAAGCTAAAGACAGAAAAAGAAGGTGAATAATGAAGACTAAAGAAGAAATAAATGATACAGACACAAACAGAAAACAGAAGATCTTTAAAACCAGGAACGGTTTTTTTGAAAAAAGTAATAAAACTGATAACCCAGACTTATCTAAGAAAAAAGAGAAAGGTCCCAAATAAATAAAACTACAAATGAGAGAGATCACAACTAACACCAGAGAAATACAAATAATTATAAGAAAGTATTATGAAAAATTATATGCCACAAATTGATCAACCTAGAAAAAATGGATAAATTTCTAGAAACACATAAAACAAATAAATACCAAAACTGAAACAGGAAGACATAGAAAATTTTAACAGATCCATAACCAGCAAAGAAATTGAACCAGTAATCAAAAATCTTCCAACAGACAAAGTCCAGAGCCAGATGACTTTCCAGGATAATTCTACCAAACAACTAATGAAGAGTTAATTCCCTTTCTTCTCAAACTGTTCCAAAAAATGGAAATATAAGGACAACTTCCAAACTCATTCTATGAGACAAGCATTACCTTGATTCCAAAATGAGACAAAGGCCCCACTAAAAAGGAATATAGAACAATATCCATGATAAACATGGATCCAAAATTGTCAAAATAATAGCAAATAAAATTCAACAGTAGGTTAAAATAATTATTTACCACAATCAAGTCAATTTATTCATGGACCAAAGGGCTGCTTTAATATTCAAAAATCAATCAATGTGACATATCACACTGATAAAAGAAAGGATAGGAATCATAGGATTCTCTCAACAGATATTGAAAAAGCATATGACTAAGTGTTACATCAATTTATAAAAACCCTCAACAAGCAGGGATAGAGGGAACATATCTCATTATGAGGCCATATAGAAAAGACCTACCATTAATATAATCCTCAATGGGAAAAACTGAGAGCTTTTCCTCAAAGGTCAGAAACAAGACAGGGATGTACACTCTCACCACTGTTATTTAACATAGTACTGGAAGTCCTAGCCTTAGCAATCAGACAACAAAAATAAATCAAACCATCCATATTGGCAAGGAAAAATCAAATATTCACTATTCATAGACAACATAAAATTCTATGTAGAAAACCCAAAAGACTCCACAAAAAAAATTCCAAAACATGAATTCAGCAAAGGTGCTGAATCAAATCAATGTACAGAAACCTGTAGCATTTCTCTACACAAATAATGAAGTAGTAGAAAGAGAAATCACGGAATGGATCCCATTTACAACTGCACCAAGGGGTACCTGGGTGGTTCAGTTTGTTGAACGTTCACCTTTGGCTTACGTCATAATCTTGCAGTCTGTGAGTTCAAGCCCTGTATTGGGTTCTGTGCTGACAGCTTGAAGCCTGGAGCCTGCTTTGGTTCTGTGTCTCCCTCTCTCTCTGCCCCTCTCCTGCTCACTGTCCCTCTCAAAAATAAATAAATATTTAAAAATTTACAATTGCCCCCCATAAACTTTAAGATGCCTAGGAATAGATCAAACTAAAGAGATTAAAGATCTGTACTATGAAAACTATAGAACACTTATGAAAGAAATTGAAGAGGACATGAATAAAATGGAAAAACATTCCATGCTCATGGATTGGAAGATCAAATATCATTAAAATACCATATAATACCAAAACAATCTACATATTTAATGCAATCCCTATCAAAATACCACCAAACATTTTCATAGAACTAGAACAAACAATTTCAAATTTGTATGGAATCACAAAGACACCAAAGAGCCAAAGCAATCTTGAAAAAGAAAAGCAAAGCTGGAACCATCACATTTCTATGCTTCAAACTATATTACAATGCTGTTGTCATCAAGAAAGTATGGTACTGGAACAAAAGCAGATGCATAGATCAATGAAACAGAATAAAAAAAAAACAAAACAAGAAATGAACCAAAAATTATATGGCCAACTAATCTTCAAAGTAGGAAATAATATCCAAGGGAGAAAAGACAGTCTCTTCAATAAGTAAATGAAGCAATATGAAGAAGAATGAAACTGGACCACTTTGTTATGCCATACCCAAAAATAAATTTCAAATGGTGAAAGACCTAAATGTGTGACAGAAAAACCATTAAACATAGACAGCAACCCCTTGATCACATCCGTAACAGCTTCTTACTAGACACATCTCCAGAGGCAAGGGAAAACAAAGCAAAAATGAGCTATTGGAACATTATCAATATTAATGGCTTATACACAGTGAAGGAAATAATTAACAAAACTAAAAAGGAAGCTTTGGAATGAAGGAAGATATGTGTAAATAATATCTGATAAAGAGTTAGTATCCAAAATATATAAAGAACTAATCAAACTCAACACCATAAAACCAAATAATCTAGTTAAGAAATGGGCAGGGGTTGCATGGGTGGCTCAGTCACTTAAGTGTCTGACTTTTGATATCGGCTTAGGTCATGATCTCACAGTTGTGAGATTGATCCCCTGCAATGGGCTCTGGGCTTAATGTGCAGCCTGCTTGGGATTCTCTCTCTCCCTCTCTCTCTGCCTGTCTATTGCTTGCACAGTCTCTCTCTATGAAAATAAACTTTTAAAAATAATTTAAAAATAGAAATGGGTAGAATACATGAACAGACATTTTTCAAAGAAGACATACAGATGGGGGTCCCTGGGTGGCTCACTCAGTTTAGTGTCTGACTTAGGCTCAGGTCATGATCTCACTGTTTGTGTTTTGGGGCCCTTCATCAGGATCTGTGCTCACAGCTCAGAGGCTGGAGCCTGCTTCCGATTCTGTGTGTCTATATCTGCCCCTCCTCCATTCACATGCTGTCTCTCCCTCTCTCTGTGCCTCTCTCAAAAACAATAAATAAAGCATTAAAAAAAAAATACAGATGGCTAATAGACACATGAAAAGGCATTCTACATCGCTTGTCCTCAGGGAAATATAAATCAAAACTGCAATGAGATACGACCTCAGACCTATCAGAATGGCTAAAATTAACAACACAAGAAACCATGGATGTTGTTAAAGATGTGAGAAAGAGGAACCCTTTTGCAATGTGGGTGGGAATGCAAACTGGTGCAGCCACTCTGGAAAACAGTATGGAAGTTCCTCAAAAAGTTAAAAATAGAGCTACCCTATGATCTAGCAATTTTAATACTAAGTATTTACCCAAAGGATAAAAAATACTGATTCTAGGGGGTCTGGGTAACTCAGTAAGCTGAGCTTCTGACTCTTTATATTGGCTCAGGTTATGATCTCACAGTCATGAGATTGAGCCCCATGTCAGGCAGTGCAAAAAAACAATATGGATACAAGGAGGCACATGCATCCCAATGTTGATAGCAGCTATTATAAATTATGGAAAGAAATCAAATGTCCATTGATTGAGGAATAGATAAAGAACATGTGGTGTATATACATGCAACAGAATATTATTCAGCCATTGAAAAGAATGAAATCATGCCATTTGCAATAATGTAGATAGAGCTAGAGTGTATTAAGCTAAGTGAAATAAATCAGTCAGAGAAAGACAAATACCATATGATTTAAATCATATGTAGAACTTAAGAAATAAAAACAGCTGAACATATGGGAAGGGGGAAAAAGATTGGCAGGGGGGAGACAAACCATAAGAGACTCTTAAAGATAAGAACAAACTGAGGGGTGATGGAGGGAGGTAGGCGGAGATGGGCTAAATGGGTGATGGGTATTAAGGAAGGCCCCTCTTATGATGAGCACTGGGTGATGTACGTAAGTGATGAATCACTAAATTCTATTCCTGAAACTAATATTACACTATATGTTACTCAACTAGAATTTAAATAAAAACTTGAAAAAAAGGAGAAAATTAGTGTGAAGGAATAATTAGTAGAGTGATTAATATAATAAAAGTATATAGGAACAATACAAAGATTTTAGATCAATTTAACTTGTTTGAAAAAGTATATTTTAATGTATTCATTTATTCCAAACAGTGAAACACTTCACACCTTCATCTCTACTGCCCTTAATTTATTTTTTTTCCAAAATACTATGGCTCATTTTTGAAAATGGTTTTATTTCTATATGTGATGACCATATGACAGTTTCTGCACATAGAATCACATAATCAAAGGTAATGTTAGAATCATATATAAGGGGATGCTTTCTTTTGCTACCAAAAACAGGAAGTAAAAGTGCAGGTTTTCCCCCAAAATGGAAATATTTAATCTATAATATCTTTCCCATGATCTCTTGTGAAAAATACCTTACACTTTATTTCTAAAACCAGAACTGTACAAAGAATTTCTTATTTATTTGGCATTCTAATTGAGTCCATTGTTCCTTTTTTCAGGTAAATTCTGAAAATGCCAACCTCATTTTAAATTAAAAACTCATTTTTTCCAAAAAATATCTCTACCTCTATTCATGGAATCACACAATTTAATGAGTTTTCTAAGAACAAAGAAAGAAGTCACATCTTTTATTTCACACATATACCAATTATATCATAAAAGTTCATTACATCAGAAATGTAATTAAAAGGGGGTTTGGATCGCAGTGTGTATTTTTGTAGAATAATCATTAGAAGGTTTCACTGGAAAAAATTTTGTATTTTAATATCCGACATAAATAGCTATTTATTCACATATTTGTCTAGAGTCAGTGCAAAGTTACCATGATGTTTCAGGTATATTGGGAGGAGAATGGGATCCAAGTATGTTCCTGTACAATTACCAATTATTTGAAAGATAATATTCTAAGAGTTAACATTCTTATTTAGAGACTTTGCAATTCAAGATAGCCAGTTTTAATTCAAATAAATGCAATATGTCACATAGCTAAGTGAGAGAAAATGTAACAATTTCAAGAGTTAATAACATGGAATATTATCTAGGGTTTCTTACATAAAATAACTACCAATTTATTGAGTGATGCAGTATCAAACTAAACTAACTACTGGACTCCAATAGTTTAGTCTAATGAACATTGAACACAGTCTGACATATTATCAGATAAAAAGATAACATTCTCAACTTTACTGTCAAAGTACCTAGTCTAGAAATGATACAAGTGCCTATTCTTTTGTCTTTTGGCTCATTAGACAAAGAAGATTTGATTAAGAAGAGGTATCAAAAACTTACTTGAAATCACCGTTTGAAGTATACAGTTATGGTGGATAAGCCACTTAAAATAAAGTCTATTTAAAGTAGTGTTTGATTGTATCATGTATCTTGAATGTATCATAGATAAGCTGCTATATGACGATTGCCACTTCATATAGCTGTGAAATTAGGTGATTAACTAGTTGGTACCTAACCTTCTAATTTCTGTATAAGTCTAATTACATGAAATAGAAGTGGGGGTTTTGATTTTTTACTTTGCTTTTCTTTTTGGAGTGTCATTGTAACTACTGTATTGTAAATGATGGGAAATAATTGCATATGTTAAAAAAATAAATTGTGTTACATTAAAAAAAATAAAGTAGTGTTTGTTTTGGTCATCTACGTGCCTCAGTCGGTTAAGGGTCTGATTTCCACTCAGGCCATGATCTCACAGTTGGTGGGTTCCAGTTCCGCAGCAGGCTCCATGCCGACAGCTCAGAGCCTGGAGCCTGCTTCAGATTCTGTCTCCCTTTCTCTCTGCCCTACCTCCTCTCATGCTCTGTCTCTGTCTGTCAAAAATAAAAAATAAACATAAAAAATCAAATAAAAAAATAAAGTAGTGTGGGTTTAATGTCACCCTTGTTTGTCAAAGTGTTCTGTATATTCTACCTCAGTTTGAATGTACTTTGTTTTTAATGCTCAAAATTGTCCAGTTGTTAAAAAGTAATGTTTCAGATTTGCAGGTATGTGAACTAGTCTGGTACAGATTTACCAAATTAGCAAAACCACTCTTTCAAAACTAGAAATAAAAGTGTTTATTAAACCTTCTGAAGACTATACTAAATCTTCAAACTCACCCCAGCCCTTCACCAGGGTAAGCACATTATAGTTCTATGAAAAGATGTGCTTTAGTTTTAAACTCTGAGATTGTTGCTTAAAATCGGCATTTATTCCTTTTTCTTAATATCTGTGAATCTCTTACGTTTGTTTCATTTCAAAACACTTTTTTTTGGATCTTGCAATTTTTGAAGGCAGGAAAATGGTTGATTAGTAGGTGCTTATCATCCTCTTCCAACACCAAATTCATATGCATGTATGTGTGTCTGCAAGCGCATGCGTGCATGTGTGCGCATGCGCGTGCGCGCACAGACACACACACACACACACACACACACACACACACACACACACCCCTGAGCTTATAATTTCTGCTGAAAAATCCATGGATGGAGCTTCATGTGGAGAAATTAAATTGAAATGCCAAAGAAAGCGATAGGGAAAAAAACCATAAAAAATAAAGAATCCAAAATTTATCTAGGAATATAGTTACTTTCTCTGTCATGAGCATTTCAAATCATCCTCTCTACCCCTAGATGTCCCCTCACACACACACACACACACACACACACACACACACACACACACACACACACACTAAAAGTAGAGCTACTAGATCACTCTGCAGAAATCTCAAATATGCAGGTAATGATAGAAATGAATTACCGTACATTCCTGCATATAATATAAACCAGACTATAAGGCAGGTTCTGATATTTACACTGAGAATATTTATTATTTTGTTGGTTGATCTGTTTGTACAACACTTTTTGACAAGTGTAAGAAAATAAAAGTATATGTTTAAGATATTAAGCTTATTAATTTCATTACAAAAATACGTAAAATCACATATCATATAAAGAGGTATAGCAATTTAGAAATATTGCCTCCTTTATACTAACATTTCATAAAAACATTTTTCAAAACTCTCCTTGTCACTTTTCCATTTTAATGTTTGAATCCCTACTGGGGCCACTTTTTGAGCCACCTAGGCTTTTAAAACATACTCCTCTTGCATTTCTCAAAGTTATGTAAAATTTTGAATAAAGCATATTTCTGTCACTGAAACTTGTGTACTGTGGCACAGGGATCCATTCTGATCACGTCTTTTACCTATCATATAAACTTTTACTTGTGAGGTCTACAATATAACCTCTAATTCTACTGCTATTTAGGAGACTTTTTAAATTTTTAATTAATTAATTAATTTTCATTTTGAATAAGAGTTTTCATTTTCTTTGGGTAAATACCCAAATTTACAAGACTTCCTTTGTATATTAATTAATTAATTAATTTTTAATAATTTATTGTCAAATTTGTTTCCATAAAACACCCAGTGCTTTTTCTCACAAGTGCCCTCCTCCATTACAACCACTCCCCTAACCCCCAGCCCCTCCCCTTTCAGCCCTCGGTTCATTTTCAGTATTCAATAGTCTCTCATGATTTGCGTCCCCCTCTATCCCCAACTCTCTTTCCCCCTTCCTCTCCCTATGGTTCTCCTGTTAGACCTATTAGTGCAAACATATGTTATTTGTCCTTCTCCACCTGACTTATTTCACTAGCATGACACCCTCAAGGTCCATTCACTTTGCTACAAATGACCAGATTTCATTCTTTCTCATTGCCATGTAGTACTCCATTGTGTATATATACCACATCTTCTTGATCCATTCATCAGGTGATGGACATTTAGGCTCTTTCCATGATTTGCTATTGTAGAAAGTGCCACTATGAACATTGGGGGTGTCCACTATCACCATTGTTGTTTAACATAGTGCTGGAAGTCCTAGCATCAGCAATCAGACAACAAAAAGAAATAAAAGGCATCAGAATAGGCAAAGAAGAAGTCAAACTTTCACTTTTCGCACATGGAAAACCCAATCAACTCCACCAGAAGCCTTCTAGAACTGATCAATGAATTCAGTAAAGTTGAGGGTACAAAATCAATACACAGAAATCCATTGCATTTCTATACACCAATAATGAAGCAATGGAACAAGAAATCAAGAAACTGATCCTATTCACTATTGCACGAAAAACCACAAAATACCTAGGAATAAACCTAACCAAGGAAGTAAAAGACCTAGATGATGAAAACTATAGAAAATTTATGAAAGAAATTGAAGAAGGCAAGAAATGGAAAAACATCCCATGCTTATGGGTCAGAAGAATAAACATTGTGAAAATGTCATTACTACCCAAAACAATCTACACATTCAAAGCAATCCCCATAAAAATTGTACCAGTATTCTTCTCAAAGCTAGAACAAACTATAGTAAAATTCATATGGAACCACAAGTGACCCCAAATAGCCAAAGTAATATTGAAGAAGAAAACCAAAATGGGAGGCATCACAATCCCTGACTTTAGCCTCTACTACAAAGCTGTCATCATCAAGACAGTATGGTATTGGCACAAAAACAGACACAAGAACAATGGAATAGAATAGAGAACCCAGAATTGGACCCACAAATGTATAGCCAATTAATCTTTGACAAAGCAGGAAAGAGTATCCAATGGTTTAAAAAAGACACCATCTTTAGCAGACGGCGCTGGGAGAGCTGGACAGCAACATGCAGAAGAATGAAATTAGACCACTTTCTTAAACCATACACAAAAATAAACTCAAAATGGATGAAGGACCTGAATGTGAGACAGGAAACCATCAAAAACCCTCAAGGAGGAAGTAGGAAACAGTCTCCTTGGCCTCAATCATAGCAATTTCCTACTCAACACATCCCCAAAGGCAAGGGAAATGAAAGCAAAAATGAACTATTAGGGCCTCATCAAGATAAAAAGCTTCTGCACTGCAAAGGAAACAATTAAGAAAACCAATAGGCAACCTAGGGAATAGGACAAGATAGTTGCAAATGACATATCAGTTAAAGGGCTAGTATCCAAAATCTACAAGAAACTCACCAAACTCCACACCCAAACGATGAATAATCCAGTGAAGAAATAGGCAGAAGACATGAACAGACACCTCTCCAAAGAGGACATCCGGATGGCCAACAGACACATGAAACGATGCTCAGCATCACTCATCATCAGAGAAATACAAATCAAAACCACACTGAGATACCACCTCATGCCAGTCAGAGTAGCTTAAAGGATACTTTCTAAAAGGCTTATTTATAATCACTGTCTATCCTTGCAACTATGAGATCAATTCCCAGGAATAATCTTAAAATCTGACAAACTTACTCCAGTCCATCTTTTTCCTTGTTTTTCTGACTATGTCAAGGGGTTTCTATAAGCATCCTAAACAAACCATTAGGTCATTTCCCCCTAATACATGTTCCCCTTTGTTATTCAAAACAAAGCAACTGAGAGATTACTGGATAATATCAGCAACTGATAAAAGTCCCTGTGAAGATGACTTCCTCTCTTCTGAAAGGGGAGGGTTGAAACTGGAAGCAGGAAATGCCATCAGCTGGCATATATGCTACTATTTTGAACTAACAGAATTTTGTCACCAGATAATCCATTTCTGACCCAAAGTTAATTAGTCCGGTGTGACAGAAAACTAAGTTGGATGATAGAAAGGGCATTCTAAGAAAAGACAATTTGGAAAGAAGTTGGACTTCAGGGAGCCTCATGCATGGTCTTTTTCCTCTCCTTCTGACCTCCCATACATCATGGGAAGCACATAGTTTTCTCTCTCAGGAAATCTTGGGGAGTCATCAAGCAAGTGTAACTCCATCTCATTACCTAACTGAATATAGTCCACAGGAGTAAAAAAATAAATAAATAAAATAAAAATAAAAAAGGATGGGGAAGGTGCTCAGGGGCCTGGCAGTTATATGAAAGGTTACAAGTTAGCAACAATATGTCCTGAGACAGTAACTCCCTAGGCTGCAACAAAATCAAGACTTAAAAATTAAATCTACTTATCATTGTTCATTCATTCTACAAAAGTTTATTCTTAATCAGGTACTGTGGTGAGTTCAACACATAGGAATAGTAGCCTCTGGTTGAAGTAGTTGACACCTACCATGGACTATTTTTTAAATAGTTTTTTAAGTTTATTTATTTATTTTGAGTGAGAAAGAGAGCAAGGGAGCAGGGGAAAGGCAGAGAGAGACAGGGAGAGAGAGAATCTGCACCATCAGCACAAAGCCTGATGGGGGCCTGAACTCACGAACCATGAGATCATGGCCTGAGCTGAAACCAAGAGTTGGAAGCTGAACTGACTGAGCCATGCAGGTGCCCTACCATGCCCTATTTAATAGAGAATAACAGAGAGAAAAATGAATCCCTAATTAAAGTAGCCAACAGCTACCACAGCTTATTTAATAGTGAGTAACAATGTTATAAAATTAATGCTTAATATTTGCTGAACAGTTACTATGTGCCACACACTCTGCTAATCACAGTGTGGGGGGTGGAACAAATTACCTAAGTCTGTTAACAATTCCTTCAGTAAGCATGAATGTCATGTATCATACAAAGAATGAAACTCAATATTGCAAAGGTTTCTGCATTTTGGGCCAAATTGCATAACCAGCTACCAGTGGGGATAAGACTCAAATACGTGTGCCCTTGGCTCTAAAACCTACACTCTTCATGAAGGTCTGGTAGATGGTTTTGTTTTTAAAGGACCTATTTTGGCCCAGGTTAATGCTTCTTGGTTCTTTTAACAATTTAGAATACCTCAAACAGAAACAGTATGTCAACTCTTAGCTTTTCTAATATGCTTCTATCTATCAAGAAGTAGTGGCTGAGTTTCTTCTACATTATTTTCAGGAATCACTAAATCTGTGCTTTACATTTAGCTAAAAGGAAATCTGGCTCCGTTTATCCTGGGCTTTCTAATACCCAAACCTATTAAGATCAGCCTGAAACATTAGCAATAAGAAAATAAAACTAGGCTCAACTGATTTGGGTCAATAGTGAGAATGCTTGCTGATTTTAAGTACTTGCCTTGATTTTAAGCGAAAATGTTAATTAATGATCAAAATAACTAAAATAGGTTTCTGTAAATTTCCAAGCTACAGCCAAAACTTGTCTTCATATTTCGCAGTATTGTAGTTTTGGACACGATGTGAACAAATGAAAGTAGGCATGAAGACATTTGAGGGACGTGTCCTTGTACGTTTAGCTGACAATCCAATGGAACGTGAAGGAAAATGAACAAAGCAAAACAAAAACATGTCCGGTATTTCCCATCTGAAAAGCCTTCATAAAACATAACCCTCAGAGGAAAGTAATTGTGGATACGTATTCATGTTTACAAAAATGTGAAATGCCTGGAAAAGGCAGAAACTGCTGTTTCTGTTCCTCTCATTTTATATCTTTATTGATCAGAATGCTGTAATTTTCATGGCACCGGAGGAAAAAGACAAGCAAGTAAAGTGTAATTATTCGGAATGGAGGTTTGGGAGCAATTTTTGTAATCAATAACCTAACCCTAGAAGGAATAGAGAGTAATATTTAAAGCTGATTTCACAGGAGATTTAGTAATATTGATTTGATTCTGTTTGAGCACATTTCCTAAATTACTCTTCTCATTGAATTTTATCTGTACAATCACTCTGTATTTTTAAAACATCTTTTGCATTGGTTAGGGGAAAAAGCCCTCCAAAAGTTTAATGCCTTCCTTCACTTTAAAAAAAATATCAACCTTATGTTCCATGTAGGAATATATTATGATTTTTAAAAATATCTTTTGTTCTGTGCTCAGGAAAGAGGAAATGATTAAAAGTAGGTGGCTCTTGACAATTTCCAAGTAGGCATATCTCTTAAATTAAAAACTTAATCCCTTCACATTTGCGTTTTGACTTCTAGGTCTTGTCAATACAGAAGGGACACAGGGACACACTGTCTCTCAGTGTGTGTGTGTGTGTGTGTGTGTGTGTGTGTGTGTGTTTGTGTCTGTGTGCACATATATACACATATGTACATATATATGTGTCTATATATGCATGTATGTGTGTATATATATGCATATATGTTTACATATGCATACACACAGGATTTAAATACAGACGGGATATATACACATCCTATCTATGATGTCTCAGGCATAGGGCGAAGAATTAAGATGTTTCCTTTCTACTTGGCTGTGTTGAGTGAGATTTTTAGTTTTCTCTTATGTATGCAGAAAACAAACTTAAATAATGCAGAAAAATAAGAGAGTTTAATTTTCTAATGTTTTAAATGTATAGTCATTTTTTGAGAGAGGCAGAGGAGGGGCAGAGAGAAAGGAAGACACAGAATCTGAAGCAGGGTCTAGGCTCTGAGCTCTCGGCACAGAGCCCTAAGCAGGGCTCAAACTCACGAACCTCTTGAGATCATCACCTGAGCGGAACTCGGTCACTTAACCAACTGAGTCACCCAGGCACCCCTGGGACAGCTTACCCTTAAATCATGCAGTTTCCAAGCTCCCAAATGATAATGGGATATTCTGCTCTCTTCATATTTGAGACTCTCCCTTCCCCCTAACTGCCTGGACTTTAGTCATATGTTTGGTTTTCTTTCTTTATACATGTTTTATATAGTTTTATTTTCTTTTACAAATGTTCAAAAGCATAGAGAGATCATTTGTTTGATCACTAATAATTGTGTCAATGAAAGGACTCAGATAATGGTTTCTTCCCTCCGAAAGCAAGAATGCTACAAATGAGGGAAAAGAGGGAAAGGTGGAAACACAGAGATTAAGATGTGGCATACTTGTGGAAAGTCTATTTGTGGATTCACTCGTTTCCCTTTTCTACAACCTTTAACAATTTCTTTCCAATGTGAAGAATGTGTGAGCGTTTCTTTTACCATAAGAAAGTCTCTCTGGGTCTTCATGAATCTCTATGCTGTTTCTTCTTTGGTATAAATTCCCTCAAAGTGAATTGTAGAAGTGAGAGTAAAATATGACAGCCATTCTCTCAAGGGAAAATAAAATACCATTCCAGTGAAAGAAAAATGAATTCTGATTCTGAAATTTAGTGAAATGAGACCAGGGCTTAAGATTTCAAAGGTGTGAGTTTGAGTTCCACCTCCATCCCTTATGAACTGTGTGATCTTAAGAAATTTGGATAATATCTCTCCTCTGAAAAATTGAAGATTAAAATAACTAATTCAATGGATGTCCTGAGGATTAAATGAAATAATCAACAACAACAACAAAACCAGAAAAGTGTACTGTGAATGTGTATCATTGTTATTCTTTTTCCTTTTCCAAGATTAGTGACATGGGGTCAGTCTGGATATTTTCTACCATTTTACATTTGTAAGCCTATGTAAAATGGCTTAAAATGTGAAATGTATGTGCACAGCCTAATTTAATAGAATTGCCTATTCCAATTGTTGAATAATATCTAGGAATATTTCAGAGAAAGGTAATTTCTTGGGGTGCCTGGGTGACTCAGTTGGTTAAGCACCTGACTTTGGTTCAGGTTATGATCTCACAGTTTGTGGGCTCAAACCCTGCATCATACTCTGTGCTGACAACTCAGAACCTGAAGCCTTTCAGAGTCTGTGTCTCCCTCGTCTTTCCCCTTGTGCTCTCTGTCTCATAAATACATAACTATTTAAAAATTTTTAATAAAATTAATAATATGCTCTCACAAACCTTTTGATTTTTGGAAGTTTCTTATTCCCAAATACCTTCCTGCAGTGTCTAGCAATGACCAAATTGCCTCAGACACAGTAATCTTAAAAAAACATTGTTCTAAGTTTAATGATTTGCTTTGCTGTAGGTAATTTGATTTCTCACATTCAAAACTCACAGTTTTGTGAATAAGGAGAATTATAACCACATCCTCTGGACCTACAAACACGCATTTTCTTTGGACCAACTGACAATGCAATTGAACTCTGACTCATAGATTTCTTTTTTTGACAACCCAATTTCTCCTCTACTAAGATGGAGTGATGCCAGATAGCACAGTAGTTTGGCCGGGGAACATATGGCCTCTGGGGAATGGAATGGGGACCCAGGTCCCTAAATGAGGCCCCTGAGCAGCAACCATCTGTTAGCAATAGGTAAGGAACAATGAAGTCCATTCCATGAGGCAGGGAGCTTTGATTTTTTGCTACATCGGGCTCTACCTATCTCAAATGATCTTCTGATCTTAGTTCATTTTCTTCAGCCTGTTGTAAGTGAAGGTCTCAAAAAATGAAAAACTAACATGTACCGTGATAGCTTTGCTCTCATATTTAGGCTTACTTAGCAAAGAAAAATAACAGAAACTCAACTACATTTTGCCTGAACATTGAAATTATACTCTGAACATGTTTTTGGAGGCAAAACAAAACAAACAGGTTTTTCTAAAACATCTAATATTTAAAGACTTTCATTTTTTCTCAAATAAGCCTGGTCATTATGCTTTCATTATCCACTGAAGGTGTTAAAAAATATAGAACAATCACCTGTGGCTTGGTATTTTATTCATATCAATCACTCAGATTACTTTTTTTACATTGTGTTCACTGTAAATTTTAATTTAAGTAGATAAATAGAGATCATCAATTTACTTACATTTTAAAATGATTAAGGACTACATAAATAATAAAAATTAAAGTATTTTGAAAATGGCCAAGGACCAAATATAAGTTCTATGGAATTACATGACAATGAAAGGGATCATAAATTATAATCTAAATAGAAGTCTCTGTCAATTAATGGTTATCACATCTATCTTGGGGGTTTAAAAATTAAAATAATACAGTAGTTACATTTATAAAAGACTTACTATACAAACATTTCACATTCACCTTCACATTTTCTTATCCCAAGTTCCTAGAAGAGTTGGGAAGATATTAAGTTAGTAAACATTTTTGAGTCGAAACAACCTCATGAGGTAGGTATTGGGTTTTTTAGAAAAAAAATTTTACATTGATTTATATTTGAGAAACAGAGAGAGACAGAGCACAGGTGGGGCAGGAGTAGAGAGAGAATGAGACACAAAATCCAAAGCGGGTTCCAGGTTCTGAGCTGTCAGCAGAGCCTGACACAAGGCTTAAACTCACAAACCATGAGATCATGACCTGAGCCAAAGTCAGACCCTTAACTGACTGAGCCACCCAGGGGCCCCAAGGTACATATTGTTAATTGCTCTATTTCACAGATCAGAAAAATTAGAATAACCTAAGCAAAGACTTCTGGTTTCTAGCTCTGCTTGAGGTCACCACTTTATCCTAACAGCAAGGAAAAGTGAAACAGATTGAAAAATCAATAACTCTTCTTGGATCTGTAGGAGAGGTAAGGAAACAGGGAAAACCACTGACTCCAAGACAGAAGAAACAGGCAAATATGGGAAACTGTGGCTTACCTAAGCAGCGATGCAACAAAGCAAATCATCATGGGAACAGGTGCTGAATTGGAGTTGACAAATTGCTGGAAGTTAGTGAGGACAACTGTGAGAGTTAAAGATTCCAAGGGGACCTAGTCATAGGGGTTCCTCTGTAATACTGAGAGTTTTACTTCCAGGATTGTGACCAGGTACTCATTGTAAATATTAGAACAAAATCCCCTCAAGCTTCTGGCAAGAGTAGGAGGAAAAAGCCCCATCCAGGGCATTTGCTTTTCTAACAAGGCCTTTGCTCAGAAGCAACTAGTTAACCAGACCCTGATCAATTAGAGTATTATCGAGGCCTAAGTGACCTGGGGACAGAGAAATAGCCAACGTCAGGCAGCTGTAGCTTTCCACATAGGAGAAGGAAAATACCTAATTTCTGTCCACTCTAATCAACCTGTATCACCTAAGAGGGAAGAAAAAAACCGAAAAACACTTATAAAGTTTACAATCTAGAGGCACATGCTCACTAAAAGACTGGGACTTAATAATAGGACTATGGGATGCTTCCTGCCCCCTCCCCACCCAACACACAGCTCACCATCACTTTGCTAAAGGCCATTTATAACAGTTTCTTTTACTTGGTACAACATGTACAGCTACCAAGGGAAAAAAAATCATAAGGCACACCAAAAGGCATAAAACACAATTTCAAGAGACAGAGCAAGCATCAGAACTAGACATGGCAGGATTTTTGGAATTATCAGACCAGGAATTTAAAACAACTATATTTAGTATTCTAAGGGCTGTAACTTCCAAAGTAGACAGTAGCATACAAGGATAGATGAACTAATAGCAGAGATTCAGAAAAACTAAGAAAGAACAAAAAAGTCCTAGAGATCAAAAACACTGTAAAAATGGACATGGAGGTAGGCACTTGTGGGGAAGAGCACTGGTGTTATATGGAAACCAACTTGACAATAAACTATAAAAAACTAAAATATAAAAAAACACTGTAATGGACATGAAGAACACCTTTCATGCTTATTAGTAAAGCACGCTTATTAGTAAACAGGACACAGCTGAGAAAAACTATTTCTGAGTTTGAAGATATTTCACTAGAAACTGTCCAGACTATAATGCAAATAGAACAAAAAAATGAAACAACAACAACAACAAAATATTCAAGAACTGTAGGACAAATACAAAAAGTATGACATGTGCATACTGGGAATACCAGGAGAAAAAGAAAGGAACAGAAGACATATTTGAAATAATGATGGAGAATTTCCTAAATTAATGTCAAACACTAAAACACGGAGCAACATAAATGCCAAAACAATACAAAGCACATAGGCATATCATTGTCACGGTACAGGAAATCAAAAATAAAAAATCTTGAAACAAACCAGAGATATTCTACCTTACATTTGGGGGAAACAATAATAGTCACATATGACTCATCAGAAACCATGCAAGCAGGAAGACAATGCGTGAAATACTTAAAATGCTGGAGGTCGGAGGGGAAGGCACACCAATGCAAAATGCTGTACTCTGTAAAATTATCCTTCAAAAGTGAAGGAGAAATAAGGCTTTCTCAGGCAGAAAAACTAAGTGAATGTGTTGCCAAAAGACTTAACTTGTAAGAAACAAGTTCTTTAGAAAGAAGGAAAATATATAGATCAGAAACTTGGATCTACATAAAGAAAGGAAAACATTGAAGAAGGAATAAGTGAAGTTAAATTAAAAAATTCATTTTCATTATTCTTGTTTTAAAGTTCATTTATTTTGAGAGAGAGTATGTCTGTGTATGTGCTTGCAAGTGGGGGAGATGCAGAGACAGAGGGAGGGAGAGAGAATCCCAATCAGGATCCATGCTGTCAACACAGAGGTTGATATGGGGCTCAATCTCACAAACCCTGAGATCATAACCTGAACTGAAATCAAAAGTCAGACACATACCCAACTGAGCCATCCAGGCACCTCTCATTTTTATTATTCTTAATTGATCTAAAACATAACAGTTTGTTGAAAATTATAATAGCAATAACGTATCCGATTATGTATGCTATGTATGTCATATAATGATTATATATTCTTATATGTAAGCAAAATTGATGGTAATGATAATATAAGGGATAAGAGGAAGGAATTCGGATTATGTTGTTATTAAACTCACATTACCCAGGAAGCAGTGTAGTGTTATTTGAAACTAAACTTGAATTAGTTGTAAATGTATATTGCAAACTCCAGTGCAACCACTAAAAAAAGCTTTTTTAAAAAAGGTGTAACTGCTATGCTAAGAAAGGCAGTAAAATGGAATCATAGAATGCTCAGTTAAAACCACCAATGTCAGAAAAGGGTGGAAGACAAAGAAATAAGAACAGGGCACCAAGTAGGAAATAGTAACAAATATGGTCAATATTAATCCAGCTATATTAATAATTGAATAATCATTTTTAATGTCACTGGTCTAAATCTACTAATTAAGAGACTGAGAATACCAGAGTGGATTTAAAACAAAAAGTCCTAACCATATGTTGGCTACAAGAAAATCACTGTAAATATAAAGACCTATATAGATTATAAGCAAGCAGATAGAGAAATACATACCATGCAAACACTTATCAAAAGTTAAGTTCAAACACAGGGGAATTCAAAGCAAAGAAAGTTACCAGGAATAAAGAAGGATATTACATAATAATAAAGAGGATTATTTCCCAAGAACACAAAGCAATTCTTGATGTATATGAGTCTAACAACAGAGCATCAAAGTAAAAAGGCATAAACTCCTGGAACTTCCGAGGGGAATGAATGAATCCACTATCATGGTTATAGACTTCAGCGTCCTCCATCAGAAATGGATGGATCCAGTAGGGAGAAAGTCAGTAAGGACAGTTGAACTCAAAACTGTCAACGGGGTGCAAAGGACATCTATAGACTACTTCTTTCAGTAATTCTTCTCAAGCACACTGGAAATATTCACCAAGATAGATTACCCGAACACATTTAAAAAAATATAAATCAAACAATGTCTGCTTTCAGAACACAATGAAATTAAATTAGAAATCAGTAATAGATAAATGGAAAATCAAAAGGTACATGGAAACAGACTTCTGGGGTGCCTGGAAGCTCATTGGGTTGAGCGTCTAACTGTTGATATTGGCTCAGGTTGGGATCTTGGGGTCATGGGATCAAGATCTGCTTTGGGCTCCATGCTAAGCATGAGGGTTGCTTGGGATTCTTTCTCTCTCCCTCTCTCTCTGCCCCTGAAAAATAAATAAATAAACATTAAAAAAGAGAGCACATTTATAATTAACATGGATCAAAGAAGAAATTTCAAGAGAATTTTTTTAAAGGGCACTTTCAATTAAAGCAAAACCCCAATTTATCAAAATATAGCAAAAGCTATGCTTGAAGGAAGAGCTAAAGCATTGAATATATATATTAGAAAAAAGAAAAATCTAAAACCAATAATCTGTTTTCACCTTAGGAAAGTAGAATAAGAAGAGCAAATTCAACCCAAATAAGCAGAAGAAAAGAAATAATAAGGAAGAGGGATGTAAGTGATATTTGAGGCTATCTGGAAGAAGATCATTCCTGGCAGAGGAAATAGCAAGTGCAAAAGCCCCAAGAAACAGCTGTATCTGGGGGAAAATGAGGAATGAAGGGAAACAGATGTGGGAGAAGAGAAAGGGGAAAATATTAAGGGATGACAGCCAAGAAGAAGCCACAGGTTATATCACGTAAAGCTTTGCAGGATGTAGATAGGACTGGATTCCATTGCAAGTAAAAAGAAAACCACTGGAATGATTTTTTAAATTAAAACACATGCACACACACACATACATACATACATACACACACACACACACACACACACACACACACACAGATAGCTGTGCTCAGAATGACATGGGGGGAGAAGAACACAAGCGTGGAGGAAGAAATGTCATTTTAGGGGCCATTGAAATATCCCCAGGCTTAAGATGTGATAGCATTGTAATGGAATGGTAGCAGACAAAGTGATGATCCCTAAGTAATATTTTAAATACATTTTGGAAATAAAATTAAAAGCATATCTTAATAGATTTCATGGAAAGTATGAGAAAAAGACAAGAACCTTGAAAAACCTGGAGCATAATGATAAAAAATAGACCACAGAATAAAAGTGGGTTAAGGTGGGAGAGGAAATGAGAGAATGACATCATACCTTCAACATAACAAAAGGAAAAAGGCCAAAGGATTGAGGTGCTAATAATTGCATGAAGACCTCATAAAAGTCAAAGAAATATTGTAGTTTGAATACCAGATAAAATAAGCTGGAAGAATCACAGTAGTGGTCTGTAGCTAAGATTTTGAAGGATGATCATTCTGTGTTTTATTATGGCATGGGGGTGAATAAAGAGTGGAAGATGAAGGCAACATGGAAGAAAGGTGATATGGAAGAGGATTAAAAGTTGAGACATTTAGGATCCAATTCATTAGAAAAGTAATGAGCACCAATATATGAAATATATTAAAAGCATTAAATTCACTGAAAAAATCCAGAAGAGTTGCAGAGTTCTGTCAGTCCAAAGTTCAACTCTTCAACTAACGAATGGGAATGACTGGGAATTATGGAGATATTTGCTCCCAAGTGAAGTGGCACAGGATGACATAACATTCAAGGAATATTCTTTGTATTTTTTTTTAATTTCTGTTTTGTTTCTCAGAAGTTAGAAAACCAATATGATCAGGAAGCTTCAGTGATAAGCAGGAGTGGGCATACTTGCCACAATTCACCTTTAGTCAGGAGAAGAAAATCCCTTTTCCTTAAGAGGGCTGCAAGGGAGATGGTACATTTGGGAGGCAGCCAGATTTCAATTAAAATGTGGAAATAAAGAAACAGCAGAAAAGTGGAACTCTTAAGAGAGTCCCAATGAGCACAGTAAAGAGGTTTGGATAATCATGGAAGAGGAATCAGATAGGTTGGTTGCATGAATCAAACTTAAATCAAACTTAGAAAGATTGAACTCCACTAAGACACACTTACGTAAGACATCACAGTTTCATAAGAGAAAGTGGACAATTATTTTAAGCAAGAGTCCTGGGTATTTAGCCCAATAGTTTAGAGTATTCATAGTAAATTGTGTTTCTGAGCAGTGTCAGGGAGGAAATGGAAATATGTTTTCAGCCTGGATCTCTCAAAGGATAACTTAGAATGATTTAAGCAGTAAAGTCATCAATTGTAGATACTATTTCGCTATTGCACAAAATTTATATACATATATGGGAGAATGCCTTGAAACATTTTTCATAGAACACACAAAAACACAGATTGATAAGAAGAGGGTGGAAAAAGGCAGAGTGGGGAAAAGACTTCAGACTATCTGGGAATGGTGAATCTTGGTTGGTTTTCATTTTAGGGTAAATAAATGAGCTGACATCTATCGAAGAAGAGTCTGAAGAATTTCCTTGAGCAGGCTGACTAGGGGCCTGGACAGGGTATCCTTGGAGCATGCATGGAAGGCTGCTAGTGGTCTTCTCTTAGGCATCTTAGTAAGGTCGGGTCTGGTACCATGTTCTTATGTAAAATATTCATACCCTAATTATTTCCGTTAACAAAAGTTTAAAAGGCCTTTATGTTACAACATTACAGTTGAGACAGAAGAGACACATGGCATATGTGCCATGGAAAAGATCACAGAGTATAAAACATTATCCAACACTTGAAAGCAGATGGTATTTGCAAGCCACAGGGAGATTTTTCCTTATGAATACAGTTTCTGAATTGTGTTCTACAAGTTTGCCTAATGTTCATATTCGTATGTTATACTTAAGTATATGACAGAATGTGTAGAATTTTCATTTTTTTAATTATAGATCATCACTCCTAATTAAGAGTCTTGTTAAGTTCAAAGAGTTTTATGTTTAATCTGAATATACAGTTTGCAAAGCAGCACACATCAATAATGAAACTCAGAATATGATTCTTAAATTTACCTAAAAAAGCCAGCTGATATTACTCCATCCAAATTCAGGGTGAGTAGTTCCTCTGTAGATCTGTGCTGAATAATTTCTACCACTGAGCATAAGACCCTTATGCAAGTTCATCCTCTTAATCCAGTGACAGTCTGTAGTGAATCCTTTCACACTATGAGACTCGATAGCTTCCTGTCCAGATAATCTATAGGTTTCAAGAATCTGTTTCTTTCCTATGGTAGTCAGCCATGCTAGGTTTGCCCTACACCATCACGATAATAAGGAATCTGGTTTAATTTTTATTCTGAAACTCTACGGTCACTTGGAAAAGAAAGGCAAATGCGAACTAAAAAAAAAATTAAGATATTTTTGGCAAGAAGAAAGAAAATAAAGAAAAGAAAACACAGAAAGAGAAAAACCATAGAAAAGGCTCTATGTTACTTCCAATATCTAGATTTTTAGGGACTGTTGGAGTCAGCTGTTCTTGGCTCTGTGCCATAGAGAGTTTTTTCTCCTGTTAAACCACTGAGTCAGTGGTCGATGAGAGTATGCTATTAAAGACATCTGCCATCAGAAACAGAGTCCCCAGCAAACACTTTTTGCAGGACTCGCTTCGGTGCTAACATTTGGCTCTGCACACACTATAAGTTCATTTCCAGTCTCAGAGTGAAGGAACATAATCCTTTCTTTTCATTCTATTTTCATTTTAGCAGATACTTATAAAGAGCTGACTATTGTCCAGTCACCAGGCATGTCATCTTTATAGACATTTTATCCTAGAGATGGAACTAATAAAGAGTAGAGAAGAAAAATAGTACTTCTCATGAGTTCTTCTCAGCTTGCCAAGCTAAATCTGAATTCCTGGTAAATGACAATAATAAAACTTTAGAAAAAAAAAAGTTGACTCTAACTTGAATATTGGGAAATCAAACCCTTCTTAAGTACATTGGTGGTTCTTATTATTTGTGAGAAGCTCAAAGTGAACTAATATGAATGTAAAATTTCCTTGTGGGAAGGCTGCTAATCACGGCAATTTTTTTTCTTCCTTTTGGTGGAGGGGGTGGATGAGGAAGTTTTTCTGAAGCAAGCGATTATTTTTGGTATCCATATTTTGTGGAGAGCTCATTTGAATCATAGACCTCAACACATGGCAGGCAGGCAAGTTATCAGGAACAGAGAGGATAAAATAGACTTCTGGAATTTCTTACCATCTTGGTACACTTTTAGAACCTTCTGCTTAAGAAGCCAGTTCTTTCTAGTACAAAACCAGATTGCAGAGATACAGTACTTCCATATAATATTGAGAGAGGATTGATTCAACATGGATCCAATAGACAGGGAAAAAAACACTGAATCTGTCAGATCATTAACTAGCTCCTTGAAAATAGGTAACCCTTTTAAATCATCATTTTAAAGTTGGATGAGTCCTCAATGTAAGAAAACTGGGCTATGTTATCTCTAACATCCTGTTTATGACTCCATGGCTTTTTTAAAGATAAAAAATCGTGGCATAGCCTAGAACTTTATAAAATAGTAAATGTTAGTAAATTTCACTAAATATAAGACCCCACTGGTTGTAAAATGTGTCCATATTTTAGAAATTACTAAGAAAGAATATTGTTAGAAATCACTAAGAAAGAATAAATGCCAATAAAAAACATGATGCAATATTTTATCACTTAGAATTTTTTATTTACTTACTTAAAATTTTTCTGTCATATATCACTCTAGTATGAACACAAAAGAAAAAATGTAATAAGAATAAATTGATTGTGTCTTTCCTACACCATCATCTCATTCAGGGGTCTACTTTTCTGAGTCATTTTCAATTCAAAGCTATTGGTATCCATATTTTTTCACATGATGACCTCCTTTGTTCTAAAGAAGAGTTTTGATAATGTGGCATTTCTTAACCATGCTCCAGTATTATCTCTTTTTTTAAATTATTTTTAATGTTTATTTATTTTTGAAAGAAAGAGAGAGAGACAGAGTACAAGTGGGAGAGGGGATGAGAGAGAGGGAGACACAGAATCCAAAGCAGGCTCCAGGCTCTTAGCTGTCAGCACAGAGCCCCATGCATGGCTTGAACCCACAAACTGTGAGATCATGACCTGAGCTGTAGTTGGATGCTTAACAGGCTGAGCCACTGAGTTGGCTTGCTCTCTCTCTCTCTCTCTCTCTCTCTCTTTAAATGTTTATTTTTGAAAGAAAGAGAGAGGGAGAGAGACAGAAAGAGAGAGACAGAGTGTGAACCGGGGAGGGGCAGAGAGAAGCAGGCTCTAGGCTCTGATCCATCAGCAGTGAGCCACCCAGGTGCCACTCCAGTATTGTCTCTTCAACTGCCTCTCAAACAACTGACACCCATTCTGTGACTCAGTACAAATACTTCCAACAGCAAGTTTTGAGACAATAACCCGGACTCCTATTTCTTCTTCAAATGGTCCACTGATGGTTTCTTGTCCATCAGTTACAGTTGTACCATCATGCCATCTGCAAAAGCAGATCCAAAAAAATGTAACAGTGATTTTACACAAAGCTTGCATTGACAACCATGACGAGAAAGCCACCTGGCAGGAAGTAGCTAGAAGATATCATCAACCATAAGATACATCCTGATTTTTTTTTGAAGTAGTGAAAGTGTGTGTGTATGGGGGTCATTTAAGAACAATGAAATTTACCAGATAATGATGGGTATTAATCATATGTGCTGACATAGTCCCTTCGGTTTTCTTTTATTAAATAAATGGACATTTACAGAACTACTTCTATGAACCAAATGCTGTAATTAGCAAAGAGGACATCATCATGAGTAAAGCCTATCTTTTCTCAGCTTTTCTGGAGCAAAACCAGAAACATGGAGTTGACAGAAGAGAAAATAATTTGTCTCCAGTCTGAGAATGAGGCTAGGAACAGATCAGAGAGAGAAAAGAATGGTATTCTAGGAGGTGAAGGCGAGAGGAAAGTAGAGACCTGGTCATGACCCTTTAGGCTATCTGTGGGATTTAGACCTTTACCCAAAGAATAATAAATAAGCAGACACTGAATTTAAAGTGTAAATGGGAAAGATTTATATTTAGAAAATATATTTAAGTTATATTGTCAGCATGAGTTAAAAGGGGGAAAGAGAAAAAGGCAGGGAGACAAGGTAGGAGCATATTATAGTCTTGCCATACATGAGAAATGTATGGATTTGGAACATGATTAAAGATAAAATCTAGGGGCACCTGGGTGGCTCAGTTGGTTAAGTGTCTGACTCTTGGTTTTGGCTCAGGTCATGATCTCATAGTTCATGAGTTCAAGCCCCCACATTGGACATTGCACTGACTGTGCAGATCCTCCTTGGGATTGTCTTTCGCTCTCTGTCTTTGCCTCTGTTCCCCACCCCACCTCCTGCACTTTCTCTCTCTCTCTCAAAATAAATAAATAAATAAACTTAAAAAAAACATAAAATATATAATACACAGGTTTATTTAGGAAAAATAATAGCTAGCTATTTAATAAGACATGGATAGAAACAAATTACTCTTTCAGTTCTATGGTATGTACTATTTACAAAGGTCCACTTGTGGAAAGGAAGGAAGGAAGAAAGAAACGAAGAAAGGAAGAAAAAGAAAGGGAGAGAGGGAAGGTAGAAGGAGGGGGGAGAGAGAGAGAGAAAGGAAGGAAGGAAAGAAGGAAGAAAATTCAATAGATTTTGTCAGCCTCACAAGTTTCAGCTCATGTTTATTCTTCCAAACAAATGTATAAAAAATCTAACTGTCCCAAACTACAGTAAGAATTTCTAAGTGGATATACTTTATTAGTTTATAGCATAAACCCTAGAATACTTTTTATAGGAGGGCTAATAAAAATCTCTCTCTTTCCTCAAAGTAATCATAGATGGCATATTGGGCCAAACTCTTGGACAGTTAAAAAAAAAAAAAAGACTGGACAATTCAAATAATCAGGTGCTTTGATTAATTCAGTTATTGTCAGTGTTAATGACTATAGGGTCAATAACCCAAAATGTTTATAGTACAGACAAGTGTTTTCATAATGATGAATCTAACAATCTATATTGGATAGAAATTTTAGAACTGAAGGATTAAAAAGAAAGGAGAAGGACCAGGAAATGGAGACGAAAGCAGAGAATCATTGTATCAGACAAAATTAAGCCTGTTGTCTGGGATGAGAAGCTTGTGGCCAGGGTTTAGAATATTTGAATTAATGTCTTTGTTACAATGTGTAACAAATTAAAAGGTAGGAATTGAAGGTGCTGACTAATGCAAAGAAGTGAGAAGGGTCATGGGAATCAGGACATCAAGAAAATTAAGAGGTCAAACCCTGAAGGAATTACCATCCATACAGACTTGACATCAATCAAAATTATATACGCTTAGTCAAATAGCTTGAGCAAATGCAAAGGTTCTTGACAAATTGCAGGGATTGGAATCTAGAAAACTGGTATAATCAGGTGCATAAGTGGAGAACTTAATTTTAAACAATAGCATGTACCTCAAAGAAGAGTTGCTTGGTTTGTTTTTCATATATTGGGATGGAGTATTCCTAACCCAAAAACAGTAATGAAGAACTATCTTGATCTATTGGGAAGCAGGTGAGCTCTGGGAGGAAAATGATTGAGGAAAATAAGTTTGAGATTCTTAATAAATCTAATTCCATTTGCTTGTGATACCATCTAAGTCTACAGTTTCGCATCCAGATTATTGCCAGCATAAACACTAATGTCTAATCATACCAATCATGTCATGCTTTCATATGGTTAGCTATGTTCATAATATTTACTCTACAGTGTTTTTAAAGCTTACTCTGACGAACAATATATTGTTTCAGGACCCAGTTCAAAGGGAACTTATTCTGATCTTCTCCCTCCCCGCTCTCATCACCAGCCATTCACCAACAGATTGGATAGCTTTCACCCATGCACTTCAATGACATTTTTGCATAGCTTCATTAACACACTTACCCTTTTCTGTAACAGATATTTTTACTGTGTTTATTCTTCCACTAGACAGTGAGCAACTTGAGGGCAAGTTTCATACCTTATTGGTCTTTGTATTATTTCAATCCCCAGCATAGAGAATGGTAGAAAGTAAATAGTAATAAATTGCTGAAATAAACTAAAATTTAAATATCTTGTTCCCAAAGCATCCATCTTCTTCTACCATGTCAAAAACATTGAATCCCTTACCCTTTCACAATAGCATATTTCATATGATCAAGAGAGTTAAAAGCATACAGTAGAGAGCTGAAATGAAAAGACTCATTACAGTACTACATTAGGGCTACTAGGTCTTATTTCGCAACCATACTGTGCCACCAATATAATTAGAATATACTGAACTTTCATTAGTTAGAGAAGCCAGGCACCCTTTAATTCTCATTATTTATTTTTTTTCTGACTGTAATAGTCTCATTAGATAGATATATCATTTCTGTGACCAAACCATGGTCACCAGTGGTGCAATTTTATTTCTGTGTACTTGAATGCAGCCCAGAATAGTTTTCAACATTTAACACATTCCTAATTTTCATTAGTAACTTCAGTCAAGTACAGATTAATCTAGGTTCCCATTTTAAAATCAGAATTTCTTAGGGTGCCTGGGTGGCTCAGGTTATGATCTAATGGTCTGTGGATTAAAGCCCCACATCAGGCTCTGTGCTGACAGCTCAGAGCCTGGGGCCTGCTTCAGATTCTATGTCTTCCTCTCTCTTTCTCTCTGCCCCTCCGTTGCTCATGCACTGCCTCTCTCTGTCTCTCAAAAATAAAAAAAAAAACATTTAAAAAATTAAAATAAATTTCTCAGTGTTGTTAAGAGCAGTAATTCATTACTACTTATATAAAATTTGCATGTCTCCTAGGTAATCCCATCACCTGTGTTGGGTCCTGTGACCAAACTCCTTAAATGAGGAAGAATTCTCTGCATCCGAGGAAAACTTACCTCACAGGTTTTATAACTTCAATGTTCCTGTATGGAATGAAGCAAATACTTTACCCAGCAAATGTTCATCCATCAATCGTATTGTATGACGACCCCTTGCTCTAATCCCTTTTATAATATTAGAAAACAATTATTATGTTGCCTCACAAGATTTCTTATAGTTGGGCTATTTATGTCCAATTTTTTAACCTATTTCCGTGTTACATTATTTGTGTTCAAGCCATTATCTTGGTAACTTTCTCTCCCTTCAGTGTATTTATAATCCTTAAAGTGAGTCCCCCGCGCCCCAGACCTGACTCTAATACCCTCACGGTCATGACTGCATAACAAAGGAAAAGCAAAGCTTCACTCTTCTGCTGAAGGCGTTTATATTTTCTTGTGTGCAAACTAAATGACTTTTTTTCTTGTGGTGTGTGATGATACAAATTTTTATAACTGAGATCACACTCTGATCATTACCATATGGAGAGTAAATTGTGAAATAGATACACTTAAGTAAATCAATCCCTGTCACTTCCCTCTCTGACCACCATTGCCCATTCATTTACAGAAAATGAAATCAAAGAGCAGCAAGTAGTTTACCTTTCCTCTATCACTTTTAATGCTTATTAAAAATTTCCCTTCTATATCTGTTTGGTTAAATATAGTTCACATGTATTTAAACAGCATCACTTATTTCCTGGGTCTAACATAGTACTTAACACACTGTATGGCAACTTCTTTCATGTGTCTCTCCCAAATGAGAGAATGAAAGCTCCATGATTGGAGCTTGTCTTATTTGGCTTGGTGTTCCCAGCACCTAGCACATTGACATTTGTTGAATAAATAGTGATTTTTGTAGAAACATTATTGATTTTTGTATTAATATATTCATGTAATATGAGCTGTAGATAGGAGGGGCACAACTGCACTCAGTAAAAATATAGAAAATGCTGCCAAGCGGTAAATATTGAGCATCTTCTACATGAATATCAACAAAGGTTACACCAATAAGGAAAATTCTACAGAGTTTGTTATGATCTTTATGATTATAACTTGGAAAAGGATTTTCAATAATCTTCACCTATATAAAATTCTAGGTAATCTACCCTTTAGTTGGTTGCATTTTTACTTATAAAATTCACTGTTGCTTTATGATCCCCAGTTACTATCCCCTAGGAGAGGATGAAACAACCCAACATTATCCATATATATTATAATACCCATATAATACCACAAATGTTGAGGAACTTTAGGATAAATGGTGCCAATGATCAAGACAATAATGGGTAGTTATTTGGGGTTTTCTTTTTCCTTAAAAATAGCAAACATTTATTTAGCACTTATGCTAGCTACTATTCTATGTGCTTTGCATAATTTATTTCAATTAATTTCAATTATTCTAATTAATTAACTATGAAATACTTCAAAGTAGAAGTCCATTTCACAGATGAGAGGTTTAAAGCCAGGATTAACACTCCGGGATTCTGACTCTAGATCTATTAATACATACATCCATGTCCCTATAAAACATCATCTGAACAGCTACTATAAATGGTTCATAACTACTGAAACACATTTCAACCTATTATCTTAGGTTAGGATATTCATAAGCAAGTTTAAATTTTTAAGAACTCATACAACTCAGTAGCAAAAGAAACACAAAAAAACAAAAAACTGATAAAAAAAATGGGCAGAAGAACTGAATAGACATTATTTCCAAAGAAGACACACAAAAGGCTACCAGGCACATGAAAAGATGGTCAACCAACATCACTAGTCATCAGGGAAATGAAAGTCAAGACCACAGTGAGGTATCTGTAACCTCACATGAGGCAACAGATGTGAAGGAGGATGTGAAGAAAAGGGAACCCTTATGCACTGTCAGTGGGACTCTAAGTTGACTGAGCCACTATGGAAGATAGTATGGAGATTCCTCCAAATTTTAAAAATATAACTATTACATGTTCCAGCAATCCCACTTCTGGACATTTATCTAAAAGAAAATAAATCAGTGTCTCACCTGTACTCCCATGTTCACTGCAACATTGTGTATAATATACAATAGTCAAGACAAGGAAATAAGTATCCATTGTAAGATAAAGGAATAAAGAAAATGTAATATCTACATACACAATGGAGTATTATTTGGCTATAAAAAAATGAATGAAATCTTGCCTTTTGTGATAACATGGATAGACCTTGACGGCATTATGTTAAGTGAAATAAGTCAGAGAAAGACAAATACTATTTGCTCTTACTTATATGAAATCAAACATACAGACACATACAAACTTATAGATACAGATAACAGATTGATGATTATCCGAGGCAGAGGAGTGGGAGGTGGATGAAATGGGTGAAGGGAGTCAAAATTGGTCATGGGGATGTAATGTACAACATGATGACTATAGTTAATAATTTTGTATTGCACATTTGAAAGTTACTGAGAGAGTAAATCTTAAAAGTTTACATCACAAGAAGAAAAATTCATGTATGGAGACAGATGTTATCTAGACTCCCTGTACTTATGTTGCACTATACACAAATACCAAGTTATTATGTTATATATCTGAAATATTGGGCATGTCAATTTTACATCAATGACAAAAAAGCAATGAATGCTTCCTAATTCAAAAGTAGGATTTCTTCATCTAACATCTATTCACATTTGAGGTGGAATACTTAATTTTTGTATGGTACTATCCCATATGTGGTAGAACGTCTAGCAGCATCCCTGGCCTCTGTCTCCAAAGGCCAAGTGCATCCTCCCGCTAGTTGAGAGAATGTCTCTAAGACATTGCCAAGTGTCCCATGGGGGCAAAATCACTGTCCAAAAGTAAAGTGATTTGACTTTAAAGTCTTGCCTTAACTTTATCATCTTTTTCTTTTTAAAAGCATTTCCCATGTGCCATGTAGATAAACAGCATAATATAGAAGCAGCCTTGGAAACAAGGGGGAAAACCTGATTAGGAGTTGCTTCTTGTGGACACAGTGACAGAGCTAATTTTTTTTCTTTCTCCTAGGACACAAATGATTTTTCAGGTCTTCCATACCAAAAGCTTACATACTAATCCCATTCTCCTCCCCCATCCTAAAACTCCAGCATAATACTTCTATTTTTGTTTTCCTATCTATTTGTAGAAACAGATAACAAGGAAGCAACAGGATTGGTCCAGAAATTTCCTACTGTCTCCAGACTTTCTCCCATATCCTCTCCGAACTAAGCATGAAAATCAAGTTCAAGAAGCAAATACCATCAGACCTTCATCAGAGGCACAGCTACTATTTCTTTTCTTCACATTTTTAAACGAAGTTTGCTGTAATCCCAGCACCTAGCACAGTGCCATTTTTTTAATAAATGGTTATTTTTGTATACAAACATTATTGATTTTTGTATTAATATCTTCATGTAATATGAAATATAATTACAAAAGGCACAACTGCACTCAGTAAAATATAGGAAAGTGCTGCCAAGTGGAAAAACAATTGAGCATCTTCTATAATAACACCAATTTTAGTTATGACTATTATATCCACTTTTCATTAAATAGCAACTCTTCGTGGAAAATTAAGGGATATATTACTCCAGATATTACATTTGAAAAAATACTCATGGGCCACCTGCTTGGCTCAATCGGTTAAACGTCCAACTCTTGATTTTGGCTCAGGTCAAGTGTGGAGCCTGCTTGGGATTCTGTCTCTCTCTCTCTCAGTCTCTCCCCTGCTCCCTCCCTCTCTCTCTCTCAAAATAAATTAAAATAAATAAATACTCATCCCAGTTTATAAAATATCTACATTTCCTACTGTATTTGTATGTTTTGTAAGGTTAGCAGTGAATTTTAACATAAAGATGAGATTTTATTGCTAATAGCACAATCATTTGAATGTAAAATATCACAAATTTCAAGAATGTTAATATTGAAGCATATGTCTTTTATCTTAAGCCAAAGGGAACAGTAAGAAGTCCCATGTCATCTTCTTCTATAAGGTTACAGTCACTCTTTTCCTCCAACATATTTCAAATTTGGCTAAAAGCATCCCTCACCAACACCCCTCAGTTTTATTCTCAATTTGCAGCCAAATGCAAATGAGTTCATTCGGTAAAGACTCAGGTCCTTTTCTTTCAACCAGAAATAGTAATCACAGGAAGAAGAGAACACTTGTGTTCATGTGTCTTATTTCAATGAATTCTAAGTATATCTGAAAAAGTGAATCAAAATATTTCTTTTACCTGTCCAATATCTAAATCTTAATTTCTTTGATAAATTAAATGTCAATTCTGTAAGCAGATAAGTTGAGACTAATTCTTTTTTAATATTTGGAAAGAATTATAATTTTATTACAAATTGCTTTCTCCTAATATATATGAAAAATAAAAACAGCCTAGAGAAAACTTCATTAATTCAATCCAATTTATATGAATTATGGAAATATTCTATTTTTAGTGATTTTGTTAATAATTATATTTTTATCTCATTGGTAATGATATTTTTTAGTTGAATGGTACCTCACAGATTTTCACATGGCCATGTTTGTTCTTTCTCTGAATACAGTAACTTCTTTGAGAGTAATTATCTTAACCATGTGATGTGTTTTATCTTATAAATCAATATTAACATAACAATATTGAACACTTACTATGTGCAGGTTATATTTATTAATGGCTTACATGCCTATATGAATCACTATGAATATATAGTCTCACTAAATACTCATAATATCCTCTTGAGGTAGGTGTGGTAAAATGTGAGACTTTGACATTTTAAGTAACCTCTCAAAGTCAGCCAATAAGTAACAATTGGATTCAAGATTTGAATCCTGGCCTCTCTGACTCCAAAACTCGGATTCTAATGACACTACTTTACCTGATTTACATCAGTGAGTAAAACATTCTAATGTCTTACTATTCGGAGATCAGTAGACCAACAGCATCAATGTCAGCAGAACACTTGTAGACATGCAGACTCTTCAGCCCCGCACAATATTAGAATCCGCATTTTAACAACATCCTGGGTCATAACTATGCACACTAAAATTCTACAAATACTATTCCAGTGGATACTTATAGATTGTCTTCTTAGCAAACAGAATATTCATAATTTTGGTTTATGAAAGCACATAGTTTTAGCAAAGCAATCCACAATGAGCTAAACTACCCCTCCCACTAGAGTGAGTCTCTGGGTTTTCTCTAGGAATGTTGGCACAAAAATTCTATTTTTCAAGGCTATGTAGTTAAAGGGTAGATATAAGAGTTTATACACAGAGGCTGAGAGAGACAGAGGACAGTTTATTCAGAAAATAATAAGCCATGCTACATATTTGAGAATTTATCCTAAGACAAATTGAGAGAGAGAGAGAGAGAGAGAGAGAGAGAGAGAGAGAGAGTGTGTGTGTGTGTGTGTGTGTGTGTGTGTGTGTGTTGAGGGGTAGAGAGGTAGAATGAGTTAGACTGACATAATCAGATTTTGAAGATCACTTTGGTGTATTACATGATTAAGAAATAATTAAAAGAACAACAAAGTCCTAAGGCAGAGAGACCAGTCACAATCTGTTTATGCAGGATACACTAGAGAGGCTCAGAGTTTAGACAAGGGTGATGAGCAGGAACAAAAAGGGTAATAAACAAATCCTAACAATGTTTAGGAGGTAGAATCAATAGCCTAAGTAGTGGGTTGGCTATAAATAATGAGGAAGGTAAAGGAGAAGCTTCATAATATCTGGTCTGAACAACTCAGTCTGAGGGGGCAGGATGAGGAGTTTGGTTTGGGAGAAGTGAGGCTCTACAGCTGGGCTTACAGTTCAAATTCATGTTCATTTCTTGCCATGACTTTTTGCTCTTAATCACTATATACCTTGAGTATATATTAGTCGTTTAAAAAGTGGATAATGCAAAGTCATCTCCATCCTAAATTACCCTTTCCCTGAAACCAGTCCTAATATTTTTGAAGTTTCACTGATATTCATTGTAACTAATTCAGAAACGTAAGCACTTCCTTTCCCTGTACTAAACACCATCTTTGTGTGAGTAAAATATCTAAAGGAAAAACATAATCTATAATCAGATCTCTCACAAAAGAAAGGAATCTTTTAAGATTGACTTCTCTCCTGCTCCATTAATTGTTAATTATTACTAATGAGAAGGAAGTAGGATTTGGTTCACATCTTATCAGCTCATAAATTAAAATTATCTTGAATGCTGGTCATGTGATCATTCTCAGCTCTCTTCAGTATGTGGCCCCCACCTTTTTATTTCAGTTCCTTTAAGAAATGCTTCCAAATGCCAAAGTACTCATGATACAGTCTACTGAATTCTGGGTTCCAAACCCTGAATGATTAGAGTTTACTGCAGTAAAATTTGCAGATTTTTTTCCCCTGTGACGGGACTTTAGAGGAGATTTTTTTAGTCTCTGAAAACCCCTCTTCTGAAGAATCATGTACAATGATCTCACATGTGTCTTAAAATCTCCACAGAAGCCCAGGAAACTCTAAGTACATCGAAGAGGATTTCAGGATTTAATTTCTCATTATTCAGATGCTTTCCAGTTTATCTTGTGTTTGTTTTTAAATAGTCAGCAACCTCCAGGAGACAATAAGGTAACAAAGCTGTTCTGACAAATAATTGACAAATAAACAGTGCATTCATTAAAGTTGCTCCAAATGCTTTCACTCCTCAGCAGATACAATTTTTTTAGAGAAAAAAGAAATTGTGTAGCTGTCATAAAAAATACTAGGAAACAAAGAGGGCAAAATTTGTTTCTGAGAGAATAGGTATTGTTTAAAATCACATTAAAGTATGCAGCTCCCAGGCTGATTTTTTGCTCTGGTAGCTGGAAGGCTCACTGTAATCTGTAAATGAAGAAATAGCGTATAAAAGGGAATATATATATATATATGGCCATTTGGGATTGGCAAAGAAAATATCATATACTACTCCCATCCAAGTAACTAGACCTTTCAAGAAACTGATTTTTTTTTTAAAAATTTTATATGAAAGGGATATGTGAGTGTTAGACCAACTCTGCATATATATTGAATGTTCTGTCTGAATGCTGGTATTTTCTGTTTTGGAATCTATATACAATGGCTAATCTGTTTTCTGAATGGAATGACTCTGCTAGTGATGAGAGAGAGAGAAAAAGAGAGAGAGAGAACAGGGGAGGATGTAAAATAAATGGAATACAAGAGGCAATATTTGGATTCCAGGAATATTCTGATATTTCTATCGTCTAATAGGGATGAAAAAGGGAGATAGCCTTTCAATAAACTAGGCTTTTACTAATTATTACAGAGCAAGGTATTGGTTTTTAAAAGTTATCCCAACCTTAAGGTACATTTTCAATCTTCAAGTTAAAAGCAGTGTTATAAAGTAAATAATTAAAGCATTTAAAAGATCTATTTTATGAGTGTTCAAGCTAATTTCTAGTGTGAAACGGTGTTCAGCAGAGTATGAGTCTTTGTTTTGTTTTATCTTTTTCTTATTTAAATTAAATTCAGGAAAAGATAAAAGAAGGAAAATAGTATTTCTACATTCCTCCATAGGCTAAGCTTTTTATATATATTATATAATTATCATAACAATCTAGAGTTACAGTATTATCTCACTTTAAAAAATGAAAAGGAAAAACCTAAGTCTCAGTAAAGTTAAATCTCTCTCTCTCTGTGGTCACATAGTTCCTAAAGTGTAAAAGTGATAGAGTTGGATTTGAATATAGATTTGTCTGGCTTAAAGTCATACCTACTTTTTTTTTTTGGATGCTTATGCCAAGGGGGGCTCAAAAGAACTCTCACCAAATAAATTCATTAAAAGCATAAATTAAGGACATGAAGCATGTCCTAAAAGTGTTACTATTAACCATTTATATCCAACAAAATAGAGATCATTCTCCCCTAAGCTCCCAAAAACATTTTTTATAGTGTGTTATTAACATACCATGAAGATCAAAGTTTCATTGTGGTTGACTAACAACACCTAATATTATAATTTTATTCCACCAGCTATTTAAGAAGAAGCTGTTTTTTACCCATTCCCTATTGGGAGTAGCAAGGAAACAATTAAAGCGAACAAAGCACAGTTCTTGACCCAGAGGATCCCAGTACCCAGATAGAAGAAAAAAGATGAACAAATACACAGAAAATAATCAGAGAGGTAGCCAACATGCCAACCAGAACTTTTCAGGGTGTAAAACAGTTTGCAGTAAGTATAAAAAATTACTGGATATCTCCAGTGGACAATTATGTGTTTTTTACTATTCCCATTTATCTCTTTATCTGATTTTAATTTTTCACTGCCCTTGAGCTACTTACAAGTTATAGATAACACTTGAAATTATAAATAATTCATGACAATGCAAAATGATTATTTATACACATGGAAATAAATTTTGCCTGGTAAAGTTTCCATTGACTTCTCCCCACCACTGTGTTAGAAGCCAGTTTGCCCTCCCTCATTTGCACATTCATTTTCATATTCTTTATTTATAAATGTATCTGATCTTGGCAGTCTCTTTTAAACTAGTTGTAACATCTTATAAGTTACCTCATTAATAATAAGTTAAATTCAATCTTTATCAGATGTTCATTTTACCTCTGTATGAAATTCATGATTTTACTTTTTCCTGAAAATTATATTTTAACAAATGTGATATAAACACTATTGGTTGGTGTCAAGAGTATGCAAAGAAACAAATGATTTTCTCTGGGTATGTGGAAGAGAGGTGATAACATATACCCTCCTATAGGCTGAATGTCTAGAAATATATTATTGAGATGAAAGACACTCTTCTCTATAAACATCAGTAATCTACCCATATAAATCAGTCAGGCTATACATATTCTAATGATCCCTGCACCTGTGTAGCAGAGAGAAGTGATTCAATATATCTTTCTAATAAGTTCGGCTTGAAAGAAAACATACACACACACAAGGACTATAAAAATATAAACTGGATTACCTTAACCATTAAAATATTACCCTTTCTATATTTCTATATTTTCAAATGAAATAGAATAAGAACACTACATCATTCTGTCAACCTGTTGGTATTAATAAAGTTGTTTCCCAGGGAGACGTTTTATTAATACTTTCAAATTTCTCCCTGCTTTGAGGAATAATACAAATATTTTCTCATCATTACCTTCTTCCTCTGTCCTTTAGAAGTTGCAAAGTTGATTTTTTTTTTCTCACGAGGCTTTGAAGAGAGTGGCCATGTCTCTCTTGAACATCAGATGCAAAATGACTTGGCAACACCAGAGGGTTTTGACATACAAAAGAAAATTTCCTTTTTAGTACTTATTTATTTAATAACTGTTTCCAATACCTGTAGTAGTATTTTCATTCCTTTTTTCCTGAACAAACAATATCTTTGGTGGTAGGTAAAATTACAACAAATTGGTTTACCTTTCCTTTATGTGATTTGTGTGTCTATCAAATACTGAGTTATTACTTAGAGGTCCAAGGACAACCTTCAAACTTTAAGTCATGGCTTACTCCCAAGCAGGAACTCAGGTGCCATCAAAAATAATAAAGTATTTTGGCAGATAATTCTGAAAGGCCTAAGTCAAGGAAACTGAGCACCAAAAAGAACACGTTGTAAAAGATGGTGGGTAAAACACAGTCTATGTGAATGGGACCCTTTGGAGTTTTGTAGAAAATGAGTCCTCTCATGAAGAGGAGGATAGCCAAGCCCCTGCCATGTACCATCCTGTCTTCTCCACTTTAACAAATCAAGACCAGGATTATAAATTGCTTACATTTTTCTCATGTTCAAAGAGTTCAATTGATTCTCATGACTAAATATTCCTTCTCTTAGACCAGACAGCTTATAAATTGAAATGACTCATTTTCAGACAAACGGGTAAACTGGATATAAAATGATAGATATACATATATTCATAATGTATTTTTAACTTAAGCTCTACTAGTTTCCAAATGATGCCTGGGTACAAGGCACCAAAACATGTAGACATGCTGCAAAAGATGTAGATCATTATTCAACTGTTATATTAAATTTCATCAAAGAATAAATATTACCTATGTAGAAACAAAGACTTGATTTAGCTCAGAGAAAAGTCATTTGGGTGTTGCAAGTTGTGTGTCCCTAGAAAAAGAAACACTGTCTCTTAATTCCAGAACAATACTTGATTTCCACTGCTTTAAAACCTCTCATTAGAAATTGTGTTTAAGTCATTTGCAAGTGAAGCAATCTTTAGAATCTTAAAACATCAGCTTTCATAAAATTTAAAGAACAGAGAAACTGATACTTTAAAATCAAATCATGGGCATCATCTCTCTCAATGAAAGTTTAAATATTTTAATTAGTTATTAAGACTCCAGATATTTGATGAAACTGAAGTCTAGTTTCTTCTCTAACAGTCAGTAACCATATCAGCTCAGGAAGTTCCCTTAACTCACCAAGCCAATTATTATTTTGTTTTCCATCTGTAAAAGAGGGGTAATAATAGTAAATTTCTATTTACTGAGCCCTGCCTCAATTAAAAGTTCTAAGGTCACTTCGGAAGACTTCTAATTTGCATATTTTTAAACAGACACTGCTCATACAAATGGTCCCAACAAAACACTTTATCTCTATAGCATAGCATTAGAAGTAATATGTTTTAATGTTCATTTTTGTGCCTAGGATAACACATGGAGAGATGAGCTGTAGTAAGATAAGAATTATCTATGAAGATGGCAGTGTGTTTGACACACAGTGGTCACTAAATGCATTTGTTTTAGAATAAAGGAATAAATGTACAGGGTGACTCAGAATCCAGCAATGATGGGTGGAGTGACTCCATGCAGAATGTGGTGAAGCCACCATCTGGAATGGCTATAGTGCCCCTCAGCATAACCATAGATGGGGCTAAAAAGAGGAGAAAAGCTGATACAAAGTATCAGGAGGTCATGAAATGGTCCCTGGTCAACAATAGTTGCCCTCAAGATTTTTAACATAACCCTTAGAACTTCTGCTCACCCACAGGAGATAAAGTCTTTCCAAAGAGGCACTGCCAGAAATGGCAACTCTCTTGACAATTGTGTAATCCCCAAACTATCTGAAAGGTCACATGCTATGCAAGGCTCCCTCTTTCCTTTTTCCTATTTTCATCTTCTCATATTCTTCGGAATCCTACAAAAGTAGGTGTGGGAATAAAATATTTTGGTTTTTTTTAAGCGAACTATCATCAGAAACTTCTATTTCACATTCCGAAACTAGCCTTAGTATAAAACTTTTGCTTGAAAAAACAGAAATAAATAAATAGCTCTCAACTAATTAAACCCCATATTCTATTGAGAAAATGCTTGTAATATATTTAGCAAAATGTCTGGAACCAAGTGAGCAACAGGAAGAGGTAGATATAATTTCCTCTCCTCCCCAAACCAGTTGGTGATACATTGAGAAAACAGTTATACTACTTCTTAAATGCCAGTAGAAAAAGTATTCAAGACAGTGTAGACATTTCCATTACAGTAATTTAGACCCACACTGAATCAATGCAAACATCATTAATTTGTGTTCTGTTGGCCTCTTCTGACTGAATGGATTGTTACAACGGTGTGAAGCAAAGCAATTCGCTTTGGTACACATTCAAGAGTCATGGATTACCTACACAGAGTCATTAAAACAGATCCTAAGGGGAAAAACAAAGACACTTGACATTAACGTTACTCTTCCAGTGAAAGCAAATAAATTTGGCCATGGGCATTGATTCCATATATTTTCAAAAATCATTAAGAAAGGTTCTTGTACTACTTAACACCACATGGCAAAAAACAAAATGGAAAATAACAAAAAATAAATTAAGACTAAAAAATGATTTCTGTAAACTAGTGAGAATTCAATCTAGTAGACATAGAACATAGCAGACATAGAACATATGTCATATCTCTGGGATAAGCAAATAGATTTCTCATGATAAGTTTAATTATAAAGGTCAAATAAAGATATCATCTTAAAAATTAAAATAGAGGACTACAGAGGTCTGAAATGAAGCTCTTTTGGTGGAAAACAAATCTGATGTTATCACTGGGTTTCATTTCCTTTCCTATTTTTAGAAATTTAAAGACCCGAGTTTGATACCCATCCTTCCAATGACTGACTGAGTGACCTTAGTCACAATCTCAGATTTTTTGTTGTTTCAATTGTTATTAATGAATCATAAATGATGATAGTAAGACATCTTACTACATTCTCAGTAAATTTTCACTCTTGCCTCTTCCCTTCTCTGCTAGTCTCCTCCCCTGTGGATCACTGACCCCTCCAAAATGTTTTTCTAAATGTATACAGAAATCCTATCCTTGGCTCCACAAAGGCACCAGTGAAAACCAGAAATGATTACAATCCCAATTACAAAAGTAGTTTATTAAAAATTTAAAAAATAACGAAGAGTAAACAATGACAGAATCATATAAAATGTGCAAACACAGAAGGTTTTTTTTTTTTTAAGAAAAGGCTTGTCTTGAAAAAAACAGAGAAGTGGTAGAAAGCTTAGAAAATCCAAATATGTTCATTCTCTTGTAACCATTGTCTTTTCCCCAAAATACCATACAACTTTACACTCATTGACTTCCTATATTCATGTGATTAAATTAAGAAGGCTCCAGTAACCACTGATCATTTTGACCTTCATCTGTAATAATTATCTTCCAGAGGATAGTACAAATATGTAGGTTACCCTTTCCCCCAAAATCTCAACAAATTAAGCCTTTTTTTTTTAAATTTATGATTCCCAGATCTAATACCCAAAACCCCAAGTGAACTTCAAGCTAGTTCCTAATATTCAGAAAACTTTCACAATCTAAGAGTATAAAGATGGTTGATGACAAATTATCCAAATAGTTTAAAGATAAAGATTGTTAAATATGATATTCATGCATATACACACACATTCCCTCAAAAATTTCTCCCCAAGAAACAATTATCCAGAGTTTTAGTTTTAAAATTTTAAATTTTACATAAATTTAAAAATATGTTACTTCAGTTTACTGGTAAATGTTTTTGTAAAAACAGAAAAATTTGACAATTATTTTTAAGGGAAATTTTACTGATTAAATTTTCTTTAATATTTCAAATGGCTCCAGGGGCTTTTATAAATTTAGTAAATTCAACATCCTTTTTAAGTATCTCAATATTCTATCAAACCTTCTGAAAATATAAGTGAATATCAGAAATCTGAAAAAATAAGTATGGAGTCAAGTTATCTTAAATGTTCTAATACTGTATTTAAAAACAGCATGATTTTCATTTAAAAATCACAATTTTTAATCATTTATGTGATAGTTAAAGAGATATCAATTATATGATATTTAAATGTCTTGGTTTAGTCTTGAAGCCCATAGCACTTGATAAAAGGCTTCATTCTTTTGATGTTTTACCAGTCTTGTAGGAATTTAACATTTAATAATATTATAGTAACATCTGATTGAATTCTAGATGGTGCTTACAACTTAATTTAATTATGAGTTCACATGTCCATGGTTATTATCTGGAATGGAATAACAATAATAAATGAAAGTAGTGATAACTGTGTATCAGGAGACACTGCTCTAAAACCTTTATTTCTATAGATTTGGCATTTGGGGATTAATATTATGTTCTACTCATATGTGTTTAGTAATTTATGCAACATTATATAGCTAACAAGAGGTAAGAATAGGATAGGAAGCCAGTGTATCTGGCTTCAGAGTGTGCTTTTTATAAAATACCTGGGTCTATTAATGGTGTTTCTCTGTGTCTCACATAATGACCCTTTCACAAAATTCTTGGTTTACCATTTCTGTGACTTTGAACCTGATGGGTTTGGTTAGTAGTCTTGGTTTTATTGTCTGCTTTTTTGGGTGTGTTTGAAATTTGCTCCATGCTTTAGATAGAGTGAACAAAATCTTTGCAACAATGTTGAAACCCACTGACTCTCTTCCCACCAACACAGGAAAGTGGTCTTCCATATTCCTTAGAGAAAGAAACACTTGACCATCCTTGCCTTGACGTGACAATAGACAGAAAAGCAGGTAATGTAGAGGCTCACTGCATATGGAAACTTTCAAATTTATAGCAAAGTTAGAAATTTAATGAAAAGATATTTGAGACTTGAAATGTTCAATTGTTGTGACTAACAAAAACACCCAGATTAATGATCAATATTTTAAAAGATCCGGTTATTAAATTTCAGTTTGTGCTCCCTAGAGAATGAAAAAGGCCTCACCCCTTCATAAGGGTCAGTACAAGGCAGTGGAAATAAGGTGTCATTTGTAATCAAGATGAGGGATTTGAATGTTGTTTGAGGATAAAAATGTAGTAGCCATCTCTTCAAAATAACTTAATTATGGAGATCACACAGGGGATTAACTGAGTTTTGAGGACATTCTCTCAGAGAACAAAATGACAAGAATGAAATACTGCAGATGTGCAGATAGTGAAAACGTCCATGGAAACAAATTATCCATTGATAATCCAATTACCTGTTGCTTGCAGATCTCCAATCTGTTAATTATCTCCATTTATTTTGAATCAGCTTTCAGCTACTGAAATTCATTATGGTCCATTCAAGTCTCTGCCATAATTCAACACTTTTTACTCCTTTTTTTTTGATCTAAAGAAAAGGGCCTATCATTCCTTCACTACTTTGATTTGTAGTGTTTTCCATCCCTGTAAACTGTTTTGGATTAGTATTATTTTTCTCTAATATTAAAACCTGGTCAATCCCAGTCTCACATGGAACATCAGTTACTGAAAATATTAGGCCAGTTTTGACATTGTTGATGGAATTCCATAACTGTATATAGGACTTTATAGAACACATAGAAACATGACCATCTCTCATCATGTCAGTAGCCATTCTTGTTCTAGTTCATATCACCCTGCTCTTTCCCTACATCAGTGAGACATGATTAAATATTCATGACATGACACTGAAATAGCACAAAGGAAATAGAAAGAACCAAGTTGATTTCTCTTTTTCATTCACTCATACTATCTTTGCCAGGATTGTATCGGCTATCATTTTCACAACTCTCTGTCTAGGGTAGCCAAAAAGCATGTTAAGAATCTTGAAAACATCTTTTTTTTTCTAGCTTACATCATTTAAGGGAAATTATAACATATGCAATTATTTTCCATCATTTACAATACAGTAGTTACAATGACACTCCAAATGGATAAGCAAAGTAAAAAATCAGAACCCCAACTTCTATTTCATGTAATTAGACTTATACAGAAATTAGAAGGTTAAGTAACAACTAATCACCTAATTTCACAGCTATCTGAAGTGGCAATCATTATATAGCAGCTTATCTATGATACATTCAAGATACATGATACAATTTATTACTTGCCCATAAGCTAAAACACAGCCTGCTTAATACCTTTCCTTAAATTCCACCTCTATACTACAATATACTTGAGGTCCATGCAAAAAAGTATCTACCTTTTACATAGGAAATGGATGTAGTAAACCTAATAGATCTATATGACCAGAATAAATAGTGCCACGCTATGAAATGGAAGTTATGTTGAAAGGAACATACTGTTCTCTGTAAGTAAAGACAAAATGACTACATAAAACTTTAGTTCTTTTTCCCCTTATCAACTATATTTTTTGTTGTGTCACCATTTTCCAATACGAATATCCACGATTCCTAGTTCTAATCCTCAAAACGGAGATTTGAAGAATCTAACTTAACTAGCATGTTGAAAGCTGGTCCAATTAGTCATGGTTCTTCCCGGAGATGTAAAGTACCAGGAGTTCATCTGTAAAAATGAGACAGCAAAACTCAATCCTTCAGTAGAAGGCATCATGTACTCCTACAGAAAAGTATATTAAAAAGGTACATGTGCCAAATATCTCTTATATACTACACCTTTGCTACTTTGGGGATTTTGTGTCTTTGCACATTTTATTTCCTCTGTCAGTGATGCTATCCACCGTTGGGCACATATGATCTTATTCATTTGCTCTTCAAAGGTGAAATCAAGTATCCTCTCTCCCAGGACACCTTTCCTGTCTCTCTAGTTTCTGTATTCACATGGCAGTTTGTTCCATAAACAATAACCATCACATCAATAAGGACATGTTTTTATGAAAATCCCAACTAAGAGATATCCAGAATGGGTCAATAAGCAAAACCTAATTATGTGCTGTCCAGAGGGAGAAACTGTAAGTATAGAATACACCGAAAAGTGAAGGTGAATGAGTGGGAAAAGGTGTAACATGAAAGCAGGAAGTCTATGAAGGCTGATCTGGGTAAACTTAGGAAATTTCCTTCACCTGTGTGTCTGTAATAGTATAATAACTCATCCATAAGATTAAAAAATTTTAACTTTATTTTTGAGACAGGAAGAGCATGAGCCAGGGAGGGGAAGAGTGAGAGGGAGACCTAACATCTGAAGCAGGCTCCAGGCTCTGGAGTCTTCAGCACAGATCTCAACGTGGGGCTTGAACTCGTGAAAAGTGAGATCCTGACCTGAGCCCAAGTTGGATGCTTACCTGGCTGAGCAACCCAGGTGTCCCACCCATAAGACTTTTGTGATCTTAAATGAGTAAATGTGTAAAATGCTTAGATTAGACATTATTCTAAAACAGTGGTTAGATATTTTATTATTGGTTTACAAGGGGTTATAAGTATTGTAAGAGACACTGTATAAGGTGCTATGGAAACACAAAGATGATGTGATTTTGCCTGGTAGTTTACTGAAGGAATTCAAAAGAGAGGCCAATGTACACAAAATTTGAGGGAACACTGGGAATGTAATCAGGAAAGAAATGGGGGAATAAAATTTTAGGAACCATAAGTGGCTTTAATAACACAAAGTGGGAAAATACAGTGAAAAAGAGAATGGAAATTAGATTGTAAATGCAGCATGGTGTCCTTGACTCTGTGGGGGGTTGTAATATAAAGAACTTGAGATCTTGCTGAAATTAGGAGTCCTGTCTCATTACACCTTAGCTGTGTGCCCCCTAGAAGATGACCTCAGCTCTCTGTTCTCAATTTCTTCACTTGTAAATATTTTAAGATAGTGTAAAACATTAGAAAATTTATGGAATAAATATATGAAGGCATCACTTAGAAAGTTGCTAAGAAAGACTGGAAAAAATCATCTAAACTCTTAGAATTTCACTGCATGTAAAAAAAAGATAAGGTGGTAAAAAATATTACTCATTATGAACTAATATTTGTAAACTGTAATGTGCTCCATATACTAACCAAATTAAGGTACCAATTCTTGAATACACACCGAAGTGCTATCTATTGTATGGAATAAAAACATATTCATTTATTTCTTTTTTCCACATATTCTCTAGAGGTAACAGATTTTATTAATTCTATTTTTATCAAGAAAGAAATTAAGGCTAAGAAAAATTAATAAATTTCCATAGGTTAACACACAGGAAATTTAAACATATTTTTCATTTCAAATTCCATGCTTTGCTTCATTTTGTCTTAAAATGATTGTTATTGTTAAATCATTTATTTTGTATTTATATTTTGTCTTTTGATTCTGTTAATATGATTAACCTGAGTATAAAATGTTGAGGGAAAATAAATACCTGGGCAAGGTTCTTATATAAGTAATATTTTTAATCTAGAAACAGTTCCTTATCTGTAATCCACTCGTGTCTTTGTTTAAACAAAACTACTAAGGACACACATTTTTGGAAGCTAAATTCAGTATAAATTAGAAACACTTACTTCCTATGGAAAATGTTTCAAGAATGTATTGAGAAATTCTCAAAGTCATAACACAACCCACATGGAAATAATTTAGCATCTGATTATAATTAAAATGTCCATCTCTGGAATATCTATCAGACTATGCCTCCTGAGCTTTTCCTAGCCCCTTGGTGTGAACTGAGACGTGTAATACATTATGCAAAATCTCCCGTTCTAGAAAACCCTGCAGTATACAGTAATGCCATAAAGCTACCAACTTTGGTCCAAAAAGGATGACAGGCCCACTATTATCTCAGGAGAGCCATTGGCTCTAAAGGTCACACTCAAAATAATTTCTCTAATTTTTTTCGTAATAGCCTAGCCAGACTTTCTTTTTTTCTCTCAACTGCCTTTTCAAAAAAAATTGTCAGAGATACCTCCACAGTCTCAGCAAAGACTACTTTTACTAGTAGATGGTCCAATTATAGTTTATTACAAGAGGACCTGCCATGGTATGTACAGACCAGTTAAAGTGTGTATAATATAGAGGTTTTTTTAATTTTAAATTTATTTAGTGTCAAGTACTTAACATACAGTATAGTCTGGTTTCAGGAGTAGAACTCAGTGATTCATCACTTACATACAACCCCAGGGCTCATCCCAACAAGTGCCCTCCTTAAAGCCCGTCACCCATTTAGCCCGTCCCCCAGCTACCTCCCCTCCAGCAAACCCCAGTTTGTCCCCTGTATTTAAGAGTCTCTTACAGTCTGCCTTTCTCTCTGGTTTTATCTTATTTTTCCTTCCCTTTCCCTACATTAATCTATTATTGTTTTTCAAATTCCGCATGAGTGAAATCATATATTTGTCTTTTTCTGCCTGACTTATTTTGCTTAGCATAAAACACTCTAGTTCCATCCACTTTGTTGCAAATGGCAAGATTTCATTCTTTTTGATTGCTGAGTGATATTCCAGTGTGTGTGTGTGTGTGTGTGTGTGTGTGTGTGTGTGTGTATCACATCTCTCTCACATCTCTCCCAGTATGTGTGATTACCAATGCCTCCAGGTGGTGACCTCAAAGAGGATTTCAAGTGTTCTAAAAGTGAATTTAGGTATCAAAAGGCAACAAGAATCCTTACGAGTAGTGTGAAGAAGTGAGAAGGACCCCTTGACCCACTAAAGCCCACCCTTCCAAGGCCAAGTCTAAGAGAAAGGCTGAGGGAAGTGCTAAAGGAAATAAAGCCAAGGTGAAGGATTAGCACAGAAAAGATCTGCAAGGTTATCTGCTAAACCTGCTCCTCCAAAGCCAGAGCCCAAGCCTTAAGAGGCCCATCCAAAGAAGGGAGAGAAGGTACCCAAAGGGAAAAACAGGGAAGTTGATGCCTGCCAGGATGGAAATAGCCCTATAGACAATGGCGTTGCCCAAACAGACCAGACATAGAAAGCTGCAGGTGCTGGAGATGCCAAGTGAAGTATGTGTGCACTTCTGGTGACTCCAGTGTTTGAAATACTGTTATTTATCAAGTTTTATAAAAATGCAGAATTGGGGGGGCCCTGGGTGGCTCAGTTGGTTACATGTCCAACTCTTGATTTCAGCTCAGGTCATGATCTCAGGGTTGATGAGATCCAGCCCTGCAACAGGCTCTGTGCTGACAGTGCAGGGCCTGTTTGGAATTCTTTCTCTCCTCCTCTCTGTGCTCCTCCCCTGCTTGTGCTTGCACACACACACAAATACACACACACACACACACACGCACACACACACGTGCTCTCTCTCAAATAAATGAACATATAAAATGCAGAAATCTGTTTTATTTTTTTTAAAGCTAGTTGTTAACACAGAGAACATTTCATTGTTGTTTTGGGGGAAAGGCATATGTCACTAATAGACTATCTCTGAAACTGGATTAATATAGGGGAAACACATCTTTCCTTCCTAGTTTTGAGAAACTTTCTCTTAGTTCCCAGGGGGACGGGTTCCTCCATGCTGATGGACATTAGCCACCTTGGGAAAAACACCTTATAGTATAGAAAAACTAAAACGTTTTTATGTCTTCTTTTCCCTCTCTACCTTCTGCATAGACTTGATCCCTTAAACCCAGAAACCTGTTGGAACTTAACAATCCAAAATGGTTCTCAGTATATCAGGGATTCTGCTATTAAGATAGCATCTCTCAAAAGAGCTCCTTTTTTAGCCCGTAGATCTTCAGATTGATAATGCTGCCATTTAGATTTCATTTCCTGGAAGTCAGGGTCGACTTGTGAAAAGTTGTTAAACAACATGCTAAATGTGAAATGTCAACCCTCATCTAAACTTTCCCTGTTCAGAGAATCACACAAAGATATCTTTGGATTTTATAGTAGCTTTCTGATTTTGGCAGTCCATTTAAGAGGGGAATTTGAAAGTTGTATACTGTTATGATTATTGCCTATAAAACAATGATTGTTTATGAAAAGTATCTTTAATAAAGCTGGATACAGTTTGGTTTGGGGAAAAAAAGGGAAAAAGAACCCTTGGATTAAAAAGGACTATTCTCTTTTCTATCTTAGTTTACCAAGAGCATAGAAGGGAAAACCAACCATCTCTGTGGTTTTTCAACAGAGTATTTAAGAAGACATTTTTGTGATATGTTCAAATGTACAAGCTCTTTGGAATTAAGGAGTATTTTACTATCTACTTGATATTTGATATTTGAAGAGTTAGGTCTTTTTTTAAATTTTTTAATGTTTATTTATTTTCAAGAGACAGAGAGAGACAGAGTGTGAGTAGGGTAGGGGCAGAGAGAAAGGGAGACACAGAACCCAAAGCAGGCTCCAGGCTCTGAGCTGTCAGCACAGAGCCTGACACAGCCCTTGAATCCATGACCCATGAGACCATGACCTGAGCCATAGACAGACACCCCTTGAAGATTTAGCTCCTTAACTGAACTTTCTTGTCCTGTTTGTCAAACTTTGTTCGACCTGTGAAAATATTACATAAGTTAATTAACGTAATACTTTTGAAGCAAAAGTTTTTATCTTTTTAAATTTTTCTATATCATGATCCCAAACTTAAGTCAGTACTAAGAGTCTAGTGAATATACTCATTCCATAGGTTGTTCAGTTCAAAAGAAAGGCTCCTCTATAAGGTCATTTTTCCTTTGATGAATGTCTTCAGATTGTGATTAAGTGAGCTGTCAGATGATACTTCATGTCAAACAATTAAAGTAAAATAAAATACAGCTTAACAATGATGTTCTCATTTATAATATAGCAAATTATTATTACTGATCTCCCCCCGCCCCAACCTCTATTTATATAGTGAACTGGTAGGTGCTTCATCTCAAGAAATGGTGAATTTATTTCCTAATAATTGGCTAATATGCAACACTCACTAGAGGGAGAGCTAATTGATACATATTTTCCTGATTTTCCTTTGTTCTGTGACTGGGCTAAACAGGCAGTTTTATAATATTTTAGCTTAAATTGAATACCAATTAATATTAATTTATAATTGAATTTTGGCTATAGCCAAACTATAAAGTAAATCCAGGTCATGAACTATAGAATAGTACATCACCAAGTAATTAATGTGGGAACCATTCATATTTAAGTAAACTGAGATGATCAGATGTGAAATAATTTTGTCTTTTTCTTCTTCTTTTCCAAAAGAAATAACTGTACCTGGTTCACTTATGCTTAGTCTTTGACTAATGTGTCACTGTGCCTCACATTGTCTTTATCTCTGTAATTCATAATATGAAAATTCATTTATAGAACAAAAATAATGGGCACATTTTACCTCTAATTAAGATTACTCATCAGTTCACACCCACCAAGAATTCTACTGTGCTTTTAATTTATCACTGCTTACTTTAATGTATCTGGTTTAATCACAATAATGACAGGAATTATTCCATCATAACCTGAGCTGCACTAATTTATTCTTCTCAAAAAAAAGAGAAATCTGAACATTTAAAATTTGGCTCTTTATATGTACATATGTTTAACAATATACATGTATAAAATGTTTATTCCTTATCTAGTTCTTGCTATCACACAAGAAGAATGTTAGGAAATATGTTTGCCTTTACTCTGAAAGGGAATTCATTTTGTTTCAATATTTTATCAATACAGGCACAAATCTACAGCCTAAAGGTTTTGACAAAACAAATTGCAAAAAAAAATTCTCTATTAAAATGTTTCTTCATCCTAGTCTCCCTCATCCTCTTCTAAAATGAAGAAATGACTTATAAGTGCGTTAGCCTATATGGTTTGGTTCAAGAATTAGTAAAAAAAAAAATGAGCATGGGGTCTCTCAAACCTCTTTGCAAGATCATTTCTTAAATGGACATCTTTGGGGTGCCTGGGTGGCTCAGTCAGTTAAGCGTCCATCTTCGGCTCAGGTCATGATCTCATGGTTTGTGGGTTTGAGCCCCGCGTCGGGCTCTGTGCTGACAGCTAGCTCAGAGCCTGGAGCCTGCTTCAGATTCTGCACCTCCTTCTCTCTCTGACCCTCCCCTGCTCGCACTGTTTCTCTCTGTCTCTCAAAAATACATAAAAACATTAAAAAAACTTAACGGACATCTTCTGAATGTGGTTTTACCAAGTAAATGCTTCATGATTTAGACAAAAATCCTATGGTAATATTTGGAGAAAAATCATTGGAAAGTGTTGCCTGCTTGTCTTCAACCCAGTTGAGTTCAAAATTGAGCTTCCTTAGTATCCTACAGTGCTGACTCCAACTTCTGCTGTTTGTGAATTAGAGGAAACTACAGTGAGCTTTCAGCCTACATAGTGATTCAGAAATTCTCAACAAAAGATTAGGATAGAACCCTGTAAGTCTACCACGATTCTAAACACTGAATTCTTGTTGGGGTGTTCCATGTATCATAGTCAAGGAATATGTTTATGCAAAGGAGATTTTAAAGATTGTTTTATGCCTTCAAGTGCATTAAAAACAAAATTGGGAAAGTATAGATGCATATGTGTGTGTATTTGCAGTGTGGATTGGGTAGCTGAGTGGGTCATTCACTTCTAAACAAAACACATTTCTACATATGGATAAACATAAAAGTAAGTAAGTAAAACCTATGTATGGCCTAGGAGTTTATAAAAGAAATAAGGAGTTTGGAGAAAGCAGCAAGGGGTAGATAAGGCTTGAGGTTAACCTTGAGGGTTGTGCAGAAGTTGAATGGGTGATGAGGGGTATAAAAGGCAGGGTTCTGAAGATGATCCCTTAGCTACACATCCTTTGTTCAATCTAATACTAACCAAGGTACTGCCATGGAAGAATTTTGCAGATGTAATTGAAAGTCCCTCAAATGACCTTAAACTACTGGAGATTATCTCAGTGGGACCGACCCAACCAAGTAACCCATTAAAGCAGAACTTTTCTTTTGCAGAAGTCGTCAGAGAGAGATATACTCTTGCTGGCCTTAAGGAATAGGAAAAAAATGGCTACACTGTAAGCTTCTGAGGGACAATCTCTAGAAGCTCAGAGCAACTCCCTGCCAGCAGTCAGCAGGAAAATGGACATTTATCTTCAAGAAATTACACCTTCCAATAACCAGTAAGAGTCAAAGAGGATCCAGACGCTCAGATGAGAATCCGAGTTCTGCCAATGCCTTGCTGCAACGTGTGAGATCTAAGCAGAGGATACAGACTGCTGCGCCCAGACTCGTACCCCAGGGAAAACACGATAATAAATGTATTAAGTTGCTGAGTTTGTGGCAATTTGTTACTATATCAATACAAGCTAACACCACAAGGATGTGTGGGAACAGCCTGGAAATAAGAGGACTCTATATTTATTGGTTTGCCTTGCGTGAGGGAATAATAGTGGTAAAGAAGAATAGTTTGTTTTAGAGTAAAATAGCAGCTTACTGAATGTCAAGCTCAAGTTTAGACTGTCCGCTGAAGAATCAATGTAGCATGGCAGTCTCAAGATGAAAATGATCTATTTTATGCCAGGGTAGTATGGCTTCAGGGTACAATAGTGCAGAACAGGAAGGCTCTATGAAACAAGCACGAAGAGGAAAGAGGGTGAGAGTAGATGAGTGAGAAAAGACTAGCTATTAGAACAAGACACTTGGATGGGTCTGTGAAACAGAACACCCAATCATTTATAAGGAAAGAAAGTTTGGAATGGAAAGCTATGGGAATAAAGAAGAAACTAGTGTGAAACCTAGGGAAAAGATAATTAACAGATTCTTTGAAAATATGCCCTGACTCTGATAAAGAGGTATTAATAAGGAAAGACTTCAATATTAGAAAGTCAGGGAGTTTTAAACAATCTGATAAGCTTTTTAATCCACAGTTACCAGACACTAGGATTTATGAGGTTATCTTCATATATGGGTGAGTAGAGACAGTAACTATGGGTTAAAATTTAGAATTTCATGTCAATTAACGGTTCCCATATAGTCTCTTGAAAATGTATCAGATGTTTGAATTGTCAAGGGAGGTGAAGAAAATTAATGTGTGGGTCTTTTTTTTTTTTTTTTTTTGGTATGACTCATCCAATTAGTAGTCATCTTTTATACAATAGAGAAGAGTCTGGAATGGAGGTAGATTTATTGAATCCATGATAATAATTGAACTAAAATATCAGAGTAGCCAAAAAGATGACATTTACTTATATTTACAAAAAAAATCAAGTTAAAATCTTCACAGTTAAAGCAAGTTCTTATTTGAAGTTACATGAGGGCTATAGTTTTTCATAAGCTCCCTTGTAAGTCAATTAGAAAAGAAAGAAAATGGGCTCAATATTAGTGGGTGCTCATAGACACTGGGCTTTTTACCTTTACATGACTCTAATTCTTACAAATTCCAAAGTGAGATGGTATTGTTCTTTTTGTTTTTTCATGTTTCAATTCAGGGTTTTATTTTGGTTTTTTATTTTTAATTCTTATGTAGTAAACATATAGTGTTATATTAGTTTGGAGTACAATATAGTGACTCAATAATTCTATACATTAGTCAGTGCTCATCACAGTAAGTGTACTCTTAATCCCCTTCACCGATTTCACCCATTCCTCCACCCGCAGCCCCTCTGGGAACGATCTGTTTGCACTCTACAGTTAAGAGTCTGTTTTTTGTTTTACCTCATTCTTTTTTCCTTTGTTCATTTGTTTAGTTTCTTCAATTCCACGTATGAGTAAAATAATGTGGTATTTGTCTTTCTCTAGTTGGCTTACTTTGTTTAGCATTATACTCTCTAAGTCCATCCATGTTGTTGCAAATGTCAAACTTTCATTTTTTTTATGGATGAATAATATAATATTCCATGGTGTGTGTGTAGTCTTTATCCATTCATCTATTTATAGACACTTGGGCTGCTTCTATAGTTTGACTATCACAAATAATGCTACAATAAATACAGGGGTGCATACATTCCTTCAAATTAGTGTTTTTGTAATCTTTGACAAAGGATGAAAGAACATATAGTGCAATAAAGACAGTCTCTTCAACCAGTGGTGTTGGGAAAACTGAATAGCTATATGCAAAAGAATGAAACTGCATCACTTTCTTATGCCTTATGCAACAAAACAAAACAAAACAAATCAAGAAACTCAAAAATGAATTAAAGGTCTCACTAAGTGTGAGACCTGAAATCATAAAAATCCTAGAAGAGAGGACAGGCAGTAATTTCTCTGACTTGTTTGTAGCAACATCTTTCTAGATCTGTCTTCTGAGGCAAGAAACAAAAGCAAAAATAAACTATGGGACTATGTGGAAATAAAATGCTTCTGCACAGCAAAAGAAACGACGGACAAAACTAAAAGACAATCTACTGAACAGGAGAAGATATTTACAAATGACATATTCAATAAAGGATTAGTATTCAAAATATATAAAGAATGTATACAACTCAACACCCAAAAAAAAAACCCAACAAACAATCCTATTAAAAATGGACAGAAGACATGAACAGATATTTCTCCAAAGACATATTGATAGCCACAGACACATGAAAAGATGTATTATTTATCTAATTTAAAAAAAAATCAGTGAATTCAGATGACTTAATTAACAAGCTTTTAAATCTACAGTGCTGGAGACTGGAGGCTCTGAGAGTATATCTAATCATCTGATTTCAAATCTGAATGCACTGTCCATTTTTCTGTTACACCCTCTTAGTATCTGTCCATTGGGATTCTATGAACTGGATTTTTAACAAGTATCAAATACATAGTTTGATTTAAGAAAAGGAATCCTTCTCCTTAGCTGGCCAAGTTTTAGAAAACACAATGAAGTAAAAGAGAAGATAAACTGTAATCATTAAAATTGAGCAGTACTTCAGATATATGGCACTGTTGCTGAAATATATGTCATATACGAGGAAAGATAATGAGAAAGGCACACATACAGACTTTTGGGCTACAAAAATCCAGGTTGATATATTATCTTCACTGTTTACTGACTGTATTACATTGGGCACATGATTTAATCTTTCTGGGGTCCAGATTCATAATTTAACAAAACAGAGATATGCATTTTGAGAATTCAAGAATTTAAAATAATAATTCACATCATATAGAAGGCTTACAACAATGGATAGCATCGCTATAAGCATTCACACACAGGAATTTTCATGCATCAATTTTTCTTGGGTAGATTCCTAGGATTGGAATTATTGGCCATATAGTAATTTATTAACTTTTTGAGAAATTGTCAAACTGTTTTCCAAAGTGGTTGTGACCTTTTTTCATTCCTACCTGCAATGTATATGGTTTGTTTGTTCACATCCTCACCAACATTTGTTACTTCTATCTTTATTATAACTATTCCAGTGAGTGTGAAGTATTATTTCATTATAATTTGCATTGCTTAATTATTAATGTTGAGCAGTGTTTCATGTGCTTGCTTGCCACTTATATGTTTTCTTTAATTAAATGTCTACTAAATATTTGTCTTATTATTGAGCTATAAGAATATTTTCTATTTTCAGGATACAGATCATTTATCAGAGATATGATATATATTTCTTTTCCCAGCGGTGGATTTTTAAAATTTTTTATTAATGACTATTTTTGAAGCACCAAAATTTTTGTTGATGAAATCCAATTATTCATATTATAAGTTGTACTGATCATATTTTGGGTGTTATAGGTAAGAACTCTTTGCCTAATTCAAAGTCCTAAAGATCTCCTCTTATATTTCATTCTATGAGGTTTAGAGTAGTAACCCTTACATTTATATATGCGACCCATTTTGTGTATTTGTTAACAGTGTGGAGTAATGGTCTAAATTTATCTTTTGTATAAGGTATCCAAATTCCCAGCATAATTTGTTGAAAAGTATGAATTTTTCCAATTAAATTGACTTGCTCTCACTTTCAAAAATCAGTTAACTTTAAAAATAAATTTTATTTTGTACCCATAATGTTGTTCCTTTGCTGTATGTAACTATCCTCAAAGAAATACCATGCTGTATTGATTATAATATAGATGATAGATAATAAGTTCTGATATTGAGAAAAATAAGTTATTCAATTTTGTTCTTCTCCATAAAATTGTTTTGGCTATTATTTTTTGCATTTCTATATAAATTTTAAAATAAGTTTGTTAATTTCTTCAGGAAAAAATCTGCTGGGATATTTATAGGAAATGCATATAAGTATATATCAATTTGAAGAGAATTTCAGCCCTGATAATATTCAGTATTCAGATCTACAAACCTGGAATGTCTCTCCACTTATGTAATTCGTTAATGTAGTTCATTAAGCATCAGAAATGTTTCATAGGTTTCAGTGCATGTCTTGTATTTTTGCTCTTTTTATTGTAAAGCATTTAATTCTTTTCATATTATTGTGAATGGACTAATCTTTCTTAATTTCATTTTTGGCATGTTTGTTGCTAATACATGGAAATGTACTGGTTTTTTATCCAATGACCTTACTGAACTTGTTTATGAGACCCCAGCGGAGAAATGTATGTGGGCATGTTTGTATTTCTTACAATTTTCTAGATAGAGGATCACGATATCATAGATTAAAGACAGTTTTTCTACTTCCTTCTCAATATGGATGGTTTTTTTTCCTTTCCCTTATTACACTGGCAACAAAATATTGAAAAGTAGTTGCAAAGAGCAGATCTCTCTGCCTTGTCCTGGTTTTAGAGGAAACTCATTCATCTTTCACTGTATGTTTACCATTTTGCTATTTATTTTCTATATGTCTCATGATTCTCTCTTTTTTTTTGTTTATGCTTGTTAAATAGTTGTCTGTGTACTTTTCAAATGTATTTTTTAAATGTATTTTTGTGGCTGTTCTAAGGATTAAAAGATGCCTCCTAATATGCCACAAGCCACCATGAGATGGGAGAGGTCATGGGGAAAAATAGTGAGTTTTAACGATGTTAATGTCACAAAAATACGTTCATTCATTCATCAAGCTACTGCTGTTAAATCTCACCCATTCATCTCATTTTGATAAGTGGAATAAACTAGTTTTCCTATGAGTGCATCTCTGTAGGGCATGAAATTAAAATAAAAAGATGAACAATTTCATGCTAGCTTGGTGTCTGCTATAAATACAGTGACACCTTCTCCTTTGTTCTCAGTAGAAAACTTTGTCCCTTCCCAAAATACATTACCAAAAGGAGAAAATGCCTTCAAATATATTCAGAATGTAGCATGGTCCCAGCGTGGCAGGGAATCCCCTTGAGGAATTCTGAAGAGTCTAAGCCCCCCAGAGCTCCTGGCGCTGGCATCAGCTAGATTTTTGATGTTCCATGAAGAATAAATGGTGAGAACATCTTTTAGGATCTTTGTAAACACACTGAGATGGTAGCAATAAATATTTTATTGCAACTTTTAGGTAGACAAAATTGTTATTATTCTACTATAGATATAAAATAGACTCCTTTGATAGACTATTTACCATAATTTCAGCACAGAAATGAAAACTTTTTGTTACTTCATTTAGAATTACTATTACCTTACTTGTTAATAGTCCCTCAATTAACAGGACTCTACTCTGGACCCACTCCTACTGTACCACTCTTATGAGGAAAGAAATCGATAGACTCAAAGGGAATATGCCTGAGGTGCCTGGGTGGCTCAGTTGGTTAAGCATCCAACTTCAGCTCAGGTCATGATCTCACGGTTTGTGGGTTTGAGCCCCACATCGGGCTCTGTGCTGACAGCTCAGAGCCTGGAACCTATTTTGGATTCTGTATCCCCCTCTCTCTCTGCCCCTCCCCTGCTCACACTCTGTCTCTCTTAGTCTCTCAAAAACAAATAAACAGTGTAAAAAATATATATATATGCCTGGCCAGAACCCTTAGACATTCTCCAATACTGGATGTTTAAAAACCAACATAATAGGCCCAAAATGGAGTCACTTGTGCTAAGCTTTGCTTCACCAAACCGAGACTTAATTAGTTTCAGTTCTCACAGAAATGAAATCTTAAACCAATCAGTCAGGAACCACTTCATCAGCAGTAGTTAGGTAATCCCCTTGACTGACCCTTATCATCTAGGAAAGAAAGTAACTGCAATCAACTGCAATCACTAACCTGTGCATGTGTGTGTGTGTGTGTGTGTGTGTGTGTGTGTGTGTGTGTGTATGTGTGTGTGTGTATCTCTTCCTTGTTTCTATTCCTGTCTGCCTATGAAAATGTTTCATCCTGTTTAGCATCTCAGAGCTCCTTTCTACCTGCTAGAGGTAATATTGCCCTATTTGCATTGATTTTTACCCAAATAAACTCAACCATTTTAATAGCCCTCACTTTATCTTTTAACACGGTTAATGCTCTGGCTCCCTGAGATCTTCTAAACCCTTGTCCTCCTTCCAAGCCCACTTTCAGAGCATGCAAGTACATGTTTCTGAAGTCCATTTCCTCCAGGCACATTATAAGTTTGGTGTATGCACACTTAGGCCAGGGGGCGGTCAAGAGGCAGCTCTTTAGGGGTTGCAGATGGAACCTGGATGGATCTCTTGTGGTGAGTCTGTGATCTTGGAGGGGAAAGAGAAGAAAGCATGAGGTCTAGGCTGGAGATTGCAGACCAGACACCAGTGATCCATGTTTAGAACTTAAGGAATTCAAAAGTTTTACATTTTAAATTGGACTTTCAGGTCATTATGAAAATATCAAGGTGAGAGTAAATAAGACAATTTATTTAATAGCACATTAACTTGCCTCATGCCTGGTAAACTTTTAGGTATATGGTATGACAGACTTCATACCTATTACTGATCTTGGGCTTATCATAGTCTGGGATGGGATGAGGTATTAATATCACCTCTGTACAGTGAGAAAACCTGAGACTCAATGAAGTTGAATAACTTGGCTAAGGTCACAAAGCCAGAGAAAAACTGGATCTGGTTGGTTTTGAAGAGTATGAAAAAAATCATTATATTGTCCTTTCCCTCGTACTGTAACATCAACTTCTAATATATGAGGAAACTTCAGGTTCCCTGGTTTCAAAGCCTGCAGTCTTTTGGTGATACCATACTACCATGATGGAATCCAAAGAATATAAAATACTAGCCTGAGAGGGTAAAAACCCTGTCTTTTTTGTTTACTCTGCATTTTTAGCATCTGCAGGTAGGTACCTATAAGCATATAGTAAGCACTCAATAAACCTGTCTGAGGAATGAATGAGTTGAATAATGCTGGTGTTTACAGACACATTGATGTGACCTCATATGTAATGTAGGACTGTAATCCCCCACTGATAACACCTCAAGAATAGAGGAATAATATAATGAAGAGAAAGTACTTTAATGAGCTATCCATTCTAGGTGTGAGCAAAGGACTTGCTTTCTGCAAGGTGATTTATTTTAAAAAAGAAAAAAAAAAGAAGGAAGTATAAAATAACATCATCTGTTTTAATATAAGATTTCATCTGGGAGAGGAAGAGTGTGTTTTCCTCAAGTCTGTCAAAGTAGCCTATAAAAACACAGCAAAGCAAAGCAAAAACAAAACAAACCAAAAAGCAACAAATCTATCAATCACCAATCACCAGGCAACTCAATAACACCTTCTCATGACATAGGACACATATCCTGGGTGATTCAGCAAATAGCAAAATAAGCGGCTCAATTGATTATGAATTATTCAGGTAAGTGGGTCATAAACTGAGATTTAGGAGATGAAAAAGAGCCAGGGGTACAGATTGCCAAAGGGATATGATCTGATATGGGAGGTGTTCTGCAGACGCAACGCAGGCTCTTCCTACAGAGGACAAGCACCTGGAGACAAGAGCCATGAACCACGTCAGGAAAATAAATTTAAATCGTGAAAAAGATCAGCATGTCTACAGATAAAAACCCTTGTGTACACAGCGGGGGTGAGCCATTGGAAGGTCAAACTGAGGGCTGGCTCTATGGTTGGTGCGCCCAAAATGGCCAGTGATAAATGACACCAGAGCTTAGCTCATTCCAGGGCTAGTGGGGCTGATTTAATACAGAAAGTTACATCGGTTGTGAAATGAGACTTCACCAGCAGCACAGCATTAATAATCCTTTGTTTTTATGCAGGAGGATTGTATTATCTTTACTATGGACTTAAAAATCTCCTCTAGGATTTCTGTTGCTTAAGTGTCTCTTACTAACAGGAGCTTGGTTAAATTGCTTATAAGAACAGAGGAGAGAGGTTGTAAATTGCAGACTTCCCAATTCCCAGAGCTACTCAAGAATCTTGTACAGTTGAGGGACATTAATATCGCATACACGCGTACTGCAGTCTTGGGGAAAAAAAACAAAAAATTCCTCTTTCCTCTCTTCCACATTTTCCGCTCTATTATTTTACCTCAAATAAAAACATTTCCACCCCTAGTTTTCTTTATGACCTTGGGGCTTCTACCTCTCTAGGCAGGATAATCTTTTATCGCTATCAGCTTTGACTCTAACCTTTGATGACTTCTGGGCTTTTCTGGAACAGTAAATACTTCTGAATGACTCGGGAGTCTTTATATTCCTGTTTCTCTTCTGATGAGGGGGTCTCCACTCTCTCTAGGCACCCACGTATGCTAATGGACAGCCAAGAAAACAGGTTAGAGACTGACAAGTGGTTCCTGACAGTTCAATTGGTTTTGAGGAGCGTTACTGAAAATCTACCGAAAGGCTATTGTCTAGGAAAGCAGGCAAATGCAAAGTAGTAGGAGGCATTCCTGAGATCAAATCTCCTCTGCCTGTCTCTAGACTGAACAATTACACATAACTTGAACATGGGACTTAAACCTTAGCGAACCAGATGCTCCATGTTGATGGTATTTGCCAAAGTAACTGCTTGCTTCTGACTATCCCAGGAAAAGCTAATAGTTAATTAAAGTATTCATGTTGCCCAATTCCTGTGGCAAGAAATAAAGAACTTGGAATAACTCAGAAAAAATATACATCCGAAGATCATCAACAACCTATTTACCAACTCATAGCATTCCCTCCAGGGTTTTTCATATTGACATAATCTCTTATTCATTCAACATGTATTCAAAAAATATTATTAAATGCCAACTGCCTGTCAGTCAATGTTCTGGGCATTTTGAAATCAAAGAGAGCATCCAATTCCTGACCTCAGACAACTAAGAGTCTAAAGGGGAAAGACCTCACATTAGCTTAATTATTTCCATAAAGGTCAAATTCTGAAATACTAGAGTTTTTAAGACTTCAACATATAAATTATAGAGGAACCCAATTCAGCCCACAACACCAAGTGACTGAGTTATGGCCTATGAAATATAGGGAGAAGTCATATTAAACCCTTTTACCACTAGCTCATCAAAAACTTCCATATGTAAACTTCAAGCTCTCTCCCCTTCCTGCCATTTTGAGAGAAAATAAACATAAGTTGAAATAAGTAAAACCACAAGAGAAAGATACTGGGATTCTTGAACCACTCCTGAAAGGAGACTAGCCAGTCTGACAGGTTCATACATCTTGGACAATACACAAACAAGAAATTTTATACACACACACACACACACACACACACACATACACACACACAAATATATGTATATTTGAGCCATTGTATATATTGTACATATGTACACTGCACATATTTAATTTGTTCAGCAACTAGCTTTATAAAAATAAAATTGTCTTGGGCTGAAAACATACAACACATACATATACACACAGAAATGCTTAAAAACTGTGTTACCTATCTTCAAAATCATGCTCAGAATATACATTGTCTTCTGTTGAGGAGGCAATGGGCTTATTTACTTTGATTTTTTAAAAGTTTTTTAATGTCTATTTATTTTGAGAGAGAGACAGAGACACAGCATGAGCAGGAGAGTGGTAGAGAGAGAATATGAAGCAGGTTCCCAGCTCTGAGCTGTCAGCACAGAGCCTGATGTGGGGCTCGAACTCATGGACCATGGGATCATAACCTGAGCTGAAGTCAGTCACTTAACCAGGCACCCTAACATTGATTTTTTAAGACATGTCAGGCTTACAATTTCCAGTAAATTTTAATAAAGCAGCCAACAGAATTCTCAATGTTTTTGAAAAAGGTATTTACATATATCATGGGGATCCCACAATGGCTATCCAAATTATTTTTTTAAGATTCACATATTTTTTAAAGTTTATTTACTTGAGACATAGTGTAAGCAAGGAAGAGGCAGAGAGAGAGAGAGAGAGAGAGAGAGAGAGAGAGAGAGAGAGAGAGAGAGAGAGAATGAATCAGTCCCAAGCAGGCTCCATGGTGTCAAGCACAGAGCTCATGTGGGACTCCATCTCACAAACCATGAGATCATGACCTGGGCTGGAATTCAAGAGGTATGACGCTTAACCAACTGAGCCACCCATGTATCACTGGCCAACCAAATTCTTACAGCTGTCCTAAGCCTCAAACCATATCTTTTGCTACACCTCATCTTTCAAGATATATTTGTAAGGGCGCCTGGCTAGCTCAGTCATTTGAGCTTTAGACTCTTGATTTCGGCTCAAGTCATGATCTCACAATTCGTGGGTTTGAGCCCTGCACTGTCAGCACAGAGCCTTCTTGGGATTTCACTCTCTCCCTCTCTCTCTGTCCCTCCCCCTTCTCTCTCTCTCTCAAAATAGATAAATAAATCTTTTTTTAAAAAAAGATAAATTTGTAGAAATTGAGTTACAGAGAAATGTTGATGAAACATTATTTTATGTCTCTAATGCTATTTTAATGTCTCTAATGTTATTTTATGGAGATAACATTTTAGAAGGCTTAACAACTGAAACTAAATTATAAATGGCTTTAATATATGTAAGATTTCAAGTTGTTCCCCAACTAGTATAAACTAGAATTATGGTAGAATATTATATAAAGTTGTTAAATATCTGAGTCTACCTGAAATTAGGTGAACCTAGAAAATATGGGCTGGAAATATATTTCACCAGATTTACTGATACTGTGAGTCATATACGTTTTTAAATTTGAAGTTTTTTAACTTTTAAAAAATGTTTAATTTTATTTATTTTTTATAGTTTATTAGCAAGTTGGTTTCCATATAACGCCCAGTGATCTTCCCCACAAGTGCCCCTCTCCATGACCATCATCCCCTTCCCCTTTCCCCCTCCCTCTTCAGTCCTCAGTTTGTTTTCAGCATTCAAAAATATTTCATGGTTTGTCTCATTCCCTCTCCTCAACTCTTTTCTCCCCTTTCCCATTCTCATGGTCTCCTACTAGGTTTCTCCTGTTAGATCTATGAGTGAAAATATATGGTATCTGTCCTTCTCTGCCTGACTTATTTTGCTTAGCATGACTCCCTCTAGGTCCATCCATTTTGCTACAAATGGCCAGATTTCATTTTTTTCTCATTGCCATGTAGTACTCCATTGTATACATATTCCACATCTTCTTGATCCATTCATCAGGGGATGGACATTTAGGCTCTTTCCATGTTTTAGCTATTGTTGACAGTGCTGCTATGAACATAGGGGTACATGTGCTCCTATGCATCAGCACTTCTGTATCCCTTGGGTAGATCCCCAGCAGTGCTATCGCTGGGTCATAGGGGAGTTCTATGGATAGTTTTTTGAGGAAACTCCACAATGTTTTCCAGAGTGGCTGCACCAGTTTACATTCCCACCAACAGTGTAGGAGGATGCCCGTCTCTCCACATCCTCACCAGCATCTACAGTCTCTTGATTTGTTCATTGTAGCCAATCTGACCGGTGTGACATGGTATCTCAGTGTAGTTTTGATTTGTGTTTCCCTGATGCTGAGTGATGCTGAGCATCATTTCATGTGCCTATTGGTCATCTGGATATCCTCTTTGAAGAAGTGTCTGTTCAAGTCTTCTGCCCATTTCTTCACTGGATTATTTGTTTTTCGGGTATGGAGTTTGGTGAGTTCCTTGTAGATGTTGGACACTAGCCCTTTATTCAATATGCTATTTGCAACTATCTTTGCCCATTCTGTCAGTTCCTATTAGTTTTCTTGATTGTTTCCTTTGCAGTGCAGAAGCTTTTTATCTTGATGAGGTCCCAATAGGTCATTTTTGCTTTCATTTGTCTTGCCTTTGGGGATGTGTCAAGTAGGACATTGCTGTGGTTGAGGTCAAGGAGGCTATTACCTGCTTTCTCCTCTAGGATTTTGATGGTTTTCTGTCTCACATTCAGGTCCTTCATCCATTTTGAGTTTATTTTTGTGTATGGTGTAAGAAAGTGGTCTAGTTTCATTCTTATGTGCTCCAGTTCTCCCAGCACCATCTGCTAAAGAGGCTTTTTTCCATTGGATAATCTTTCCTACTTTGTCAAAGATTAATTGGCCATACACTTGTGGGTCCAGTTCTGGGCTCTCTATTCTCTTCCATTAGTCTATGTGTCTGTTTTTGTCCCAATACCATACTGTCTTGATGATGACAGCTTTGTAGTAAAGGCTAAAGTCTGGGATTGTGATGCCTCCCATTTTGGTTTTCTTCAACAGTATTACTTTTGCTATTTGGGGTTTTTTGGGTTCTATATGAATTTTAAGATAATTTGCTCTAACTTTGAGAAGAATGCTGGTGCAACTTTGATGGGGATTGCATTGAATGTGTAAATTGCTTTGAGTAATAATGACATTTTCACAATGTTTATTCTTCTGATCCATGAGCATGGAATGTTTTCCCATTTCTTTGTGTCTTCTTCAATTTCTTTCATAAGCTTTCTATAGTTTTCATCATCTAGGTCTTTTACATCCTTGGTTAGGTTTATTCCTAGGTATTTTATGGATTTTCATGCAACAGTAAATGGGATCTGTTTCCTGATTTTTCTTTCTGTTGTTTCATTTTCAGTGTATAAAAATGCAACCAATTTCTGTACATTGATTTTTTACCCTGTGACTTTGCTGAATTCATGGATCAGTTGTAGAAGGGTTCTGGTGGAGTCTATTGGGTTTTCCATGTAGAGTATCATGTCATCTGCGAAAAGTGAAAATTTAATGCAGAGATCTGGAGATCAAAAAAGACAGACTCTAGTGATGAGCCACAGAATATTAGCTCTAGGTTATCCCAATTCCATTCAAAGAGTTGGCTTCTAAATTCTAATTATCTGTTGATGTATACACTAAATTTAATATCCAAGAAATTTGAATTACATACATTTAGTGAAATACAATAGTAGTATGTATTTGTTGATGGGTCATATTTATCGTTTGTCATCTATATTACTGGTGATTGGAAAATATCTTGTAAATAAAGCTGTAGGATATTAATTCCAGAGATAAAATTGTAATTTGCATTTTAAGATAAATGCATAGGAAAAGAATAGTATAATTACTTGGAGAACTTCATTAATAACCGAATGCTCAAATGGTCAGAGCGACTTTGTTATTGCAATGTTCTATGCCAAAATGCATCTGCCTATATATTTGCCATTTTCATTTTGCCCAACAGTTCACTGAGTTCTTTTGCTGAGTTGTTTCATTTTATTGGAATCTTTAGGACATTGCCAACATGACAAAAATTACTAATTAAACAAGTCAGACTGGATATTAACTCCTTCTAGTACATACAGTTTGCAATCCATAGGTTTGACTTTTTATAGGCTTCCTTTTCTCCTATTCTATAGGTTTGCCTTTTCAATTTGATAACTGTTTATTGTGCAGCAACTTTTTACTTTGACACAGTCTAATTGTTTATTTTGACTTTGTGGCCTCTGCTTTTGATGTCAAATCCAAAAAATTGCCAAAAAATGTCAGGGAGGTTTTCCCCTGTTTTCTTCTAGGAGTTTTAATACTTTTAATTCATCTTGAGTTAGTTTTGTGTATGTTGTGAGATAAAGGTCAATTTCATTCTTTTGTGTATGGATATTCAGTTTTCCAAGTACCATTTACTGAATAAATTATCCTTTCCTCATTGTGTACTCTTGGCACTTTTGTCAAAGGTGAGTTGACTATATATGCTTGCATATAGTTCTGGGCTTTCTATTATGCTCCATGGATATATGTGACTGTTTTGATTCCAGTACCATGCTGTTTTGACTATGATAGCTCTCTAAGATCCCCTTAGAGAATGTTTTTATCCCAATAAACTATAGCTCCCCTATAACTCAATAGCAAAATTAATCATAAAAGTCCAATTAAAAGTGGAATAAGAACCTGAATAAATATTTTTACAAAGATGACATACAAATGGCCAAAAGGCACACAAGAAGGTGCTCAATATCACTAGTCCTCAGAGAAATGCAAATCAAAACCACAATGAGATATCACTTCACTCCTGTACAGATGGCTATTATCAAAAAGTAAAAGATAATAAGTATTGGTGAGGATGTAGAGCAAAAGTAACCTTTATCATTCTTGATGGGAATATAAATTGGTATAACCATTATGGAAAACAATAATGAAGTTCTTCAAAAAATTTAAATAGAGCTATCATATGACCCAGCATCTCATTTCTGAGTATATATCCAAAGGAAAGAAAATCATTATCTTAAACATCTACACTCCAGTGTTCACACAATAGCCAAGATATGGAAACAACCTACTTATCCATTGACAAAAGAAATTTTATATGTATAAAGTTATTATTCAACCTGAACAAAGAAGGAAATCCTACCATTTACAGCAACATGGATTAAACTGGAGTTAATTAACCATGATTTGGGAGTGGAGAAAAAGGGGATAGGTTGATCAAAGATGTAAGGTTTCAATTATAAGATGAATAAGTTATATAGACCTAACGTATAATATGATGGCTATAGTTAATAATAATGTATTGTGAAACTGAATTTTCCTGAGAGTAGATAACAAGTATTTTCTACACACACACACACACACACACACACTAAAGGGTAGGTGAACAACTATGTGAAGTGGTAAATATGTTAATTAAATTGATGGTGGTAATCATTTCACAATGTGTATGTATATACATATCAAAATATCACATTGTACAACCCAAATACATATGATTTTAATTAAATAATGCTGGGTAAAATGTTAAACTGGGACCTTTGGGGGACTGTCAATTTTTTCCTCGATTTTTTTCTCAAATTTTAGGACAATTTTGTTTAATGAAATTCTGCATGTATTTTCCTCCCCTAGAGTTCATTTATTTATTAATTCAATCAACAATCACTTATTAAATGTCTACTATATACTTATCTTAGTAAACTGTTTAGGATACAATTATGATTTAAACCAAGCAAAGTCCCTACCCTCATATAGGTTAGATTATAAAGGAGAGAGATAATTAAACAGTAATAATGTATCTTATATTAGACTACAGCTTTCAACTTGACCAGTTTCAGATCTTTTTGAGTTTGTGATAGATTCCAGAGTAAAATCTAAATGGCTTTAGATTCCTTATTAGTCAACATGGTAGTAGAATAATTATATGTTGCTTGGAAATATCAGAAATAAATGTGTTGCTAACTATAAGGCATTGCTATATCACTTTGTCAATCATAATTTAGAATAATAGGCATCAGACAATGTCAGAAAACCTAAATAGAAGACACAGATTTTTAAGTTGCATTCTCTTGAGGATTAAAAAAAAGACTAGATCTCTCTTTTATTATCATTTGTATAGTTAGCCAATTGATATAATGGTGGCAAGATAGTAATTCTTTTGATGGTAATTAAAAAAAAATCTTCCTCAGCAAATAAAACATTAGGAAAACCTTAGATATGTTGGCACATATCATAAACATGTTAAAGACTGTATATATTAATTCACTTATTTTTCTAGAATTTTTATGTTATTTCACAGTGCTAATAACTGATTCAGCTCTAAAGGCTACTTTTGCGGGCACCTGGGTGGCTCAGTCAGTTAAGTGTCTGACTTCAGCCTAGGTCACGATCTTACAGTTCATGAGTTCAAGCCCCACATGAGGCTCTGTGTGCTGAGAGCTCAGAGCCTGGACCTGCTTTGGATTCTGTCTCACTCTCACTAACCCTCCCCCACTTGTGTATGCTCTCTCTCTCTCAAAAATAAATAAACATTAAAATTAAAAAAAAAATAAAGGCTACATTTGTTGTCTACCTACAAAGGGTAGGGAAAATAAAGAGATACCAAAATAAGGACAAAGGAAGGCCTATTAGCTTTGATTTTTCAATGATAGTATTTAATTTTCCATTCCTAGACATGTTGGTGGTAAGTAGAATTGTGTAAGCTTATATAGTATTCAATAATTTGGTCATAAAGTAATACTGGAAATTTCCAAGGTACAATTTCTTTGGCATATTCTGTTGGCTTTGAGGGAACATCAGATATGAGAGTTTAAGGAAGAAAATGGGGTTAAATCATTTTGTCCCCATATAGCTGCTTTTTTTTAAAAAATCAGAAATTTGTTCAAAATAATATTAAGGAAATTCATACACTACAGAAAAACGCTTTAGATTATATTATACAAACAATGATCTCTCTCTGCTGTTATGTTTGTTTCTAAATCATGCTAAACAGATATTTGAGAACTGATAACCAGTTGTCTAGTAATACATAGGCATGACACAGCTATGTATTAATCCTTTCCATGCCATGGCTCCATGCAAGGCACTACATAAAGAAGCATTTCACAAAATTGAGTGTTTATAAAACTTAAATTGTCTGAGAAATTAACTTAAATAAATTAATCTGAATATAGATAGTCATGGCCCATAGGTATTTTGATGGTTGAATTTCAATTATGTTAAAAAAAACCTTTGAACTATTTGGTCATCTGAGATAACAATGATTTTTTTCTTTGCTTCTTAGGGTCTAAGAATTTGTGAATATATTCACCACCCATTATAGTGATTTTAAATGTATAGGTCCTTCAATCAGTAAAACTTGGTATGATTGTCTTTAACTCATTTTTATTTCTAGATGAGGTAGATTTGGCTGCAAATCTTACCTTCAAAATAAAAATAGCTTCAAGACATTTTACAGGTATTTCAGCATTGTCATGAGGTATGTGCAGAGATATTAATGTCTGCTCATAAATATCTTTGTGCTCAAATATTATAAAGAGTTGTGGTTAAGATACTGTAGGCATAAAACAAATCATTGACCATTTATTTATCCATTCAGTCTTCTTTTCTCAAATGAGTGATGACTCTACATTGAGCACCTTTTACAACTCTTACATTAAGCTTTTCCATGAGGAGAATGCAATAAATTTGAACAAAACACATCCGAGAGATTATTGTCCTCATAAAAATATTTCTTTATGAGTCCCAAATTATAAGTGCCTTTCTCTACCCCCACTCCAAAGTTGCCTAGTGTCTTAAGTCATAAATATGGACAGAGATTCAGATTCCAAACTAATTAATTTACAGTCAAATAAATATGTCAGTGAACAGCATAGCAAAGTTAGACAAAAGTTGCTTTGCAGTAGACATAGTCCCTTAGAAAGTTGTACATATAATAAAAAATTGAATTTAGTATAAATTAGTTTATTCATTTAACACATAAATATTAAGAACCTACTATGTTTTCAGATGTGGAAACAACAGTGGTAGAAAAAATGAGCTTCTATATAACTTCATCTTCATATAGTGTGTGTAGTGTGTGTGTGTGTGTGTGTGTGTAGTGTGTGTGTGTGTTTGTGTGTCTAGGCATAGTCAAATATCACACACACACACATACACACAAAGTAGTTATTAGTTTTAATCATAGATAAATCTAATCTTGTTTGATCTTTTCATTGTACATTTTCATTTCTGTATTCTCTCCTCTAAGTATTTTAAATAAATATCTTTTTTCTTCCTTTGAAATTTACTAGTCTTGCCTAGTGCTGTGGAAAGGAAGGTAACAGATAAATGAAGCAGAGAAGATCTCTGACCTCAGAACTTATAAGCACTTCTAAATGTTGGCTTCATTCCTCTGGCAACTTTGAAGAAATTCGTACCTAAAACCATGGTTGAAAATAAACCAATATATGACAAAAAATAAATTCTGTTAGAGTAAGGTAGGAGCACTAGCTAATGAGAGCTCCAAAGTAACAGGACCAGTTTCATTGCCCCCATCTAGTTAAACAATAGGTTTTCTTTGGCTGAGATAGACCATAATTTTAGGAAAATGTAACTAGTTTGTTTTCTTTTTTTCCTCCAATTCACCCCTCTAAGAGATAAGAAGTTTTAATATGAGAGAAGTGAAGAATTGAAATCTTTATGAAAATGACTCTAGAATCAAGCTATTAAAATGGCAATCACAGAAATAATGACCTTGAAGGATATGCCCAAAGTGAACTTGAAAGGCCTTTGATCACAACCTAGCCTGAAGCTATGAAGACTCAGGAGAACCTGAGGAAAAGCTTTTTATAGGAAGGTAATTTTTAGGTTGTTTTTTAAGGTTACCACTTGAATCTGTCGAAGAAAAAGAAAGAAAGTATAATACGCATCTGTATCATGAAATGTTTTTGCTTTAAACAGTGGTTTTCAAAAAAATATTTTAGCAATGAAGCACCTTACTGAAACAACATCCAAGTCCCATATATAAACCAATAATCAATGAAATGCTTTGGTGGAAACTGGGATTAAAGACAGAGTATGTATCTTGGCTTCTCCTACTCTCCACCGTTTCCAGTTCTAGGGTTCCTGAGTCACTTCACTGTGGTCTCTGTGTCTCCAAAAAAATCTGTGTTTTGGAGCAAGGTACACATTGATTTGAATATTGATTATTTTCTATTATGTGTGAAACCTATACCAAATCATCGCAAAGTTTTAAGCCTTAGTTTTGTCATCTGTTAAAGATGATATCACAAATTTAGTGAGAGGAAAAAATGACAAAATATTTGCAAAACACTATGCATACAGTAAGTTTTTGATTAATGTTAGTTATTACTGTTATCCTTTTAACTAATATAGTATGTGTTGCATTTCACACTTTGATATACTATCAGAATTTGTGGTAAGATATCAAACTACACAAGGTTTTGTTTTGTTTTGTTTTGTTTTGTTTTGTTTAGGAAATGATGAATACATTTATTTGCATCTAAATCTCAAATCCCAAATGAAGGAACAGTTCTAAATGGATACATACATAAAGTTTATTTAGATTACTGTAATTTTGCAAGGGGACTAAAGAAAACTTAAAAAGCTGATTAAAGTTTACTTGCTTGAAAGATTTCTGTGCTTCCTTTTCTCCTTCATTCTTTTAACTTATGTTTTTTAATGACAGAAAATTTCACACAAATTCAGTGTCTTCCTACTTTGAAGAAAAAATTTCTTTTGTTGCTTATGATTTAAGTCCTTTGTAATTAAAAATACATTAGAAAACTGCTTATTTAACCTTTTTAGTAAAAAGACTTACATAATTTAGATTTTACTACAAGGGAGAATCCTTCATTATCATTTCTTATAACCTATGGGGCCCATCTAACGTATAGGTCTAAAATTGTATGCCTTTCCCCACTCTAGGAATATGTGTGGAGTTTAACGCTCATAATTTTCCCTATATTTTTACTATGGTAAAATATTCATAATATAAAATTTGCCATCATAGCCATTTTTAAGTATACAATTCAGTGGTATTAAATAAATTTATAATGATATGCAATCATAACCACTATCTTCACAAATCTTTTATTTTGTAAAACTGAAGCTCTAGGCCCATTCAACAATAACTCCCACTCTTTCCTTTAAGCCCATGACATTTTTGCATGTAGACTTCATAACCTGCTATTTTGTTGAATTCACTTATTCCAACAGTTATTTTGTGGGCTCTTTAGGGTTTTCTATACATATTATAGAAACAGAGATAGTTTTATTTTTTTCTTTTATTTCTCTTGCCTAATTACTCTGAGTAAAACTTCTACTACTATATTAAATAGAAGTGACAAAAGCAGGCATACTTGTATTCTTACTGATCTTAGGGTTCAAGTTTTTAGTCTTTTACTGTTGAGTATGGATACTCATTGTGGGTCTTTCATGTACGACATCTAGGTTGAGGTAGTTTTCTTCTATTCCTAGTTTGTTGAGGCTTTACTTTTTATCATGAAAGGGTGTTGAATTTTGTTAATGCTTTTTCTGCAGGGTCTGATATGATCATGTGGGTTTTTTTCTTTCATTCTGTAAATGTGATGTATTACATTGATTGATCTTCATATGTTGAACCACACTTACATTTCAGGAATAGATTCTACTTGGTAATGGGGCATAATCCCTTGATAGGCTCAATTAAGTTTGCTAATATTTTGTTGAAGATATGCATTAATGTTCATAAGGTGTATTAACCTGTAGATTTCTTCTTCTTTTTTTTTTTTGTAGTCCTTTGATTTGCTATCAGGTTAATACTGGCCTCAGAGGAGTCAGGAAGTGTACCCTCATCTTCAAATTTTTGGAAGAGTTGAATAGGATTTCTATTAGTTTTTTCATAGATGTTTGGTAGAATGCACTAGTGGAGTCATCAGATTCAGGGCCTTTCTTTGTCAAGAGATTTTTGTATTACTGATGTAATCTTTATACTAGTTACAGGCATAATCAGATCATCTATTTCATCATGGATTTGATCTTGATAATGGTGTGTTTCTAGGAATATGCCCTTTTTACCTAGGTGATCCAATATGTGGGAGTACAAGTATTCATAGTACTTTCTTATAATCCTTTTTATTTCTGTAGAATCACTAGTAATTTCTGATTTTAATAATTTTAATCTTATTTCTTAGTATATCTAGTTAGTTTTGTCAATATTTTTGAATAACCAAATTTTCATTTCATTGATTTTCTCTATTGTTTTTCCTTTATTTTATTTGTGCTCTAATCTTTATTTTCTTTCTTCTGCTATCTTTGGCTAGTTTGTGCTTCTTTTTGTAGTTCATTAAGATGTAAAGTTAGGTTGTTGATTGAAGATATTTCCTGTTTTTCAATGTAGCATTTATGGGCTATAAATTGCCCCCTTAAGGCCCTTTGCAATGTATCCCAAAATTCTAGTATTTTTCTAAGTTTGTTTTCATTTGTCTTCAAGTAATTTGTAATTTATCTTTTGATTTACCATTTGATCAATTAGTTGTTTAAAAATGTGCTCATTTCCACAAATTTGTGAATTTTCTAGTTTTACTTGTTATTGGTTTTTAATTTTATCTCATGTGTGGTTGGAGAAAACAGTTTATATGACAGCTATCTCTTCTGCTGAAACTTAATATGTGGCTTAATATATGGTTTATCCTGGGAAATGTGCCATATGTGCACTTGAGAAGAATGTGTATACTCTGGTGGAGTGATCTGTATGTCTGTTAGATCTATTTTGTTTAATGTGTTAATTCCTTTCTTTTCCTACTTATCTGCTATTTCGTTATCCTATCCATTACTGAAAATGGGACATTAAAGTCTCCAATCATTATTGCAGAATTATCTATTTTACCCTTCAATTTTGTTGGTCTTTGCTGTGTATATTTTTATGGCTTGTAATTAGGTGCACAAATGTTTATAATTTTTATATCTTCTTGCTGTATTAAAACTTTTATTAATCTATAATGCCATTCCTTGTTTTTTGTAAACTTTATTTTTAAAGACTATATTCTCTGATATTAGTAAAACTATCACTACTCTATTTTATTATATACATGGAATATCTTTTTACATATTTTCAATTTAACATTTATATGTTTGTATCTAAAGTGACTCATAAACAGCATATAGTTGGAACATGGGTTTTACCCATACTTTCAATCTCCTTCATTTGATTGGTAAGTTTAATCCATTTACATTTAATGTAATTACTGACAAGAAGGGATTAACATAAAAGAAGGTAGTAATATATGCCTTATATATTTTTTGGTTTTCATTTTATGTATAACTGTCTTCTTTAAAGTTTAGTTGACACACTGTCTCTCAAAAGTAAATAAAACATTAGAAAAAAATTAAAATAATAAAGTTTAGTTGATTCTTTGAAGAGAAATTTGTACCATCATTTCTCATTTAATTTGGTCCTGTAGCTCTTTTATGTTCACCATGGAAATTGCACTTAACATCATAAAGTTATAACATTCTAATTTGAATTCATACCTTGTATACTTCAATAGTGTACAAAAACTGCTTCTGCTGTATTCCCACCCTTCTGGCTGCTAATATTACAAAGTTCCATCTTTACACATTGTGTGCTAAAAAACATGAACAAATAATTGTACTAAATTATGCAAAAAATCCCACAACATTTAGTATTACAAAGCAAATTTACAATAATACTGGGTTTTAGTCTAGTAATTTTTTCAATATATTAGTCTCTAAAATCATGTAGAAAACAAAAAGTGGAGTCAAAACTGTTGTGGCAATAAAATTAGATTTTATAATAGTCCGTGTATTTACCCTTATTGAAATTTTTTTTAAGTTTGTTTATTTTGAGGGAGGGAGGGAGAGAGAGAGAGAGAGAGAATAAGTGAGTGAGTATGAGTGGGGGAAGGGCAAAGAGAAGGATCCCAAGCAGGCTCCGCACTGACAGTTGGGCTCAAACTCACAACCCATGAGATCATAACTTGAGCCAAAATCAAGAGTCAGATGCTTAATCAACTAAGCCACCCAAGTGCTCCAAGATCTTTCATTCTTTACTGTTTCCAGTTACTGTTTTGAATCCTTTCATTTCATTCATTCCACAGAACAGGTCTAGAGGTAACACATTCACACAGCTTTTGTTTATCTGAAAATATCTTAATTTCTCCCTTACTTTTATGGGTTTTTTTAAAATTTATTTTTGAGAGACAGAGAGAGACAGCGCGAGCAGGGAAGGGTCAGAGAGAGACTCGGGAGACACACAATCTGAAGCAGGCTCTAGGCTCTGAGCTAGCTGTCAGCGCAGAGCCCAACACAGGGCTCAAACCCACGAACTGTGAGATCATGACCTGAGCCGAAGCCGGAAGCTTAACCAACTGAGCCACCCAAGTGCCCCTCTCCCTTACTTTTAAATGACAGTTTTGTCAGATAGAAGATTCTTGGTTAAGATTTTTTTTTTCTTTTAGCACTTTGAATATATTAGGCTACTATCTTCTGGCCTCCAATGTTTCTGATGAGAAATCTGCTAATAATCTTGAGGAGCACTTCTCTATTGGTTGCTTTCAAGATTTTCTGTTCTTGGCAGTCAAGCATTTGGCTAAAATGTGTCTTGGTTGGATTTCTTTGATTTCAACTTACTTGGAATTTGTTGAACTTCTTGAATGTTTATATTCAGCTCTTTCTCAAATTTAGAAAGTTCTCAGTCATCATTTCTTTTCTTTTTCTCTGTTGTTTTGGGACCCCCAAAATGCCTATGTCAGTCTACTGATGCTGTCCCACAGGCAACTTAGGTTCAGTTCATTTCTCCTTTTTTCTTTAATTTGTTAATGTTTATTTATTTTTGAGAGAGAGAGAGAAAGAGAGAGAGAGAGAGAGAGAGAGGAGAGGAGGAGAGAGAGACAGGGCATTGGCACAGGGGAGGGCAAGAAAGAGAGGGAGACACAAAATCTGAAGCATGCTCAAGGTTCTGAGCTGTCAAACTTGTGAATCACAAGATAATCACTTGAGCCTAAGTTGGACACTTAACCAACTGAGACCTAGGTGCCCCAGGTTCTCTTCACTTTTCTTCAAGATTTTTCTTTTTGTTCCTCAGACTTGATAGTTTTGATTGTCCCATTTTCAAGTTTACCAACTCTTTCATCTCCCTTCTCAAATCTGCTTTTAAATCTCTCTACTGTATTTTTTATTTCAATTATTATACATTTCAGGTCCAGAGTTTCCAGGTTTCTATCTCTTTATTGGTGGTCCCATTTTGCTTATCCATCAATCTCTTGACATTCTTTACATCTTCCTTTAGTTCTTTGAATATCTGTAGGAAAACTGCTCAAAAATCTTTGTCTGATATATCTGACAGCAGATTTCTTTCAAAGATAGTTTCTGTTGATTTGTTTTTCTTCCCCTTTTTTTAAAATGGATCATATTTTCCTGGGATTTTTTCATGCCTTATAACTTTTTGTTGAAAATTGCATTTGACTCTAATAATATGTTAGCTCTGGAAATCATATTCTCTGTTTACCCCATTTTCTTGTTTGTTTGTGTTGTTATTGTTGTTATGATTTTATTTATTGTTTTTGTGTTTTTAATTCTGTGAGCTATCTCTGTGTCAAAGATCAGCCTGAAGTGTAAACCCAAGGTCATCTTGTCTTTTATGAGTTTGTGCCTTTCCATTGGCATAAAAGGTCACTTTCTAACTTCCCCCAGATACATAGTTGCTTATAAATGTCCTAGTCTTTAATGTCCAGCTCCTAAAAGAGTAAAAAGAAAAAAAAAATGAAGCGGGGAGAAGATGCTGGCCCTTTACATCTCCTGATAATCTCTCTAGCCAGAGAGGAAGGAGCTAATAGCAAAGGGGGTAGGAGTAACAACAATGGTCCACCTGCCTGTTTGCACTTCAGAAATCAAAAGTAGCAATCAGCAACCAGAGAACAGATCCTCTGTTTGGAGAACATGGTCTTTTTTGCTCACCCTGGCTTCTGCAAACTATGTACATGTTGCTCCAGGAATACAGGGACAGCTCCTGCCAAAAGGCTGTGGGTGGAGGATGAATGGCTGCTGCTGTGCTGAGATGAAATTGATAAAAATTAAGTGAAATTTACCATCCAAATCTTCCCCCTGGGATCTGCAAGCCTTTGATAAACTGTTGAGTTCCAAAAGAGCCATAGCAAACAAATTCTGCCAGTACACTTGTCTAGGTGAAGGACAAATTCCCGGTGCATCCTAATCCACCATCTTCCAGTGTCCATAATTTTTGGCCCAATTTGACCATAGAAAGCATTTTGTTTAGTTCACATAATGTTGAATAATTTTACTTTAAATAATACTAGAGAGGAAATTTATATTTCCCTCTCAATTCTATTCTTATACATCTTATGTATCTCTAGTCTTATTATTCTCTTAATAATAATACATTCCTTTACACATCTCTTAACTCTACAACAGTGACCAATAAAACCACTTCAGTTTTAGACTCTGGTAGACTATTGATATTTGGTTAATAAACTCAGGCTCAGTGTTCCTGAGTGATATTGCAGACCCACTGACACACCCGTCATATCCAGTGTATACTAAAACCCATTGTTAGTTAGCAATACTACCTGCCATCAAAATGCATTATGGCATACATGTTACAAACTGGTAGTCTTATTTAAAGGTTATGCTCAACTTTGGCTAACCCTGAAGCCGTATCCAAATGTGATCTATAATATAATTAAAAATTGTCTTTTGAGTGGGTTTTCTGAGGTGATATGTACACATTTTCAATGGTGTCATTTTACATTTAAGTCTTTGGCTTTTACTTTATGGGATTATGTGTATTAGTATCCATGATTTTATCATTGCAAGTCTGATCTTGAAATGAGTCAATAGAGCAATAACCTTATACTACTGTTCACAATATGACTGTGAGGTGGATGAAACAAGTTTCATAATTATCATTTTACAGATGAGAACATTTCTTAGTGCTAAACACATTTAACAATTTTGTCATCCAGCCTCGGCCTTTTCTTTCTTTTGATCCTTACAGCTTTATGAGTAGCACGTAGTATGCAGTTGAGAAAAAACTTGTTGAAATAAAATAATTCTTACCATAAAAATAATTCACCTGAAAGGGTGATATATCTCTGAATCCAAATTAATTTATTTTTACCACTGATGAATTATGAATCTTGAACAATGAAGAACAGGCTAAAACAAATTTGACAGAGATTGTTCTTTGAGCAATAAAAATGTATATTTTTGAGAATGTATTTCCTGCCTAAGCAATAATAATGTATATTTGCTGAGAATATGTTAGTACTTTTACAAGGTATATAAAGTTTCCTCATATATAACACAATTGCCACAAGACAGGTGCTACTTTTATCCACATTTTACAGCTGAGAAAGTTAAAACTGAGAAGCCAGGTAGCTTGTTTCACATCATGCAACCTGTAGATGTAAAGTGAGGGCTCTAATTCAGAGTAGTTAGTCTCCTTGTATTGTCTCCCAAAGCTTTTACATTGTATTTATCTCATTGTTGATATGATAAGCTTTTTCCTGAACACAGTTCCAATGACTATAAAGAACATAATAGAGGATTTTATAATTATTTTCTATTTTCTCACTTGTGCAATTTACCATTTTCCTAGGTAATGCTTTCTTGAAATTGGAAGGTATTGTGGCTAACTATAACAGGCCCTGCATTAGAGAGATAAAGGATGATTTAGATAAGTAGCTAACAATTTACATTTATCTCAAGGAAAATTATAGCAATGATCTTCATGCAGTTTCTATCACCTCATTGCTCAGAGACCCCTTGCTCAGATAGAGCCTTTGTTGAAAAAAAGTCACAGACTATGAGTCACAGAGAAAGCAAACACAAAACCGTGAGAATCTCTCCCTTTTGTTGCCATTACTTCATTCCTCATCTAAATGATTCGATCCCTTACTATAGTTAAGTGACTCACAAAAGCTTACGGGATTTACATGACCAGTAAAATTGTTTTCACTGTTACATACAGGTGACAAAATTTTCTTTAGCTAATATGATCAAAGAGGGAATAATGTTTTTATGTTGCCAAAAGATGAAGCTATTTTCTTCAGCTAAACTACACATTCATTTATGTCACTTGAGAAAAGGAAGGAAAATCTCCTGATCTTTATCAAATTGCTATGTAATTAAGCTCTAGACTTTTTTTGATTGACACATTAATATGAAAGTAGGATAAGTTCTGAACTTGATAGTAAGAACTTGAGAATAGAGTAGTAAGAACCTGAGAACAGAAGATGTTTAAGACAGAAGAAGAGACTGGGAAATATCAGGAGGATTATGCTCATACAAAGAAATGAGAAATTAAATTTCTCAACTGGACAATAAAGAAAAGCACCAGGGCTTAAAATCCTGCTGGCAGTACCTGAGTTTACTGACAGAGTATATAATATAAATACATGCTACCCAGATATCCATGAAGAGAATCCAGAGAAATGTCATTGACCTTTTCATTTTAATTTAAATGCATTAAAAATATTACAGTAATAATGGAACATAGACTGTTGGAGCTGATGATCTACATTAAGAAAAAAATGTATGTTATAGATAAGGTAATTAAAACTCAAAGGGAGAGCTGAAGGAAGTTTTGCCAAGTTATACCATGAATTTGCTACAGAATTAGTAGTAATCCAATTCAACTTTTTTAATTTTTGTGAAAAGAGACCTCAAGAGAGGCATTCTAATAATATATGAACTTTCGTTCTAGACCTCCAAGTCAAACCTTTTAGTTATTCTTATCATCTATTTTCACAAATCCATTGCCTATTGTCACAATCCTCACATACTTAGAAGAGATTTAAATTCTACAAATTACTCCTGGTTCAGGGAAAAGTCTGCACTTTGCGGAGGTGTGTTAGGCATACTGTGAAATGTTAAGCAAGCTAGGGGTGCCTGGGTGGCTCACTCGGTTAAGTATCAGCCTCTTGATTTTGGCTCAGGTCATGAACTCACCGTTGTGAGACTGAGCCCCGCTTTGGGCTCTGCACTGAGCAGGGAGACTGCTTGGGATTCTCTTTCTTCCCCTTCTCTCTGCTCCTTGCACTCTGCCACCCACTGCCCCTGGCAGGTGCACACTACATGTGCTCTCTATCAAAATAAATAAATAAACTTTTAAAAAATGTTAAGCAAGCTACATTGCAGTGGAGTCTAAGCTAGTGGCTCTCAAAGTGTGTTTCCTGGAAAGGGAGCGTCAGCACCACCCGAAAGCTAGTTAGAAAGATAGATTATTAAATTCTAATCTAGGGTGGGCACCTGGGTGGCTCAGTGGGTTAAGCATCTGACTTCAGTTCAGGTCATGATCTCACAATGGCTCATGAGTTCAAGCCCCACGTGGGGCTCTGTTCTGACAGCTCAGAGCCTGGAGCCTGCTTCTCATTCTGTGTCTCCCTCTCTCTGCCTATCTCCCACTCATGCTCTGTCTCTCTTTCTCCCAAAAATAAACATCAAAAACAACTTAAATTCTAATCTACACTTGGTGAATCAGATAGCCTGGGACTGGGGCTCAGCATTTTTTATTATATAAAGCCCTCCAGACCTCCAGCTCGTTCTGATACAACAGGGTTTGAAAACCATTGGTCAATGGGAGGCAAAACACCATACTGAAGGAAAAGGATATCGATTATAATTTTAATCATTGCTTCCAGTAGATATGCCACTGTGGGTAATTAACCTCTCTAAGGTTTATTTTCCTCATGTCTAAGACACATCATGTGAAGTTAGAATGAGATAAAGTAGAGAAATACTCAGAAAAGCTGCCAAGCTCTAAATCAGTGGATCTCAATTCTGGGTGAGATTTTAACCTCCAGAGAATATGTCACAATGTCTAGGTTTGTTCTTGATGGCCACAACTGGTGGAAGAGGTTGCTACTAACATCTGGTGGGTAAACGACAAGGATTCTACAATGAGCAGGACAGCCCCCATAATATGGGTTCATGTGGTCCAATGTCAGTAGTGCTAAGGCTCAGAAACCTTGCACTGAATCAAAATAATATAGAAAAATGACACTTTTATTATCCAATTTTCCATCACTTCTGCCTCTTTCTCCTTTTCTCAAGTTTATAAATCATTACATGGATACTACCAATGCCAACATCTATTTTTAAAAACATATAATGAAAATAAAAGATGCAGATAAAAGTTGTTTTTTATAATCTCTGGAAGTTGTTGGTGGAAGAGAAAAAAACGTGTCTTCTATCACAAGTTTAAAATGTACATTGTCCTCATGTGGAAAAGAAATTAAAGTGATTTGAGGCACTTGCTTCAGTTCAGTTCGCTGAATAACTTTGCCTCTCTCCCTTGCTTCTAATAATTTCTGGCCTTAGCAGTGATAACTGAACTAGGAGATAATCTCCTTGCCACTTATCCTATACCTTCATATCATTAACTCTTTTGCCACAAATTCAAATATTATTCGAAGTGCCATGTATTAGAGACACACAAAAGAAATTAAAGTAGTAAAGGAGAAAAATATTTTATCAGGTTCTTTGCAGGTCAGATGAAAAGACTAACTTATTTTTCTTTCTTTTTTAAATTTTTTTAAGACTAACTTATTTTTCTATCCCCATTCTTTTTAACTCACAGTTGGATGACAAACCCTATATGGTGATTACATTGGGAATGGATCTACTAAGGATGTCTTACCACCATTCTGCTAACAACTCTCATTTAAGGCTGAAAACCCAATAAAAGTATATTGTACATAATAAGGGAAAGAGGGTGAAAAATGATGTTTAGGTGATATAGAAAATGAATTATACACTTCAATTTCTTTCTGCATTTGTTTAGGGATTTCACCTGCAGCTATGGTGCACCGTCTTCATACCAGTGGCTAAGAGTTTATCCCCAGGAGCTACCTGCTGTTTTAGATTTCACACTTCCAGTAGAGGTAGCTTAGAGAATATTCAAGCAATATTCAAGTTTTAGATGATCACATCATAGGAAAAGTATCTATCATTTGCCCATTTTCAGAGACATTAACTGTTAAAAGATAACGGATGCATGTCTCCATAAAAATATAACTAGATGTAAGCTCCATTTTTCATTTATCTTTCACAATGAAGGAAGTCCTTTCTTTCAACATGTGACTGCTTACATTCCAGGTATTCTGGGAAGTAGAAACATAATGTTGGATGAAAGTAATGAGATCATTTTTAGAATATTCATTATTATTATTCATTACAATGACTACAGCGTATCACTGGCATTTCACACTTGGAAGTGTGGGATATTCACATATGATGTGAGGTACTGTCCCACATGCAAAAAGAATTATCCCAGAGTGGTTATACTAGATAAACTGGGTGGGCGCAGTAATCACACAGTGGAGAAACTATTAATGAATGTGGTCACAGGAAGATGTGACTATGGAAAAAAGGCCAGAAAAAAATGTAATATTGTTGATTTTAAAGACAAAAGGGGATTGGCCACCAACCAAGTAGCTTCCAGAAGCTGTTAAAAAGAAGGATAGAGATTATCCTCTAGAGCTTCCAGAAAGGAATGGAGCCCTGTTGGCACCTCGATTTCAGCCTGGTGAGACATATACCATGCGAGACTCTTAAAAAGTGTTTGGTGTCTAAATAAATAAATAAATAAGGCACCTGGGCAGCTTAGTTGGTTAAGCATCCACCTGTTGATTTCAGCTCAGGTCATGATCTCACAGTTTTTGAGTTCGAGCCCCGCATCAAGTTCTGTGCTAATGGTGTATAGCCTGCTTGGGATTCTCGTTCTTTTCCTCCTCTCTCTGCCTGCCTTCTCTCTCTTTCTGTCAAAATAAACTTAAAAAAAATAAACAATAGGGGCACCTGGTGGGTTCAGTCCATTAAGTGTCCGACTTTGGATCAGTCATGATCTCAAGGTTTGTGAGCCCTTGTAGGACGCTGTACTGACATCTCAGAGTCTGAAGCTGCTTCAGATTCTGTATCTCTCTCTCTGCCCCTTCCCTGATCACACTCTGTCTTTCTCTATCTCTCTCTCAAAAATAAATAAACATTAAAGTATAAAAAGTAAATGTGTGTGGTGTTTTACACCTCCACGTTTGTGGGAATTTGTTATAGCAGCAATAGGAAATTAATGTACTGCCACAAATACCGTATTGTGCTCAAGTATTTTATAGGAGAGAAAACTTAGAACTAAATAAGATATATTTGATGTCAAATCAAAGCTGTTGACTGTGGCTTTCTATTTAAGTGTTTTTCCCACTGTCATGTTATTACTCAAATGCACTGCTTTAACTTTTATATAAATTTCTTGAAATCTTTTTGAATCATTTTTAGACCCTAAGGTTCCATTCTATGTGTACAAAAGGTAAAAACTTACTATGTATAAATGTCACAGCTCACAAAGACATGCTACCAACTTTCTAATTTGGTTTGCAACATAGTCTTGTGAAGCAGGCAAACCAATAAAAAGTCTTAGAATCAGAAAATTTATAACTTTCTAAAGAACACAGAGTTCTAAGACCAAAATTCCTTTTCCCTTAACATATTTTAAAAGTATAATCAGATGTGTTGGAGATTGACATACTAGACACGAATTACTTCAACTTAGAGGTTTATAGTGATAAGGCACTAACTACTAATATTAAGTATCATATTTAGAGTGTTTACTTTGAGGTAAATGTGAAGTACTGTGAGGAATCTGATATTTTTTTTTTCTGCTGGAAAGCTAACAAGTTAGCCTGCCATATTTACGTGGATGCTTACAGAATGCTTAGGGTCATAAGCACTTTATTACTAGCAGAAATAGCATTGGTCAGAGGATTAACATATTATTGTGCCCAGTTCCCAAGTCCACATTCCCACAGGATGACACAAAGACAGCTCATTATCTGTATTGGACTACAGCAAAGGAAATCAAAGACAGGGCACCTGAACCTTTTCTAATGGGCAGTGAGCATGCCTTCCTTTGCTGCAGAGGAAGACACTATCTCTATCTTTGAAGGTGATTATTACACAGACATTCTTAAAAAGATGTCAGGAACAAAGGGCAGCAATTATCTTGCTTGCAAATGTGAATAATCAAAAAGATCCAAAAAGAGTTGTATTCTAACAGTGGAGAGGACAGATTTACCTGTCCCCCAGGGGGATCTTTAATCTTCCTCTCTTAAAATTCCATCAGTGTTATTCTAACTGATATTTAAAATTTTTATTTGACCACCAGTATTAAAGGTAAAGTCCTTCCAAGAGAAAATAAATAGAAAAAAATAGGAAAAGAAGATGGAGACTTAATGTGGGAACATTTAGTAACCTACTTAAAGGTCTAGGCTTGACTGAAGTTCAAATCGTTTGGTCATATCTGACAAACTGCCTTATCCAGTTCTCTTGAGGGAGTGAGGAATCTCTAGCTAAAAGAAAAAAAGAGGGTTGTGGGGACCTGGGTGGCTCAGGTGGTTAAGCATCTGATTCTTGATGTTGGCTTAGATCATGATCTTAAGGTTCCTGAGACTGAGCTGTGTGGCTGACTCTGCAGTGACAGCACTGAGCCTGCTTGGTATTCTCTCTCTCTCTCTCTCTCTCTCTCTCTCTCTTTCTCTCCCTCCCTCCCTCCCTCACTCTGTCTCTCTCTCAAAATAAGAAACTTAAAAAAATCATACATCTTCCTTTAAAAAGGCATATGACTCTGAGCATAGTAAGGTGGCACTCAGAACTGCCCCTGGCTTACCTCCCAAGAGACTTCTGAACTGGCAACAAGACCTCTGGACTTAAACAGTGGTCTTCAAGGCAGTTCTGCTTTTACTTCCTTCTAATAAAGTGGTTCAAGGAAATGCAAAGGGGACTTCTTAGTGCAACTTTGCCATAGTCACACCTTAGTCTAACATTTAAAGAACTCTAGATGTCAATAGCAACAACCAGAAGAATACATGGGCAGAGCCAATGATGTGGCTGAAAGGAGCAGCAGTACTCATCCAGAAAGAATTTCTTGAAAAGTGCATATATTCCCATCAGTATAGTCAGTAATATCCATCTGAGGAACCAGGGACTCCAAGACACCAAGGCCTGGGAGATAGAGTGGACTTTAGCTTAAGTGACACTTATTTCGAACAAGTGAAGCTGATCAAGAGAAAAAAAAAAATGGTTGGTGACCAAAGACAGAAAAGAGAGACTGAATTCTATAATAGTTAAAATAGTAATAGATAAGACTATTTAGCAAGTGTTTATGTTCTTAGCATTGTGTCTAATCCTTGTAACAATTGGTTAATATAGGTTACAGCAATATGTTTAAAGACATTTAGGGTAAAAAAACTTGTTATTAGCTAATTTCTCTGATGCTATATTGAATCTCTTGAAAAGAGATTCTCTTATTTTACCTCCCACTCAATAACCAACGCCTTGGAAATTATTGCCCTTGCTTTCTACTGAAACTCTTTGGCAAAGAAAGGTCAATGACCAGCTTCATCTTCCAAGCCAGTCCTTTTCTTAATACTCACTACAAATAAAAATCTTTGACTTTCCTTCAGTAGTTAATAGTAATAAGGAGCCCTAACATCTTTGAACTTATCTTTACGTCTGTTTTGTCAAAGTTCCCAGATGACTGCAGATTTATGTTCCTTACAGCTGTGTATCCCTCCAGTTGGCCATTAATTGTAGGAAGTCTTAGGTTCTGAGACTGCATTTTTCTTATATGCCTCCCTTTGATGATCTCTTGTTTTAAATAGGATTTCTAACGCAATACATTTTACATCAAACTCATTAGGCCCAAAATTTTCTCCTGGAGCTCCTGAGAAACAATTTTAATTTGTATCTGGATATTTCCTCACGAGTGACAGGATGATACCTCAATGTCAACATACCAAATGATGAGTGTATCACTTTTCTTATTTTCCAAAATTTTAAGCTAACATCTCTCTCCTGCTCTTTTTTCCTTATTTTTGATTAATGATACCAAAAAGGATATATTTGATCTTCCTCTCTTAAAATTTCATCATTCTTTGATCATTCCAACTGATTTTTAAAAATGTCTTTGACCACTAGTATTAAAGGGAAAGGCCTTCCAAGAGAAAAGAAAGAAAAAAAAATAGGAAAAGAAGATGGAGTCTATGTGGGAACAGTAAGTAACCTAGTGAAGTAGAAACTGGGGTTCACTGTGTAGACCCACTGAAAGTTAAAATCCATGCAATAAACTAAGGAACATATTACAGGGGCTTTGAATGGCCTACCAAACAACTGCACTTTATTCCATATTCAGTGGGCATTCCTGACACCTGCATATCCATTTGCTTCTAACTCCCCTTACAATATTTATCACGTTTGTCTGTATATTTTTATTGTTCAGATTTTATCTTCTCTATTTTTTAAAATATTTTGAAAGCAGAATATTTTTATTTTCCTCTATGACTATTTATGTAGCATCTATAGCCCCAGCAAGGGCTTGAAATTTGTGGTCATAATACTTGCTCACCCAGATGGACTTTCATAGTCAGAATATAAACAATAAAGAGAGTAGAAATGTTGGCTTGGAAATTGGTCACCAACTGATAATTTATTAAAATCAGTTTGGTTAGGTTGCACCCTACAGAGTTAAAATGAGATCAGCCATTGTATAATTGTTTGGTGATGCCCATCTACTTAAGACACATTGAGTCTCAAACATTGCTTCTTCTCAATCATGCATAATCTTTGAATCTGGTCCAATGAGGAAAATGATCTAAGTACAAAGGGCTACATACAAAATAATTCTTAATAGCAATGCTTATTTGATGGTCATGATCAAACCAAACTCATCATTTATTTCCCTGTTCTTTAGACTGCCCTGTCCTATCTGGCATACTAAATGGGAATGTTCTCATTTATGAAGAAGAGTATGATTTCCCAACATAGGCTGTGATCCAAACCAGGCTCCACTATTCAAACCAGAAGTGCATAGTGTATGGAAAGAGAGATACATGGTCCTCCTGGGAAAGTATTAGCATCATGACCTCATGAGAGTTAATGGACAAGAAGAATGACTTCAATGGGCTGTGTAGAAAAACCTGCTGTTTCCTCTCAACAATGCAAACCCCAGTGAAACTTTAGTGATTAATAGTGATTGGATCCAATAATGATTAGGTAAAGCATCTGCCCTGGGCAGCTCATGGGCATTCACATGACCTTCTGTGTGCTAATTAAAGACATCAGTGATCCAAATAGCCTGGTCTGCAGCATATAACTCTATCACATGCAAAAGGCACTGCCCTGCTTTAGGGAGCCATAAAAAAACAAATTGAGAGAGGTTTTCTCTTCAAATCAAAATGTAAGTTTAATTTAAATTTAAAAGTGACTGTTAGGTTAACTGTACCTCTGCTGAACTTAGGCTTATAAATAAGAACAATTGGGTAAGTCACTTAATCTATATACAAACTATTGGGGCACAAACACAAAAAATATAAAAAGTTGCTTATTAGTGGGCTCTCCCAAAATTACTCAAACTTCCAAAAGCAAATAAGAGCATTTATACAATATTAAAAATGTTAATAAGTTTTACTCCTCCAAACTTCATTAGTAGCCTCCTGTTGACCAAAAGCTTTACTAACACAAAGTCAATGAACACATATTTTATATGCTGTGTATAATATATACTATATTCTTATGATACAATAAGCCAGATATAAGATGTTATTAAGAAAATGATAAGGAAGAGAAGATATATTTATGGTACTATACTGTATTTATCCAAAAAATCCATATAAAGTTGGACCAACACAGTTCAAACCCATGTTTTCATAAGTGAGTTGTATTATCCTTATTGCTATGACTCTGAATTTGGATGTTGTCCTTGGAGTATGTAAATTCTAAGATCCAATCTTAAGTAACAGCTTTCCTAAAAGTATTGTAAGAAATGGGATAAAGCAGCATTAGTTCCAGATATCAGAATGCAGCTAAGGGCAAGGAAGAAAGCATCCTCCACATCTACCTGGAAAACAGTGTTTCTTCAGCAAGAATCCGGATGACACAGTGCCACTCTGGGACCTTGAGGACTCTGGAAGCTGTGTGGCAGCCTGCTCTGTACCAGATCAGCCCTGGCAAGTGGCTACCGTGATAATGAGCAGAAGCTGCAGGGAAGTCTGGGAAAAATCCATGCCAAATGAGATTCAGCTGCAGAAGTAATTTACCTGCTCACAATCAAGGTAACAGCATGAATTTCACAACAGAGGCAGGAGTCAGGGAAGTCGAAGAGAAGATACATAAGTTGCCTTTTTGAAATAACTGGGAAGGTATGGCCACAAGAGCCACTGATGGCAAAAAACTGCAAGATATGGGTTATGTTTGTTTGGTGTTTTAAAGGGCATGAATGAGAGAAATAGGGAAACATAGCATGCTGAGATATGTCTTTAGTTATGGAAGAAATCTAGCTATTCAATATAGTGCCTATATTTTTAGAAAATGAAGGACCATGAATTCTCTGATCATTAGCTTCTCAGTGATTTTGCCGAGTTCAGAAATTTTAATTTATCATCCAGTAGTATGTTAATCCCCAACCACTAATTCATTTCCATAAACATGGGTAGAGAGGGGGAGAAGAATATGACCTCAAAACGTGCCACTTTGATCTGTGAATTATTTCTTTTTTTTAATGTTTTTTTAATGTCTTTATTTTATTTTGAAAGACAGAGCAGAGAGGGGAGGGGCAAAGAGAGAGGGAGACACAGAATCTGAAGCAGGCTCCAGGCTCTGAGCTGTCAGCACAGAGCCCGACGCGGGGCTTGAACCCATGGACTGTTGAGATCATGACCCAACCCGAAGTCGGATGCTTAACCAACTGAGCCACCCAGGCGTCCTGATGTGTGAATTATTTCAAGCTGAAGTCAGTCAAGGGCTGCTTACCTTTCCCTTAACTGCCTTAAAGAATTTAGATAGAGGGCCTGTACCAGGAGAGAGCTAATACCAAAGATAACTTTTTATGATAAAGACTTATCTGCATGGCATGGCAAAGATTTGTTTACCAAACATTCACTCTTCTCAACTTCCTGTGAATCATTTTCCTCCCCTGTGGAGTCTTTGACTCCCTTCTCAGGATGGCACATAAGCCTCAATTGCCAGACTCTGCATCTCATGTCTTTGGGGTTCCCATTTGTGCTAAATTTGTTTTTCTCCTGTTAATTAGTTGTATATCAAAGTGATTTTTAGACCAGCCAAAGAATCTAGAAAGGAAGGAGAAAGTTTTCTGCCTCTAAACTTGCTATGTGCAAGGTGCTCTGAAAGAGATTGGAAAACAAGATGAACAAGACATTGGACCTTGTTTTCAACAAGCTCATGGTATATTCAGGTGTATGTAGTGCTTAAATAGGCCTTATCAAACATGTTTAATGGACTATGCTTTCGACTGTGCTAAAAAAAAGTAGATGATGCTTTAAAAAATTTAGCATAATGATAAAGGAAAATGAGAATTAATGACTATTTCAAAAGTGTGTCCAAAAGATTTTTTTCATTTTATATAAAAAAGTTACCCATTTCTAACAGGAAATAAGCACATATATGTCTACTACTCTAGATTCGAGTTTTGAATTATATTAATATAAAACACGCTTGCAGGTCTGATAATGTGTACATTTTGTTTAAATAATCCATTTTCATGATATTCGGTTAGGACTCTTCAAAAGGAAGTATTATTCTGAAGATAGAACTTAGGTAATCATATATTAAATAAGTTAAATCTAGTCTGAAAATGCTACTAGAAACATGGAAAACTCGAACCAACTGGGTCAGTTTTGGCTTGATGATATATGATGATTTCAAATTCACAAATCAGTTTTCAGAAATGTATAGTAGAGCAGCGGTGTTCTCTCTCCAATAGTTCTTCCCACTCCCCTAGGGCAGAGCCCTGCAATGCCCTTGCTCTTGTTCCTTTGTATTGGAGGTGACAATCAAACCAGCCAGTCTCCCTGTTCCTATTCATTTTGCAGTGGAAGTCACATGACCCAATCTATATCAATCGGAGTTCTTCCTTAGAACTTTTTTTTTTTTTTAAGTAATGGAAACTGGCAGAAAAGTGTTCTCTTTCTGTTCATGAGACTATACAGTATAAAAAGCCAGAAACAGCAGGTGGCCATGATCTTGGATTTGTAGAGACAGCTGGTCTAAGAAAATGAAGTGAAAACAAAGAGGAGATAAAAGACAAAGAAAGAAGAAAAAACAGAGACCAGATATAATTCAAAACCAACAGGCCTGGTGACTTTGGCATTCATGCATCCAGTCATTAATGAAGTCAATTTCACCCCATCTCCTTTTGAAGTTTGCTTCATGTACACTTTCCACTTAAAGCTAATTGAACTAGTTTTTTGTTACCTGGCTCAAAATGAGTCCTAATAGATTATTAAACATATGTTCCAGGGCTATTATAAATTTACAGAATGTGCATGATCAACAGCCTTTGTTTATAAAAACTGTTTCAATAAACTTCAGTAAGCCTTGGTAGAATGGAACATGCTCAAACTTTCCAATTGTTCAAACCCTTAACTATTATACACAAAAAATCTAAGACAGGTAGTGTCCATGGAATTTGAGACAAAAAATTAAATAAAACTTAGAATACTTTCTTTGAGGCTATGTTCTTATTTTACTTCAAATTTTACCTAAACCACTATGTGAACAATTTCAAAATTTCATGAATTTGTATTGACCATGTAATTGTAGCTACTTCTTTTTGTATAGTAATGTCTCTTTCAAAGTGCTTTAAAATACAACTTGTTCAACTCCATCAAAATTCTGGGAAGTCAAAAATAAAATTAAATACTTTTTTTTTAAAGGGGGGAGGCATCTGGGTGGCTTAGTCAATTAAGCCTCCGACTCTTGATTTTAGCCTAGGTCATGATTTCATGGTTCCCAGGCTTGAGCCCCACATTGAGCTCTGTGCTAATGACACAGAGCCTGCTTGAGATTCTCTATCTCCCAATGTCTCTCAAAAATAAAAATAAAGTTTAAAAAAAAGCTGGGAAGCATATACTATCTTGGGAGTATTATCAGAGTGAGAACAGACTTGTCCAAGGACACAATACCAATAAATGTCTTAAAAAAATGAAAAATTTGGGTCTATATTTCCAACATATTTTTACATTCAGTAACCATAATCCTGAAGGATGAGATTGTTCTTATTTACACAGATGCTAATCAGCTAGGGTAACTGAAATAACTGCACTGATAATTACGAAAGCTTTGATTGATAGTGTATACACATTGGCATTCAGATCACCTATCATCTATACCACCTCTACTGTGCACGTACCATTTCAAATCAGAGTTGAAGATCAACTGCTTAAGGCATTTCAATTTGTCATTGCCTGTTTAACATAACTATATTAAAGAAAGCCTGATCTGTTCATATATATCGACTTAATTATTTTGTCAGTGACATGGAAACATTCAAAGCAATTTTGATGTGATGGGAAAGTTAGAATCTCAGCTGAGCTACTTAATAACTATACAATCAAGGTAAAATGTAACATATATTGTAAAGAACAACTGCACTGGACACTTGCTAAAAATAGCAAGGACGATTTTATTCCAGACTACTGTAATAGAAGTCAAGATTATTGCAACTGGGGAGAGAGACTGAATTCTAATTAGCAGAAGAAAACTGAAGGATTTTTAAATGCTGAAGTCACTTAATGGAAAAGTTCAGGAGAATATTAGGGGAGATTGGTCAATGGGACTAGTCCATCTGTGTTTTTGCCAAATTGTCTCCTATCAAAGTTACGTTCCTACCCTCCCAGGCACTACAAAGAGGGGATCTATCTTTATTGATGATTACAGTTCAAAGAGATGGCTGCCAGTTCCTTGAGAAAGACATTCTGGGTTGTAAAGGATGTGTCACATGCTCATTGGAGAATTAAATGAAACATATGAAATTTTTTAACAGTAGAAGTTTCAATGGGAATCTAATAAACCTAATATACAATAACAACCAAAATTATTGTGATATAGAAGATATAAATCAACGAAATTACTTCCATTTTCTCATATTTTCAACTCTCTTGGAATCTGTAGATATTTGAAATTTCATTTTATTTCCACTAACAATATGTTATAGAAGGAAAAATGTATACTTTGGAAATGATGAAACTGAGTTAGAATTTCATTTTTGCATTTCCCAGTAAGTTATGCAAATGGATTAAATATTTTGAGCTTCATTTTTCATGTATGCTACGTGCAGGATAAAATTATGTGGAATAAAATATATAGTAGTTATGAAGCAACAAGCATATAATAGGCAATCTTCTTCCTCATATGCCTATGGTTATATAAATGCTGTTCTTCCTGAAATTTCCTTTTCTGTTATGTTTGCCTGGCTTTGTCTTCCTTATATTCACAACAAGGTCAGCATTATTTCCTCATCAAAACTATTCCCACATTCTTACTTCCCACCCATGGATTGATTTATATGCCCCAATTACTACCTCTATCCTGGAACTGCGTTGTATAGTAGACTAAGAAATCTGACATATAATGAACACGTTTTTTAAAAAACTATTGCTAAGTGTTTCTAGTCCAAAATGATTTTATAGGCAAGTTAGTCTTTCAAATAGTTAAGAACAAATAATTCAAATGACATGTAAAAATGATGAACAGTTTTCAATTCATGTTATGACCTGGCATAATCCTGAGATCTAAATAAGAAAAATAATACCAGAAAATAAAAGAAAATATTACCTGGCCACACTCCTTAAAAAATAAATTAAAAATATCACGGATAAAATAACCACGCATAATGGAAAGAATAATGTATGAGCCTCAAAAAAGATTTATTTCATAAATAAATCTGATTGGGAAATATTTGATATAATCCACCATATAAATATATCAAAGTAGAATAAAAGACTCACAAACTTTATAAAAGATGCTTAAAAAGCATTTGATGAGATATAATTCTTCTTATTATTAAGAGTTCTAAATAAACTTAGAATAATGGATACATCCTGAATATGCTGTTTATCTAGCTTAAAACGACTACCCAAATCAAGATTAATGATAGTATTTTATAGGAGGCATATTAAAGGAAGAGGAAAGTCAGGGTCACCCACCATTACTGCCATTATAGGGCTATATTAATTTGCTCTTGTAAAGTAACAAATTACCACAAATTTAGTGACTTAAAATAACATCTCTTTATTAGCTCAGAGCTCTGTAGGTAGATCATTAGAGTGGGTGGGCTTGGACAGGCCTCTGACTGGGGTCTCACAAAGCTAAAATCAATGTGTCAGTTAGCCTGGTCTCTTACCTGGAAGCTCTGTAGAAGGATTCCCACACAGATTATTGGCTGCGTCTAGTTCCCGGGGTTTGGAGGAACTATGTCTCCAGTTGTTGTTGCATGCTGACTGCGGGATGTTCTGACCCCCCAGATACTGCTCTCTGGCCCTTGCATGTGGCCCCTGTACCTGCAAATTGAAAGGAAAGCTTGGGTGGCTCAGTCTGCTAAACATCTGACTTCAGCTCAGGTCATGATCTCATGGTTCATGAGTCCAAGCCCCAAGTTAAGCTCTGTGCTAACAACTCAGAGCTTGGAGCCTGTTTCGGATTCTGTGTCTCCCTCTCTCTTTGCCCCTCCGCTGCTTGCCCTCTGTCTCATTCTTTCTCACAAAAATAAATAAACATTATAAAAGAAAGAATAAACTTGGGGAAGGATATTCTTAATATAAATAACTTTTATGCACAATAAACTAGTAGAAAATAATTCATAAATTAGAAGCGATTTAAAAAACTATAAAACAGAAAACAATGAAATTTGTTAAAAATAAAAACGAAAAAGAAAACAACATAACTTATTTTTATACCAATACAAAATACATTTGGCAACATGTTTCAGATGTCTTAAAATTGTATATAACATTTATTCCAGAAATTTTATCGGTACTTAGTCAAAGGAAATGAATAAATATCATGCAAAAGTGTATAGTAATGCTCAGCCCAGCCATTTTTTATTATCATTACAAACTTTGGCAATGTAAAAGTATCCAACACTTTACGGATGGTTAAATAAATTTTGTAAGCCATATATGTGAAGACCATTAAAATTGGTGACATGGAATAACACTATTCAATGAACAGAGAGCAGATTTGAAAGGCAAGCAATTGAGAATTTGAGATAATATATTCTTACTTGGAGAAAACCTATATACATAATTGTATAGAAAAATTATGAAAAGATATATAAAAGCTTGTTAACAGTAATTATATTTGCGCCATAAGATACTGGTAATTTTGGGCACCCAGAGGCCTCATCTGGTTAAGCATTTGACTTGATCTCAGCTCAGGTCATAATCCCACAGTTCCTGAGTTCGAACCCCAGATGGAACAGAACAGAGCTTGTTTGGGCTTTTCTCTCTCCTCTCTCTCTGCTCTTCCTTCTCTCTCTCTCTCTCTCAAAAATAAATAAAATTTTAAAAGACATTTAATAAAAATTTAAAAAGATAATTAGTAATATTTATTTTCTTTGTTTTATTTTCTAAATCCACAGTAGGGTGAACTGCAATTCTTTCCACTAGATTAGGAGCAAAAGGAAGCATTTGAGTCTTATTCAAAAATATCCTTCAGGGCCTGATTCTCAAGGAGGTGCTCAGTGAATGTATGTTATGTTTGGTCATACTATCAAGCACTTCCTAGTTACTCTTTTGCAATAAGAAAAATTAATTCTGCCTAATTCCTAGACATTCTGTCATTAAATCTCTGGCCACTTTATTGGAAAACAACTCATTTCTTCAAGTGTGAAAAGGGACACTTTTAGACTACATCAAAGTAAAATTTTATAAGGTCCTTCCTTCTCTCTAGCATGCTAGGTAGAAATAAAATAAAACAGAAATATGTGACAACATTTGTTGCTCAGCAGGGTTCTAAAAACAGTGTTTGACCTAAATGCTATGAAACGCAAATTACATTAGAACACAAATTGATTTGATGCAGTGGAAAGATTTTTGGGTTTACTATATTTGGAAAGGAGCTGGTATGGGACCATTTTCTCCCCTTCAATTTTCAAGCAACACTAAATAAGTGTTTGGGAATGAACCATATTCACCTTGTTACTCATTTAGCTTATTTTGTTTGAAAACATTTACATAGTGAAAAGCTGTTAATGGCATCCTGATAACCCTGCAGCTATGAGTAAAGAGATTGCTGCTTTGTGCTAAATGTACACTTTACCCTGTTACTCCTTCTAAATACCTCTATTGCTAATGATGTTTTTCCTCCTGAAATTCATATTTCCTAAGTAATCTTCGAGTGTAGGAGAGTCATGGAGGAACAATCACTATTAAAATTAGCTGTCTTCCCCAATCAGCAAATGAAGAGAATTTCATTCAAGGGAAAACTTTGTTCTATTAAAGGAAATTGAACTGAAGTTTCTACTGCCTGATGGGTTATTGTCTTACAGGTGATCTAAAGGACAGTTAATTCATCAGATGATCTGCTTTTTCTTTCAGAGATTGTCATTAAATTTGCAATTCTTACATGGACTTTGTAGTGAAAAACACAGGGAGTGGCTAAATGGAAATGATATCTAAAACTAACATGTAAAAGTAATGTGGATTTGTATTGCAGTTTTAATATGTAGCAAAACTTGGACAAGTTAATTTAAATTTGGTTTCTACTTTACCTCATTTTATTCTGATATACATATTGAATATTGATGCTGATGCAATTTATGAGAGGGCTCTTTATGAAGGCCCCAGAAATTGATAGATGGGGGGTGTCTACAACAGAAAACCCTTTCCTTCACCTTCGCTATGGGCCAGTCCCAGTCCCAGTCTTCTCTCTGGTTGCTAGGTCTATCACAGGGTTGTGGCCAGAAACTTTCCTTCTGTTATTGTTTCCCAAATATATTTGAGGTTATTTTAACCATTCATTTATTTCTCTGACTTAAAAACTAATTGAGGAATAGATTCTAGCCCCCTTTACAGATATTCATGGCAATGCACAAACTCAAGCTTCTAGGTCTGGAATGTTCCCTAGCTGTCTACCTGAGGCTCAGTGAGAATTTGTTTGAAAACATTTACATAGTGAAAAGTTGTTAATGGCATCCTGATAACCCGGCTGCTGAGTAAAGAGATTGCTGCTTTGTGCTAAATGCACACTTTACCCCGTTACTCGTTCTTTTTCTTTTTCTCATGGCGTGTTTTCTCATGGTGTGATTTGTAAAACACTAGTGGTTCCTGATGGGTCATAAAGAAGTCCTCAGGTTAGAGTGTGTGTGTGTGTGTATAAATAATATACAACTTTTAACATACTTAATATTATAATACATATAATTATAACTATAAATATATTACATATTTTAACATTAAAATAATATATAAAATTTATGCATATATTACATAAACATATTTAATTTTTCAAATATTTCACAAATTTGATATATAAGATTTTTAAATGATTTTTCCCCCCAGAAGTCCCACTGCAATTTTAGTGATCATTCAACTTTTGTTTTATTAACCCTCTGAATCATTTTTAAGAGTACAGTTTGGTAGTGTTAACTGTATTACATTGTTGTGTAAGAGATCTCCAGAACTTTTTCATCTTGCAAAATGAACATTCTATACCCACTGAATAACAACTCCCATTTTCCTTTCCCTCCAAAGCCTGGAGATAATAATTCCACTCTCCATTCCCATGAATTTGACTATTCTAGATATTTCATTAGGTGATATCATACATTATTTGATTTTTGTGGCTGGCTTATTTCACTCATTATAATGTCCTCAAGGTTCATGCATGTTATAGCATGTGATGAAATTTCCTTCTATTTTTAAGGCTAGAAAATATGCTATTCTATCTCTATATAATACACATATATATGTATTCCACTTCCTCTCTATCTATTCATTGGTCACTGGACATATGAGCTGCCTCCACCTCTTGGCTATTGTGAATAATGCTGGAGCGGAAGCAGGCATGAGCCTGGAGGCCCGGGAGCACTCTGTGCAGGGATGAAGGTGCCCTAGCAAGCCCTCTGAAGACACAGTTACGGGCCTGGAGTGGTCTGAAGTGCTTTGAGACTATGTCACCCTGGCAAACCAGCTGTCGCCTTAGTGCGACGCCTTGGTGGGAAGGCTGGCTCTGAGTTGGCTTAGGGACTCACTGAGGGAGTGCGAGAGCTATGGCGCCCAGACCCTGCTCCAGTCTGCACCGCTAAGATGCAGAGGAAATGAATGGTTTACATTTAGAGTCTCCCACTTAGAGTTCCAGCCACCCCCCCCCACCCCCTGCCCCAGTAACCCCACTCCTCACCCCTGCCCTGCTGCTGTTTGGTGGAGGTCTAGAGCTAAATATTTTATATTCTAGTTTTCTCTTATTTTTATAAATTTTTTAAGATTTTGGTTTTTAAGTAATCTCTATACCCATTGAGGGGCTCAAACTTACAACCCCAAGATCAAGAGTCTCATACTCAGTGCTCCTGGGTGGCTCAGCCCGTTAAGCGTCAGGTTTCCGCTCTGGTCACGATCTCACAGTTTGTGGGTTTGAGGCCCACATTGGGCTCTGTGCTGACAGCTAGCTCAGAGCCTGGAGTCTGCTTCAGATTCTGTGTCTCCCTCTTTCTCTGACCCTCCCCTGTTCATGCTCGCTCTCTCTCTCTCTCTCTCTCTCTCTCTCTCTCTCTCTCTAAAATAAATAAAAACAGTAAAAAAAATTTTTTTTAAGAAAAGAGTCTCATGCTCTACTGACTGGGCCAGTCAGGCACCCCTATATTCTAGTTTCCACTTAAACCACAGCCTTTGTTTTAATGTGTCCCAGGGTAGATGAATATGTTCCTAGCCACTCAGTTTTATCCTTTCTCACTTCCCTTCTCAGTTTTGGGGGTAAGAGTTCTCTTCATTACCATGTTTCCCATCTCTTTTGCATTCTCTAAGTGCCTTCTCTACCTTTTGTTATGCAGAAGCTTTTCAGTCAGTCCCTTGAGCAACTTCTTTCTTAAGAAGAAATTGCTCTATAAATAGAGATAGTCAGTGTTTGTGGAGAGGTGAGTTCAAGGTCTCCCTATGTCACCATCTTGAATCAGAACCCATGATCATTTAACCTTTAAATGCTGTTAATTTACACTGGTCATATCATCTCATCTGAGATGCACTTAACAGAGTGCAAATGAGCTGTGGTAAAATATTTTCACCTCATGTAGGTATTTTCTTTCATATTTTAATTTCCTGTACATGTTTCTAAGCACTAATATGAATTTTACCTGTGTTTTTCATGGGTTTTATAATTTGAATGATCTCTATTCATCTTTGCCAGTACTATGACCCTCTTGTTAGTTGTCAAATTTTTAATTTAAAAAATGTATTTTCAGTAAAAACCTGATTAATGTGTACTATGTTTTGTTCAAAGATTGTATCTAAATTTTTATGATAGTATTTCACAAGATATCATAATTAGAAAATACCTTTGGGATCAAGATCATAAGAATCAAGGTCTTATAAAGTCTACTTTTTCATTTATTCACTTAACAAATATTAATTGAACACATGCTATGGGCCAAAAACTATTCCAATGTTTGGAATGAGTAAAATAAATACATATAATATGTAATCAATTAAATGGTGATCAGTACTATCATTTAAAAAAAAAGAACAAGTAAGTTAATAGTGATAAAGAGTGAAAGACTAGAAATATGTGAAATTTTAAATAGAATTGTTGGAGCAGACCTCACTGAAAAGGTGATAGTTGAGGGGGATAAAAAAACTTAAATGAACGTTCTAGGCATGAAGTCACCTGAAGAATTTCTAGCCTCAGGAAATAACCAAGAAAAAATTACTAAGGTGAGAGCATTTCTGGTATGTTTGAGAACAAGCAAGAAGGACAATATAGCTGGAGCATATTAGTAAAGGGAGGTAGTAGAAGATAAGATTAGGAAGGTAACATGGTGGCTAACAGTTCATTCGGGGACTTGTGAGCCATGACAAGAACTGCATGTAATGGTCAGCTATCATGGAGTTTGGTACAAAAAAGGAACATGATCAGCATTATATTTTAAGAGTTACTCTAGATGCTGTGTTGACTTTATCTAGGAGAGGGAAGGAGATGGTGTAAAATCAGGAAAGCCAGGTAGGAAACTGTTGCAGTAATTCAGTAAGAAATGATGGTGACTTCAAACTCAGACCAGAATGATAGTAAACTGATGGTCAAAAGTAATGAGATTCTGAATATATTCTGTCATTCCTATTACAATGGGTTTGGGGTCCAAGAAGGAGAAATTGAAGATCATTCCAAGATTTTTTACCTAATCAAGTAGAAAGATAGAGTTGTCATCAGTTAAGTTCTGTGGGTGGCACAGGTTTTTAGGACTGCTGTATTTATAAAATAAAAACAGAGAATACTCCATTAAATTTGGATTTCAGATAATATCTGGAATATACTTGTACTAAAAAACAACCTATTTTTTTTTCTGAAATTCAAATTTAATTGTGTATCTTGTAGTTTATCTGGCAACCCGATGTGGGAGGAGAATCAGTAGTTTGGGATATATTCAGCATCTCAGGAGTGGTATTAGTTGGCACTTGGAAATATGGCTCTATAATTTGATAGAGAAATCTGAAGATATAGGTTTGACACATTTAAACCATGAAATTAGATGAAATCAACAAGGAAGTATGTGTAGAAAGAGAAGATAACCAAGAACTGAAAAACAAGACCTGCAATATTAAGATGTAAGGGGGGGAATGAGGAATGAATAAATGATCCTGACAAGAAACAACCAGGAATAAAGGACCTGATTTAAAGGAAATCCAATAAGATATAGTGGTATGCTGAAAGCCAACTGAAAAAAGATTATCAAGAAGTCACTGATTATCTTAAAAGATGCTGATTGGTCAGCTAAGATGAGGACTGGGTGCTGACCATTGAACTTAATCAGGTAGAGGTTACCTGAAGACATCAGTAAAACCCATTTTGTTTATGGACAGGGATGAAAGTCGTACTGGAATAAATTTTTGAGAAAATGGAAGGGCATGGATTAGAGAAAAAGCAAGTTGAATAAATGTATTGAGGTGTTTTGCTACAAAAAAAGAAAAAGGAGACGAGGGGTAGCTAGTACGTATAGTGGAATCTTGCATGCAATGTGTGTTTATTCATTCATTTTAGGTAAGGGAAATTATAGCATGTTTGCTGCTTATAATACTCTAGAAAGGAAAGGAGAAAGTTGGTGGAACTCTGTTCTTGAGTAGGAGAGAAAGGACGAGGTACGTAGAAGGTAGACGTATGAATCATTCATTTACCATAACAGATGGGTAAGCCGAGTATAAATGTGCAGGTATTCATAGTGAACGGGATGATGGGAGCCTATGCAAATTCTCTTAGGATTGCTCCATATTAAGGATAAGAAGTAAGGTTTTCAGCTGAGACTGAGGATGAGAAGAGGTGTTGGGAGTTTGAAGGGAAGGTATGAAAGACATATAGGAGAATGTGTGAACAATTTGTCTAAGGAAGTATAATATGACTGCCGGAAAGAATTAATGCATCACTTGAGATATGTGGATATGAATGTAAAATGAGGCCAAACAGCATGATTATGTGGGTTTTTTAATGGAATCACATGTACAGGTGTAATAATAAGAGGTATGAATTTAACCACGTTTGTGGCTTTGTGAAGGGCAAATCACAAAAGCAAACAAAATGCAATGGCATTGGAGGGTCTGTGCAAGGGAAAGGATATAATGCTTGACTATGGAATTTTAAATGGGTAAGGAGAAGAGAGGGAAACATCAATAGGGCCAAGGGTTCATGTTGTTGATTCAATGGATGAGTGATAAAAGAGTAGTTGAAGGGTTTTTGCAGTTAGGGTATAGAATGAGTAAATTGGAATGATAAAAGGTTGTGTTCAGATAATGGAATCTATGAATTTGAGATTGAGATTATGGTGACAATGAAGTTATTGATAATGACAAAGTCTGCTGTTTGAAGAAGGTAGGGTTGACATTTGGAATATTTGAAAACTAAATCTACAACATTTTTAAAAGCTTAATGTGACTAGAAAGTATTATGAACCCTTTCTCTGCTACTTCTTATGCTGAAACATTCACACTTCCATGTTTTTAGTGGGAAGTACTAGTTCATCTACTAGTTGAAACAGTGATGTGAATACTCTTAGAGAGGAAACTGTCCGTTGTTTCTTAGCCAACATTTCACATAATTCTCCAGAACTATCTAGATGGGGCATGTAGTTATTCCTGATGACTCATTATTGGATTTTCTAATTACTAGAATTAAAAACCAAGAGGAAAATGTTTGGATACAAAATCAGTACTACAGTTCAAGAATCTTTCACTTAACTGAATATAGTAGGTGGTTAAATGATTATAAACAATACCGTTTCTCTAAGACAAATGAAACATCATTTATCATTATATCATTTTTTATAATTATTACTACTATTTTACATGTATTTTAAAGTATTGTGTCTTATTATATTAAATTTAGCTAAATCTCTCTATAAAGATTTACCAAAACTTTGGTCTGCATGTTCAATGGTTGTCCATTTTACTGTCAATGGAAGCAAATTTTTGAAATATACTATTCTACACATAGCTCTTAGACACTAGTACTCACTTCCATGCATGTAAATGGTATCTGTTTGCCTATAGATCCTACATTCATAACTCTAGCCCCAGTTTTTCTTGTAAGCTCCATACCCACATATTCAAATACCTACTTGACTTCTTCCTTAAGTTGTTTCACTGGCTTTTCCCAATATGTCCAAACCTGAGATTGGATTGCTTCCACCACCAACCAAACTTACTGCCCAGTCTCCTAAGGCTTACTGATTGACAGTTCTAAAATCTCAGTTGGTCAAGGCATATATCCTTTATTCTTCTTTTTCTCAAAATCCACATTCATTATATTGAAATTTATGTCAATGGTAAGTCTTGGGAAAAGGTCTAAATTCATCACTCACTCTCCATTAGCAGTGCCAATTGCCCAAGCTAGATTTGTCTCTTGACTGAGCTATTGGAATGGCTTTCTAATCAGTCTGTGACCCTTGTCTCTCTCTAAACATTCTCCAGACAGCAACTAAAGTAATCATCTTGGAATAATTTAAAAAACAAATCGATCATGTCAATTCCCCAGAAGCAACAAACGACCAACATGAAAATTTTCATTGGTTCCCCAATTCAATCACAATAACATTTAAAAACTATTTAATACCCCTCAAGACTTTATAAGATATGGACATTGCCTACTTTTTTCATATCAATCTGATATTAGCCATGTTCTGTATCTAAACTAAACTAAACTGTCTTTTTTCCCCGAATTTCCCAAACATAGCTACTTTATTCCTAGATTGGCATATAGTCGCTTTTCCTAGTACTTTCTTTGCCACATCACATTTCAGTTGTTAAAAGGACATTTTTCAGAGCCCCAATCTAAGCTAGCAAACCCCGTTATACTCATGCATAGCTTTCTGTGTTTTTAGTCCATGATAATTACAATTACACATTCTTTCTGTAGTACAGGTTCTTTTAATGTTTCTCTCCCCACCGTATTTTTAACTCCATAAGGAAAAAGATCATGTCTGTTTTACTCAGCACTTTACCTATTTTTAATTATTTTTATTAAGTTTTTTTATTTTAATTCTACCACAGTTAACACACAATGTTATATTAGTTTCACATATACAATATAGTGATTAACACTTCTATATATCATTACTCAGTGCTCATCAGAAGTATACTCTTAATCCCCTTTACCTATTTCACCCATCCCTTACCCACCACCCTTCTAGTATACTTTATTTCAAACAAGCACTTTATCTTTAGTACCTAAGACGGTACTCAATAAAATTTGTTAAATGAAGAAATAAACTTATAAAAACCTCTGCTTTTTCATTTCAGCATTTTAATTAGCTGCTTCACTCAAATTCTCCCTCTCTTCCTTTAATTGAGTATCTATGTTACTAAATTAGAGAACTGAGTCTTACTTTTTACCACAAATTACTAGGATTTAGATTAAACAAATATATACTCCTTATTGGCAGTTTTCACAGCCTCCTCTTTTGTTAGTTGTTTTTTTCTAAAACTACTATTATTTTCAGGCATTGTTCTGTTGCAGAAAAAAATAGACCAAGACAGAGAAAACTCAAGCATGCGGAGAACACAGCTTTATTATGCAAGCAGGCTCAGTGGGATCTTCCCCAAAGACTGAGACCCAAACAAAGATTATAGCATGCTTTTAAAGTTAAAATAAGCCCACCCATTCTGGGCAGAGGTGTTTAAAGCTGATTGAATGTACAGGGGTAGGGTGACTTGGGGTCATTGTTACCCAGAGGGAGAGCAGGGAAGTTGGGTGGGGAACACCTGGCCTAGGCAGTTTGAGCAGTTCACCATTTTGTCCTGTATGACCTTGAAAAGTTTTCCCTCCTTATTTTCTCCATTAGTTTTGAATTTGATCAGGAGAGTAGATTTAGATTTTTTTCTCTCTTATTCTCACTAATATAAAAAATTAAAGATTCTCACTCAAAATGTTTGATAATATGTTTGTTCTAGTCTATTATCAAGTTATATATTAAAAAGTTACATATATATTAATATGCATTCAATTAACCATTTTATTAATAAACAACTGACACTCTAGAAATCAGAGGGAGTTTCAAATAAAAGAAACTCTGGCTTTCAAGGAATTGAGAAACTTGTGGGGATGGATACCCTAATGGGTATTTTGTGTTGTGGAATGGAGTTGTGTGGTTTCAGAGGTGTGTTGAAGTTAGTTAAAATTCAATGAACCTAGATTATGAATAAGCTTCCAAATTTTTTAGATATGTTTATTTCTTTTTCATTTTTCACATTTGAATGATGGTGTTGTTGTTTTTTAATGGATATATGTATAAGTTCCTAAAATATTACAAAGGAAGGCTACATACACTAAAGTACCAAATTTTATGGTAAGAACAGAGAAGTATAAAAGCAGAGCAAATGCTACAAGGGTACACAGGATCAAAAACACAGAGCTGACAGCAAAGAATTCAATTAAGATGAAAAGCTCCCTATGTCCGTTCTTAACAAGATCATACTTGTCTTGGAAGTCTCACAGCATAGGTGAGTTAATGGAATAAAGTGAAAATCCTGTTAATCATCTTATTTTTCCAACATGTATTTGAAAAGTTATTGTACAAAGGAGTTTATTTTTGCTTTAAGTAGCTAGCCCACTAAATGATCAAGTCGTGGTCTCTGGGTCATCTGTCTTAGACATGAGAACCAAGTAAATTCTCCATGGACATTACTACTAACTAAAGTTATTATTTCCTAAACTCACACTGCAAAATCTCAACTTCCTCTACTAAATCATTCCCATTATTTTAAGGACAGCTAATGGCTAAATGTCTTATATAAACACTCATATAAAACTAATAAGCAGGCAATTTATTTGACTGCTTCTCTAATTAGGAGAAAATATAGATGTCTTTTGTGAAGGTGAGAAGGGTGTTCAGAAAACAGCTAGTTTACAGAGGCAACTCACACAGCCTATTGCTTGGCACTGATAAGCTCACACCCAGTGTTCCACCACCACTCACAGCTAAACACACGGAATGTTATATATTTCTATTTCTTAAATTTGCTCTAAAGATAGTAGCATTGATTTAAAAAGTGTCATGTTAAGGACTGTGGCCAAATTTCATGCTAAAATATGACACTTCTAAGGTTTAAAATTTAAATGTTGGTCTCACGTGTTAAATAACTAAGGGCAATTAGAAAAGCAAGAAAAGATTATGATCTTAATGGAAATTATAAACACCTAAAGAGTTGTGTGAGCTGTAAGGTAGTTGTTCTTCAATTTTCATCAATAAGAAATTTAATTATATCCATTTTATGTTATTATTGTTATCATTACCATTATTATTAATATTTAATGCCAGTGGGGGGATCAGAATTACTTGGCACTGGGTATTCCTTAAAGAAATGAGCTGCTTGCCTTTTACAAAGCTAGAGCAGTGACAATTGTTTAAAATTCAATCTATAGACGAGTTCCACACAAGGGAAGATCTAAATCTCCTTTTTATTTGTAACCTCATAAAACTGATGCACCTCTTTCGAGGTAATTAAGCTCAAATCACAAAAGGATTTGGCCACAGGGCTCAAGGGAACTGGTAATAAGATATTCAGCCTTTTATCTCCATGCAGTTGGTGTGAGAGTGTCTAGGGCTGATAATGGATAAAGCAGCAAGTGTCTGCCAATGGACTCAGGGTTCCTGCAGCCAAGTTCACGATTCCCCTTCTGTTTTCATGTTTCACTTGCAAACTGGCTTCTAATTTATCATTTGAAGGGCAGAATCATGCTATTTCAATGCTCCACTACTTTAAACATTTGATGTTCTCTAATGTTTATGTTTATCCTCACTATCAACCTTTAGAGTAGCCAGATGCCATGATCCTCAGTGGCTTTACAGACCAATTACACATTCAAGGACACAGAAATAATTGTTGACTAAATCAGCACTTGACCTAAAAATGAACAAAGATGCTATTCTAAGCCACCTGATATGATCAGTTATACTGTGAGAGGTTTCCTGGCAAAAATTCCAAAGCCAAACTTTATTTTTCCAATTGGAAGATTATAAAGAAAAGGAAAGGGGCACAGGTGGAAAGGGAACTACTCCCTGAGCCGTACCCTACAGTTAGTAAAATTTCTTAAAATTTCCTTTTATCCTTACAACTTCTGTTAAAAGGCATTATTATTAATATCATTTTACAACCCATGAAGTTCTGAGTGGTGGAAATGTACTCCTCTGCTAACTAATAAGAGTTTTTCCTCATAGAATTTTGTTTGTTTATAATTTTTAAAACTTGTGGGATTAGGTGTTTATAAAATTAACTGAAAGATATATTGCACATACAGTAAAAAAGGACTTTATGTCAAAAATACAAAGAGGAACAAAAATATGTTCTTCCCACTAAAACTGTATCTTTTTTTTGAATTTTAACTTATGTCAAAATGCTTTATGTTTACTGATTTTTTTCTTGTTATTCAAGTTTATGATGAAAAAATATTCAAATAATATGGAGGTAGATATCACATCCATATTTACACAAGAGATCACCAATTTTAGCGTTCTGATGTTTATTCATTTAGAACTTTAAAAATATTAGTATATTGCATCTGTTAATTTGTAAGAGATTTTTTAAACCAATTTAATAGTTTATTAATAACTCTTTTCTTTGTTAATATGCATAGATATCTTTCATGACTGTATTGCAATCCTTGGTATATAGTGTTAATTTATTAAATTATCTCTTATTATTCATTTTTTGTTATTATCATTAACACTATAGTAAATCTTTCTGTGAATATTCCTGTACATTTACTGAAGATTTTCTTAAGATAACTGTTAAAATTGGAATTTCTGGGTCAAAATATATGAATATTACATATTCAGTACATTCATTTATTCAGCCACACATCCATCCATGCATCCAACCATCCATCCATCCATTCTTTGTTCATTCAGCAAATATTGAGTACGTTCTGTGTATCAGGCATTGTTTTAGATGCTTGCGTTCTATCAGTGATTCAAACAGAATAAAATATATCTAGGCTCCTGAAATCCACACTGTATTGAGGGGAGAAAGACCATGTGAAAAAAAAAGTTAAATAAAGTATGCTTAATGGTGGTATATTCAAGGAAAAAAATAGCCTAGAGGTGGGGAGTTGAATGAGTACAATTTTCCACAGGGTTGTTAGGGTATAACTCTTTGAGAAAGTATCCTTGAATAAAAAATTGTAACTTTTATTAATGTACATCCTCAGTAATAAAGTACAAGTGTGTTGTATTCCCAAATCTTTGTCAACATATGGTGTTTTCAATCTTGTGAATCTTATACACAAAAATGAGACTTCACTCCTCTTTAGGTATAACTTCTTTAGTTGAGAGAACGTTGAAGATTTTGTTATGTATTTAAGAATAAGTTGGTATTTTCTCACTTGAAAATTCATTCATTATGTTATCTTAGGCCATTTTTCTAAAGTTTATTTTTCTTTTTTTGTCTACTAATATTTAAATATTATTTATGTAGCAAGGGTATTAACTCCTTTTTTTCAAATATGTCAACATTTTTCCAGTTTATTTGTTTTGTCTTGTTATCTACTTACAATTGTGCCTAAGAATCCTCAGAAATACTTCCTTTTCTTATCCAAATATATTACCTCATGTGTGAAAGAAGATAAAATATCACTGCATTATGAAGCCTGTCAGTATTAGTCCCAACCTCCCCAGCAGTGGTCAAAATCTATATTACACAAGGCTATATATTATTTTCTAATTTGCTTATAGGCATTTTTGTTCTTCAGCCAAACGACCAGCTATATGTTTCCAAATTTCCTTGAACTGATCAAACAATGAAAGATCAAAAGCAATGGCCCTAGAAAACAAACAAAACAAAACAAACAAACCAATAAAAAACATACATTAAAAAAAAAAAAGGAAAACGGCCCTGTGCTGAAGCATTTCTTTTTGACATAATGTAGATGTCACCAGCAGCCTAATACGAAACAGTGTTGTGTGGTTCTTATAAATGACCACCTGCAAGTGTATCATCTACCCTAATGGTCTTACATTAAGATTCTTCACACTTCCCTCTCCTGAGGTTTCAGAACAGTACCGTCTTGGCAAATTTGGGCAAACCCAATCCTAAGACTTTGACCACCTGCCTGCTATTTCCAATCTTAAACTTTTCACCGAACAGGACCTGGTGATGAAACTAAACTCATCATCTCCATAGTGAAATCTCAGTTCAAAGTAGGCAGGTTGGGCCTGAGAACCAAACATTTATTGAAAGGTGCTTAGTGAACAAAGGTCAACATCCCTCGGATAACTGGAGATCTGTGTGCAACTTGCCCAGGTTGTTTTGCCAAAGGCAGAAGGAAACTTCACAACTAGATGGGAAGTTGTATTTCTAATGACTCATTGTCATTCTAAGAGGAGTCAAGATAAGCCCAGTGAGAAATATGGCATTGTACTAAGTTTAAGAAGCTAAATTAGCATGGCATGCAACTTTACATAATCAAGAGAATACAATGGCAGCAACTCACTAAAATAGCTTTACCGTAAAATTAATCTTCTTTATAAAACTTAATTGGATAGAGGGAGATCAATATAACAAAGTATTAAATTACTTGGATGTATTCTATTCACTCACCCCTTTCAGGCATTTACAATCATTTATCCTCTCTGACTTCGAGGAGGCTGATGCTCTGAGACCATGTACTTCTTAAGTAGGGGTTATTTATTATGCCAAGTTGTGCCCCAGTATTTCCTGGATTCTGCTGACTCATATTTTCTTTCTACCATGCCTACAGGATACCTAACCTACCTCATCTAAAGCTTTAGTGAACGGAGCCTCAAACATCATCATGCCTTTCTTTCTCTCGGCTGTACTGTGGCACCTGAGGGCCTATGCTCACTACTTCTGCTTGTCTGCCTAGATATTTATGCATCCATTAAAACAACAACAACAACAACTTATGGGGCTCATTCCTATGAGTCAAGTACCATGTAAGGAACTGAGAATGCAGCCTTGGATCCTAGAAGTTCATTGCCCCCAGAGATTTTACTATCTTGTGAAGGAGACAGGCCTGGAAGCATGTGCTTAGAATACACCACGGAGAGATGAGCTCTGATGGAGTCATGTGAGGAAGACTTCGGGAGCGCAGGAGGTGGTAGGGGTTAGTGGGATACATAGAGGAAGTGATGCTGAAAATAAGCAGAGGATTCTAATAATGTGTTTGGTACATGAACTAGACCCTCATTTTTTAACCTCTTTACTCTCGATTGTACTTTTGTCACTTTATTGACAGACCTCAACTTTTCTTAACAGTTATTTCGGGGGCCCTTTTTTGGGTTATTACCTTACTATACATACCCTGGTTTTTGTAATCCTTCTGTCTTACTGCTTTCCATTAACGGCCTAGGATATCACTTTCCATGACTATCTTTTTCTTTGTTCACTAGTTTGCCAATAGATAGTCCTAACCTACATTTAGAAGAAAGCTGACTTAATTTTAATACCCCAGTGCTAAAATGGCAGATATATTTAAATACACATCCTGACAAAAATGAGCTTGTTCTCTACTACCTCTAGCTCTCTGTTTTAAACACAGCTGGCATTCTATTAATAAATGTAAGGCATTATTTTAGTTACTTTCCTGAGCACAGGCACTGACACATCTTGTGTTCACATTTGGTGCTGAAGTAGTCTGCGTTCTCATAAAGCAAAAATCCAGGAGAAAAAATGTCTAATTTTTCTGCTTTATAATACACAACTGCATTTTTTAACACTCAAAACCTACTTGCTCTTCTACCATGAACGTTTTTAACTATAAAAGTAATGACTATTACCTAATTCCAGAATCACTGTCCAAAACATATTAAATCGATTTTTCAGCAAAAGTTAGCTAATGTGTGTATATTTTTATTTTTTTAATGTTTATTTATTTTTAAGACAGAGAGAGACAGAGCATAAATGGGGTAGGGGTAGAGAGAGAGGGAGACACAGAATCTTTAGCAGGCTCCAGACTCTGAGCTGTAAGCACAGAGCCCAACATGGGGCTTGAATCCACGGACTGTGAGATCATGATCTGAGCTGAAGGCAGATGCCTAACTGACGGAGCCACCCAGGCGCCCCTGTGTATTTTTTAATATTTACACCACTCTCTTATCTCAAATGACATGATATTACAAAATCTAAACAACAAATTAATAATGAGTTATATACTTCAGATTAAGGATAGGTAAAAGTTCCTGATTGGCAAGTACTGTATTTATTTTTAAGGTGGTATCTGATCTGGGTTTTACACAATAAAAATTTTGAACATGCATGTAGTAACCTCCATAATGTATGACTTTGTTCAGTTGCTCCAAACATGTATGTATATCTGAGGACTTGAATTAGAATTTTAGAGAATAGGTTACATTTTTGCCTAAAATTTAATATATAAAATATCCTTTGCTGGTGATAATGTAATAAATTGGACACCATCTATTGCTGTAATCATGTTACCCAAGAAAACACCTACCAAACTGGGATGCAATAAGAAATGCTCATTTTTATTTACCATCTATGGGTTTTCTGGACAACTCTGAAAACGACTTGGCTCTTTTACACATCTGCAAGTCAAGGAAGCAGTTCTGCTGAGCTGGGCTGAGCTCTCTCTCATGTAAGTTTGATGTAGGCTAGCTCTAGAATGGTCTACAATGGACTCAGAGGAGATAACTGAGTCTACCTGGCCTCTCGTTCCCCAACAGGCAAGCTCAAGCTGACTATCACAGCGGAGAGGAGATTTTAAGGGAGGACAGAGGCGAGCAGGGATGCTTGAAGCCTGATTTCACAACAAACATTTTATCACTTCTTCCACATTCTGTTGGTCTTAGTAAGTCACAGGATAAATAGTCTAAATGCATGGGAAAGCAGAGCCTACCTCAGAGAGTCACATTGCAAGGGGATTGTGGAGAATTGGGGTCTTCTTCTAAAAGCAATCTACCACAAGTGCTGACATTTATTTCTGATGAAAGCACATATTTTTTTTCAATTATTCTGAGACCAATTAGACCAAAATTGTTTTAAAACTCTTTTGATTGTATGTAATCATTAATCAACTGATATATTTCCTATGAATATAATCAAAGAAATTCTACAAAACATAAAATATTATATGTGGAAATGCCACCTCACAATTGTTTCTGTTATTTAACAAAACATCAAGTTGATCAAGTGATCAACAATATGAAACTGATGAGTCTAATTGATGACTTCTACTCTAGAATATCATTCAGTTTTAAAAACAGTGATAAAGTTTATAGAGCAAGATAGAAAACATTGGTAAAAAACTAAAAAATAACATTCCCAGTCAATTAAATGTGGAATATCATTCAATAATGCAGAAAAACATATAATATTTTGCTGTTATAATTTTTACTTAAGTACATTAAATGGCAGATAACCTAATCTCTTTTGACTGACTATCTTTCCAAAACTCAGTCAATTTGAATCCTATTTTCTTGGTTTTCTTAAACATTCAAATTTATTTTTATATAAAAAAATTATAAAATGAAATCTCTTGACTCTTGAGAATATATAGCAATGTATACCATTTTTATGAACATAATAAACCAAAAAAAAATCCATGAACCTATGCACAGAAAAAAAGACTTATCTATAATTATTGTGAAATAATTTTTAATTTTTATATATTCAAAGGATCTGTTTTGAATATTTTCTATAAATATACACAGTAATTGCTCCCTAATCATGTGCTGCCTTTACATAAAATTCCAGCATATGCATATTTCTATGATACCCACACAAGGATAAGAATTTAAGGGCACAAACTTGGAAACCATATTGTGCTGTGAAAATGTTTTGAAATTAGTAAAGTTGACATAAGGATAGGATCCAAGAAAAGCTACTGGCATTTGATCACTGGAAATTATTGAAAAGAGGAAGTAATGATGAGTTAGGTCTGACAGTGGTGCCAAGGGAAAGGGATGCTAGAACACCACATATAAGAATCTCCAGATGTTTGAATCAGGGTGATTTACCAGACAACTATAACTTTCTAAGATTCTCTAATTCCTCTGCCTGGTTCATATTCAACCAACCACATTCCTGAGCTAAAACTCATTTACAAAAATGGTTTCCCTATTTCATATAGAGTAAGTAGACTAGTCAAATAAATGTTTGATGGTTGTTATTCTATGCCTGCACTAGACTGATGATGAAAACCCCCCCACTTTAAAATAATGTAATTATTTCTACAACACAGATCAGTGCTGCAGAATCTGGCCTTTGAAGTTCCAGGTCTGTGAGGATGAATACCTGGATAGGTAACATCAGTTCTTGGGTATATCAGAGCACATCTTCACCATCAGTTCACAAGAAAAAGGTCAGAGATGGATGGAGATCATGGGAAATGGTAGTGGCAGATTCATTTAAATGAATCAATAATTTCTGTTTCTAAGTGTGCATAGCTAATTTTAAGTGTTATCATTATCATGGCTAACTTTATGTATTAACTTGGCTATGGTACCCAAATATTTTGTCAAACACCACTCTACACCAGACGTCAAACACTAGATATCATTGTGAAGGTATATTTTTATGAGATTAACATTTAAATAGTAGACTAAGTAGACAAGATTACCCTCCACAATATGAATGGGTCTCATCCAGTCAGTTGGAAGCCTTAAGAGAAAAATACTAAGATCCTTCAAGGAGGAGAGGGGGAGTTTTTCATCCAGACTCAAGCTGCAGCATGAGATCTTTCCTGGGTCTCCAGAGTTCAAACTTGTCAGCCCCCACAATTTCATAAGTCAATTCCTTAAAATCTCTCTTACCTCCTCTCTCTCTCCTTCTTTGTCTCTCCCAATCTCTCTCTTTCTCTAGGTTGATACATGACAGATAGATAGATACATAGATACATAAGAAGATACAGATTTTCACACACACACACACACACACACACACACACACACACATCTATTGGTTCCAGTTCTCTGGTAAACCTTGAAACATCATATTTTGTGTTCTGACATTTTTAAACGGTTTTAGGATTTAACAATCTCTCCCAATAGTAGACAATATTGTCTGCCCTCATGTCAATCCCTTTTCAAGGCAACTCAGAGGGACCGCATCTTCTAGCCTACTTTGTAGTTAGGTTGAAACTATGTGACTGAATTCTATCCAGCGGAATGTCAGTGGAATTAATGTAAGCTTTTTCCAGATTTAGTCCTGAAAATCATCTTACTTAACCCTCTAACTCACTGTTTCTCTTACAAAGCAACCTTGAAGGCCATGTATCCCAGAAGACATAAAAACAAGATAAATAAAAGCTCTCTGATCCACATGAAACTAGTTTAAGCCAGAAGAGAGCCTTTATTACATGCAGTGATTGAGTTACACGGATTTATTTCTTACTGCAGCATAGCCTAGTATTGTCTTATTTATGCCATGCATCAGGTGGGTTGCTTACAGCAAGGTGTAACAGAAAAGCCAGAATCTGATTGGTCTCAATAATATGGAAATACATTATCTCACATAATAGGAAGAAAATATGTTGGATATGTTTCACAACTAGTTGCATACATCAATAATGTTATCAAAGGATGTCTTTTAAAAAATACTTGTATTCTGTTTTCTTGTGTTTCAGCTTTGCCTACATGCTGGTTCTCCCCATACTCCTCTGGCCACGGCAGATACAGACTTCACATCCAGATCCACTACTTCCCCAGAATTGCTCAGCAGTCCTTCCTCATGTTCCATTGAACAAAGCTGAGTTACACACACCTACCACCTGAACCATCAATGGTAAGGGGATTAGAAACACCATTATTATTTTAAATAAATGAAGATTTCCTTCCCTGGGACTAACTTTAGGATATGTATCTCCAGAGTCATGTGAAAAAGAAGTCATTTGAAGCAAATCAAAGCTCTGTCAACAGCATGTGTCAAGCTCAAGGTCATTGGGACACTAAGTTTTAATATTATGCTTCAGACCTATGTAGGGGTCATTACCTAATATGCCTAAAAGTCAAGCTATAAAAGGATCACTATCTAAGTTGTAAAATCCTGACCAAACTCATCACATTTCTTCCGGGTAAAGGGTATATAAGTAGTGCCAGAATCACATTATTACATTGTATGACACGGAACATGTATGTCCTGCAGAACGTGTATGTCCTGAGGCTTACATCACACACTAACTCTCAAAAAGTTTGTTTTGGGGGGCCCCTGAGTGCCTCAGTATGTTGAGCAGCTGACTCTTGATTTTGGCTCATGTCCTGATCTCATGGTTTGTGGGTTCAAGCCCAGCATCAGTCTCTGTGCTGTGAGCATGGAGCCTACTTGTGATTTCTCTCTCTCTCTCTCTTTCTCTCTGCCCCTCCCCCACTTTCACTGTCTCTCTTTCACAAAATAAATAAGAAAATATTTTAGGGGAGGCTGGGTGGCTCAGTCAGTTGAGTGTTTGACTTTTGATCTTAGCTCAGGTCATTACCTCAGTTTGTGAGATCAAGCCCCTGATCAGGCTCCTGCTTGGGATTCTCTATCTCTTTGCCCCTCTCCTTTTAAAATAAATAAATTAGTTTTTGGGCACCTGAGTGGCTCAGTCAGTTAAGCAGCCTACTTCAGCTCAGGTCATGATCTCTCTCCTGGTTTGCGGGTTCAAGTCCCACTTCAGGCTCTCTGCTGACAGCTCAGAGCCTGGAACCTGCTTCTGATGCTGTGTCTCCCTCTCTCTCTGACCCTCCCCTGCTCACACTCTGTGTGTGTGTCTCTCTCTCAAAAATAAATAAATCTTATAAAAATATTTTAAAAAATAAATAAGCTTTAAAAATAAATAAGCACATAAATACATAAACAAACTTTTTTTTAACAAATAAAAAGTTTGCTTTTCTACTGTCATAAGCTGTCAGTGATTTCTCTCAGTAGTAAAGAGTGAGAACGAGGGTAGCCCTTTTGGTAATTCTCTAAAGGAAAATAAAAAGTAATAGGGTGATCTATAAAATGCCTTACTGGGAACTCAATATGAAAATGCATTAATTTCAGCATCAAACAACAGAAAAATACATTTCATAATACATGACTACATTCCTTTATCACCCAAGAGAATAGCAATAGCAGGGGAAGGGAGAAGTTGGGAGAAAAAGATAGGAAATATATAAAAAAATTAAGGAACAATATTAATGAAAAAATGCAATTATGCTTCATAAAATGAATTAAGCTTTCTATTGCATGTCATTCAAGAGCCACTTAATCCCTGCTCAAAGGATTAACCCAATCTGTACCAATTAACCTAAAGCAAATCTAGCATTTTTGTATATGTTTAACAGAAGCATACATTAAATGATACAACACATCAGAATTAGAGAGGCGTTATTATAATGCTATCTTTTTCAGTAAGCATTAAAAGAGCAATAAAACATTACCTAGTCAGTTGTTGAGTGCATTCAAAATGCCATTTTATACAGGCGCAGAGTATAAGGGTAGTGCCCATGATCTTGACTTTACCTACCTGACATTCTATGAAAGCTCAGCACACAAAGTGGAAACTGTTGACTTGGTTGGGGAGTTAGAATTTCTAGTTTTAAAAATCTCTTACTTATTACTTTTGTAACCTCGGGCAATTCCTTTAAACTTTCTTAGGTTCTGTTTATTTGCCTAGAAAGTGACAGCAATGAATATATTCCTGTAAACCTTCAAGAGTTGTATTATTAAGTAAACACACCCTGAGGTAAGACAAAGGAGCTGATACAGATTATCACTGACATACTATATGGATCAAACATTTATAGTCTTAAAATAACTGCTTGTTCATTATAATACTATATGCCTTATTCAGCATTTGCACCTCTAAAGCCTTATTGCTTTATTACCATTCAGTTGTCAGTCATGGAGGACCAATTCCTATACTCAAGGTAGTCAATAACGAGCTAATGTCACAGCAGTTTTCATTGTCCACCCTGCTCTACTGAGGTATGATTAACAAAGAGATGTTATGTATATTTCAGGGGCACAACATGATGTTTTGGTATACATGTACCTTATAAAATCATCACCACAATCAAGTTAATAATATCCATCACCTCACATATTTAACTTTTTTTTGGTGAGAACACCTAAAATCTACTTTTTAGCAAATTTTAAATATACAATAAAGTATTGACTACAGTTACTGTGCTATATATTATTTCAGTTAATTATCCTACAGGTTTGAAACTTTGTACCTATTGACCAATGTCTCCCCAGTTCCCTACACCCTGGTCCCTGGCAACCACCAATCTACTCTCTGCATCTATAAATTTATGTATTTTATACATATATTATATCAAAAATCAGATAAATGTGTGGGCTTATTTCTGGGCTCCCTATGCTGTTCCATTGGTCTATACATCTGTTTTTATGCTAGAACCACACTGTGACTTTGCAGTATATTTTAAAATCAGGAAGTGTGATGCCTTCAGCTTTGTTCTTCTTGTTCAAGATTGCTTTGACTATTCTGGGTCTTTTGTGGTTCCACATGAATTTTATGATTTTTTTTTCTATTTCCATGAAAATTGCCGCTGGAATTCTGATAGGAATTACAGTGAATCTATAGCTCACTTGTGGTAGTATATGGACATTTTAACAATATTAATTGTTCTGATCCATGAACATAGGGTATCTTTCCATTTATCTGTGTCTTCGTCAATCTTTCGTCAGGATTTTCTAGTTTTCAATGAACAAAACTTTTACCTATCTGGTTAAACTTAATTCCAAGTATTTTACTCTTTTTGATGCTAGTATTAATGGGATTGTTTTCTTCATTTCTTTTCTGGGTAGTTCATTATTAGTGTACAGAAATGCAACTAATGTTGGGATGTTAGTTTTATATCCTGCAATTTTACTTAATTTGTTTATAAGTTGTAACAGAGGGGTTTTTTTTGTGTAGCATATATAGGATTTTCTATATAAAATCATGTCATCTATAGACAGAGACAACTTTACTTCTTCCTTTCCGATTTGGAAGCCTTCTATTTCTTTCTGCTTACCTAATAGTTCTGACTAGGATTTTCAGTAGTATGTTGAGTAGAAATGATGAGAGTGGGCATCCTTGTCTTATTCCTGATCTTAAAGGAAAAAGTTGCAGCTATTCACGATTGAATATGATGATGTTAGTTGTGGGCTTGTGATATATAACCTTTATTATGTTGAGGTACATACCTTGTATAACTAATTTGTTGGGAATTTTTATCGTGAAATAATGTTTTAAGTTTATTCATCTATTGAGATGATTATATGATTTTTAGCCTTCATTCTGTTCATATAGTGTATCACATTTAATAATTTGTCTATGTTGAGCCATCCTTGCATCACAGAGAATAAATCCCACTTGAACATGGTGTATAATCCCTTTAATATGCTTCCAAATTGAATTGTCCATAGCAGTTTGTTATGATCCTGTTTATTTCTGTGCTATCAGAAATAAAAGTTACAATGACTCTTCATTCATTTATAATTTTATTAATTTGAGTCTTCTCTCTCTTTTGTCTTAGTAAAGCTAACAGTTAGTTTGATCTTTTTTAAAAAAACAACTAAATTCTGTGAATCTTTTTATTTGTTTTTCTCATCTATATTTTATTTATTTCTGCTCTAAACTTTATTATTTTATTCTTTTTGCCAATTTGAGGCTTGGTTTGTTCTTCTTCTGCAAGCTCCTAGAGGTGTAAAATTAGGTTATGTTAAGGGTTGTTTTTTGGTGTTTTTTTTATAATTTAGGCACTTTTTCTGCATCCTTAAAGTTTTGATATGTTGTGTCTCCCCATTATTATTTGTCTCAAGATGGTTTTCTATTTTTCTTTTGATTTATTCTTTGACTCATTCATGTTGTTTAATATTTCCACATACTTATGAATTTTCCAATTTTCTTCCTGTTATTGATTTCTAGTTTCATACAATTTTGGTCAGAAAATATACTTGATATGATTTCAGTCTCAATTTGTTAAGACTTCTTTTGTGACTCAATGTTCCATGCGTACTTCCATTGAATATATATTTTGTTGCTATTGATAGGAATGTTCTATTTATGTCTTAAGGTCAATTTGCTCTATACTTTTATTCAAGTTCAGTTTCCTTACTAAATTTCTAACTGGAATATCTCTCCATTTTTGAAACTGAGGTATTGAAGTCCCTACTATCATTGTATAGCTATCTACTTTTCCCTCTTCTATTAATATTTGCTTTATGTATTTAGGTGTTCTGATGTTGAGTGTATATATATTTGTAGCTGCTATAAACTTTTTCATATGTAGAATTAAGGCATTCCTTTATTTGGAATAATAAAATGGCATTGACAATTCTCAGTATCCCCCAACGAATATGAGAGCTCATCCCTGACAGCACTTCCCATCCAGTTTGGGGAAAAAAGTGTCTTCTATCTGGCCAGTCCTGTAATCTACTATGACGTCTTCTTATAAGGCAGACATGACACAGACTGACATCTGCCTACAGTAGAAGAACCAGGTCTGGATGGATCAGCTTAGCACTTGCATTTGGGGAGGTGACTCTCATTTGGGTTAAAGCCCAATGCATGTGCTAACACAGGGCTGGTGACCAGTGATCTTGATCAGGTAAAATTAATGTGATTTGTCCACACTCCCACAGTTGCTTCTGTGTAAAAATCACTTTTATAATAAATCTCCTTTCCCTAAAACATACTCTGATGAAATAATCATGCAAAGGAAAGCTCACCTAGTCCCCCAAGTCTATAATGTAAAAGCAAGGAGTAAGGACAGGTTCTTTGCTGTAATCATGTTCAGGAAATTCACAAAGGCAAGGGTGAGCTAGGCCCTGGGAGCACCGCTGTGCTGTGTGTGCTAAAACTTCCAGGTACCGCCCCTCTAGCCTCAAACTGGTCAGCTAGCCAGTGATATGCTGTCCATACGGGTTCTCCCACAATCAGACATATGGCCTTCACTGAGTTATTTTCACCCAGTGTGGAATGGTGCTAAATCCCTATAGGAAGAGTTATTTGGTCTCCTTTTTCCATGCAAATGTGGATCCACTTGTCCTCTTTATCTCTCACATCAAAGTACCCACCGCCATCCACGATGTAGCACATCTCATCGTTGAGGTACAAATGCTCCTCATAGAACATCTTCATGTTTCCTTTATTATTTGGTTGTTTATTTTTGCATATAGTTATTATGTCTAGCCAGGAGTAGTTTCTCTCTTTTTGAATATTTTGTTATTCTGGATCATTCTCATATTTGTCAGCAGCCAGCTTCCAGTAAAGAACTCCCAGCTGGCACAGCTGCTCCAGGTCTATGGTGGGGGGAGGGGGTAATGGTGGACGGCTTGCTGTGGTGGGGCCACTTTGGGTCGTGGGTGGACTTGTCCATGTCCCAGGCCTGCACCACTGCTGGGCCAAGGGCGGCTGATCCCCATATATAATGGGGGAAGCCATTATATATTTTTGATGATGACTTATTTTTCATTATATGATGACCTTCTTGGTCTCTTTGTGATTTTTGATTTAAATTCTATTCTGCCTGATAGAATTGTAGCCACCCCTATTCTCTCTTGGTTTCCATTTTCATGGAATCTTCTTCCATTCATTCACTTTCAGTCAATCTGTGTCCTTAAAGCTATAATGAATCTTTTGTAGACAGCATATTATTCTTTTTTTCTTTTCATCCATTTAGCCATTCTCTCTTTTGATTAGAAAATTTAATCCTTTTACATTTGTGATAACATAAAACTTTCTCTAAAAGTACCTAGCACATACAGGAAAACCCCAATATGTCTGTCATTAAATTCCTTAATAGAAATTTTACAGGTCCGGAGATAGTAGGGTAATATATTCCACATGTTGATAGAAAGAAAAAAAAAGAACACTGTATCTGGCAAAGCTCTCCTACAAAAATGAAGAAGTATGAACACTGAAAGTTTATCACCACTACGCCTGCTTTATAATAAAAACTAAAGAGGATTCTTCAAATCAAAATGAAAAGATACTAATTAGTAATATGAAAACATATAAAACTCACTTTAAGGGTAAGCATATAGTCAAATTCTGAAGACTCCAACACTTTAAATAATTATAAATAAATTTTAACTCTGCGTTTAAGGCCCAGAACATTCTAGAGTCATATTTCATTCATTATATAATAAAATCATCAGCACATTCTTACACCAACAATGTTTATATATATGCAGATTATCTGGGAATTTCAAGAATAGACACTGCAGCTGTTTCACTCACTACTGACATACATACTACCATACCTGGCACATATAGCTAGTCCTTAGCCAAAAAAAAAAAAAAAAAGCCATGCATGCTCTAATAGTCCAAGTCAGTTCTCCCAGAGTGTGGCCTCAGACCAACAGTCTAGGCATTACTGGGATTTGTTTTTAAGCCTAAGTCCAGGAGTCCTACATAGACACATACAATTAACATACATAGGGGTTGGGACAAGGCTTATGTGTATCATAAAATCTCTAGGTGATTTGTACACTGATTAAAGTTTTAGAAGACCTGGTCTAGGTAAAGTCTTTAAAAGGCAAGTAAAATTTTAGAACTTTTATTTTCAAACATTGAAAGTATAATGCCATTTAAAGGGGACATTATTATAGTCAAATACAGATACAGTGGATAGTTAGCACATGTGACATAAAGAAACTTCTTCTGGACTTAGAGTCTATATTTCTTAATTTATTGTCACATTTCACAGAATTAAGAGGCCACTTTTGATAATGTTAGTGGTATTAATGAGTGTTTCTGGGTATACAATGATAAATTAGAAACTTAACACATATCTGAGGTAGAATCCCTGCATTATAATATACGAGCTAGGACAAATAATGAGTGTGTCATAAAAATTCAAATAAAATTAGTAATTTGACAAAAAATAAAAGAAAACTCAGTAGTCAAGAAATATGATGGCAGCTTGGGAGTATTGTTACTATTGAGATAAATCTTTTGGAAGAAAGCATACCCTGAATTCTTCTTAAGTAGAATACTAATGCTTTATTACAAAGAAAGGCAAGCACTCACTGCATATAACCAACAACTTAGTAAAAGTTTAAGAAAAAAGGAAAAGCATACATCTGGCAAGTCATAAAGCAGAAACATTGACCAGAAGGGAAAATGGACATCGAAACACCGAGAAAAGTGACAGTAACAATTAAAAAAAAAAAAAAAAAGCTAGAGATAGAGAGTAGATGGAGATATAGCCAGAGGTAGAAAAAGCAGGACAAAAGGACCATTAATAAACCCATGTGCCAAACGGAGGCAGTTAGTTGAAGACACGTAAACTCCTAAATATATATCTTAGCCCTCTTACATGGGGGCTTCTGAATTGCTTAGACACTCAGTGAGCTATATGTGGACATATTCACGTGCCTCCTGCCCACCCCCCCTCACTTGTAGCTACAGACAAAAAGGATAACTTATAAGAACTATGTTTGGAACTGTATTCTAATGGCACTTTTGTTCTGGCGTATAGGAAGTGTTGAAAATAAAAAGTCTGCTTTTAAGATACCATTCCTTGGCTTTCTATGGGAGAAGTATTACATCCAGTGTAAGATAACAATCTACTCAGGAGAATTCAAAATTCTACCCAGGAGGGACAATATTGGAATCATGGTAAAGTACTATGTTATTACAAGAACTGTCTTTTCTTCCCAAATTTCAGATGTAAGAGCACATTTTCAGACTTTTATTACTTTAATAAACATCACTACAAAAGCAGGGCATTGTTATTTTTTAATTAAAAGTAATTTTTAGAACAATATCAAAACTTCACGGTAAACCTACATAAGAAATAAGAAACTGGTCAGTTTTCAACTGCTATTACCACACTCTATTGACTGACATCTTTACATGGACACATTTATGCATGTGAATTTTAAAAAAAGAAGCTCACAGGCTGCACCAATTTTTAGTGCCAATCCACCAAGTAGCTACAATCATTGCTATTTTAATAACTGTATTCATTTCAAAGAAACCCAAGTAATGCAGCTTTCTGCAAAAGCCTTGAAACTGCCTAAGCCCTTGGGGTATCAGCATTTCCAAAGGAAAGAGGTTCACAGTTTACCATGCTATTTATAAGCATATTGAAAGAGAAAGATTAAAAACAGCATTGTAAGTGTCTCCCTGAATTTTATGCCTGCCAACTCTTTACACATATTAGAAAAAAGAAAAAAAAAAAAAAGAAAGAGTGTAAACTAAGGGATATAATCTACTCATACCTTGATTAAACTAAGGCAGAAGAGTCCAAAATTTCTGTGTTGCTCTGGAGAGATGCCTCAAAGGACTCCATTAGTCAGTCATTCTGCAAAAACCCTCATATTTGTGGATCCTGTCATATACTCATCTAGCTGACCACCTCCACAAACCATTTAGAGATCAATCCAGTTTTAAACCAATTTTTTCCCCTGCTCATAAACATCAGATCATATTCTCAAGTAGGATATATAAATCTTGATGTGGGTTGACACTCCCCAGCTAGATCATACAGTCTTCAAGAAACTTCCCTTACAGCCCACCTAGGATGCAATGTAGTATTTTATGCACAGAATGTTCTAAATATTTCAGTTTAAACCTGAGTCATCATGCTTAATGTATTTATCAGGGATTCCATATTTGTCACACAAGGATATTTGACTCTGCCAGTATTGTAACCACATATAATGTGTTTAGGGGCTGAATACTTTCATAATGGTTGCCATGGGTGATAAATCTAAGCAGAATTCAAAACCCACATTTTGTATTCATTATAAACTTTCTAAAAGTGAGAAAAAGTCCATGCTTTTTATATGCAACATTTCTAGAGAGGATCTTTGAAGGAAAATTCTTGCAAATTTGGGGAGAAATGAGAAAAAGACAACATTTGTAAAACTGACATTTTATATTCTATCCTTCCATAGCTAGGGATTTACTTTGGGATTAAATAGGTCATGGGTTCATTGGTCATGAATGCCAACCCCAAAAATCTGGAAGCAGTCGGCTGAGGCCATAATTGTAATCAGGATTGTTGAAAAATCTGAAATAGTAGCCAAAGAAAAAAGCCTTTATATACCTCACCCATTTAGGCTTAGAACATGTTACTGTTTAGGATCCAAAATTTCAACCTGGCAGAAAAGAGTTCAAAGAAAAAAATAATTTCTGCCCTTCTGAAGGGGAAGTCTGCATGCCACCTTCAAGTTGGTATCTTGCAGCATAATTACTGTGAACTTACTTAGCCAGTTCTGTAGAAAATTTCACTGTCTAGTTTTCTGAGAATATCCAGTTTTTCTTGGAAAAATTTACACCTCCAATCAACAGTTGTTAGTCTGTAGCAGCCTCTGGCTCTTGAAAGGCACGAAGCAGCCCTTGTTGGTGATCATTTCTGAAAACAACATCACACTCTGCATCCAGGTACCAAGTGAAAATTCCTCCAGTGTGTAAAGGTTTGAACTCGTTTCGTTCCACACATCTGACGCGTTTCTCAAGATATTAAGTTTATCTCTCCAACAGCCCCAAACAAATGCCTTAGCATATATATCCATGATAATCACAAGGTTTAACTTTTCAGGCAGGGAAAAGATAACACAGTATGGGAGATTGGAAAAAGATCAAGATTGGGTACCAATCTGCTTGGTTTCTAATCTCATCTGTGAAATAATCTTGGGAATATATATCTTTAGCTCTCTGGGATCCAGCTAAATAATTTCCATAGTCTTGTCCAGCTTTATTCTATAACATGAGGAGCCTGGAAATATCTCTATTCTTTCTTGACCATTACCATGATAATACTACATTGTCAATAAATGTATGTGATATTCTTTCTTTCATCTGCATAACATGCCATTGTTACAGCCAAATATAAAATTGAGCCATTTACAGACCTTATATTAATCAGAGTTCTTCTGGTTGGAAGTAATAAAATATGACTTGAATTCATTTGAAAAGAAAACAGATTTGTTTATAAGTATTAGCTGAATTAAAGCAGGAATATTGTATAGGCCCATCTTGGGACATTCAAAGAAATACAGTCTGTAAATCAAATTTAATTATGCTAAAAAATAATTAAAGTTGTTACTGAAGTTCCTCAAGCAAATTTAAAGAGATGGATTTGTAATTCACAGAAGTGAATTCATAAAATTCTCCGCTTCTCGAATCTTTAATGGCTTTCACATACTGAGGCCAACGTACTGTCCCTCTTTCAACCCCCTCTGAATTCACTCCTAATCAAACAGTAACCCAAGCCTCCCTGACCCATGCAGACCATCTCCATTTCCCTCCTCTCCCCTTTTAAAAATTCTACAGTCTTCTATTTTCAGTCCCCTTCCAGTGTAGAGTGAAGCTCTCTTCTTCCTAATGTTTCAGGTCTACCTACCAATCACTCAGAATTAGTAATACAAAGACAAGGGAACTTAGGTGGAAAAATTGGAATCAACTTTAGAAAGTAAAGAAAAAAGGGGGGAAAGGAGATGGCTGACCTCAACAGGGATATTAGAAAGGGAAAAGTTTGAAAACTTTTATCACTTTACATATTCTTTTATTTTCTATACATTAACATACATGGGGATGGGGACAGCAGGCTCTTGACAATCTATATGAAAAGAAAATAGCTTGGCCTCTAGAATACACTAGAAACAGTAGAATAGATATTTTCAAGGGTATCTTTTTTCAATCTCTGCTTTTCCTGTCTAGGCATGAGTGTTTCTTTCTTCTCTCCTGCTCTAGAAACTATTCTAGACTGCATTTTTGCCCTTATATGGGAAAAAGCACATTCCCACTGAGCTTTCCATTTATTTTGTTATATAGTCAGCTGCCAAGAGAGGAAATTATCTCTTCATAATAGGAAGGGAATCTGATCCAGTTTACATCTCAGGTCTGTATCACATCTAATTAAAACTGGCCAGGGTAACTGGTTCATATTTTCCCAAACACATCTTGAAATGGATACAAATAGGATTTCTTAAAATACAGTGGAGGATATGGTCTGCGAAGACAATGCAGCTGGTCATGTACAAGGCCAATCATAAATTCCAAGCCCGAGAGTAGGTGTAAAATTTCAGATTTTTTAGATAGTTTAGAGTATCATTTGTTTCCTCTTCATTGTTGTTATTTCAGTTGTATTTCATGCATCTCAGTTTCATTGATGCATCCCTTATTGTAGGGTGAGATATTTAAAAATACATTTCTAGAGGAGTGCCTGGCTCGCTCAATTGGTTAAACATCCAACTTTGGCTTAGGTCATGATCTCGCAGTTTATGAGTTCAAGCCCTGTGTTGGGCTCTGTGCTGACAGCTCAGAGTCTGAAACCTGCTTCAGTCTCCTTCTCTCTCTACCCCTCCCCCACTTGCAATTTGTTTCTTATCTCCGTCTTAAAATACATAAACATTAAAAAAAATTTAAGGGGCGCCTGGGTGGCTCAGTCAGTTAAGTGACTTCAGCTCAGGTTATTTTCTCATGGATTGTGGGCTCAAGCTCTGCGTTGGACTCTGGGCTGACAGCTCAGAGCCTGGAGCCTGCTTTGGATTCTGTATCTCCAGTTCTCCTTCTGCCCCTCCCCTGTTTGTGTTCTCCCTCTCTCTCAAAATAAATAAATAAACATTAAAAATTTTTAATAAAAGATGTTTTAAATACATTTCTAGAGATAAAATATTTTGTTCGTTACTCATTGTATATCTTCACACAATATTGTCACATGTATTAGTTTTCCTGATGAAACTCTGATTTTTATTTTTATCCAGAATCTTGCTTTCACATTAGTAAGATATTTAAATGTTTCAATATATTCACTGTATAGATGATGCAACTAAGAGACTTAGCCAAGACCACATAGCTGGTAAGAAAAACACAGCAATTTTATATCTTTACTTTTCATTTAGTTTCACCTGTGGGCCTACATGGTGTCAGTAAACCTGTTCTGTGCATTGGAGGAGGAGTCAATTTAGGATCAGCTATGTTAGAGTATGCAATCTTCAGAAGAAAAATAAAGGGAGAATCAGAAGCTCTGGAATTTAATACAAGATACTATGCAGGCTAAATTCATTGTTAAGCTAGGTACACAGTTTCATGACCCAGGACATTTATAAAACTGAATTTTCTTTGTATCTTAATACCTATAGTAATAGTGAATTCTCCCATAGCTTTAACCATACGTAAGAGGTTAAAAAATGACCTTTAATTAAATACCTACATTTCAGGCATACAGAGATAACTCATTTAGAGTGTAAAACTGGGGGCACCTGGGTGTCTCAGTCAGGTAAGCATCTGACCCTTGATTTTGGCTCAGGTTGTGATCTTACAGTTTGCGAGATTGAGTCCTGACTGGGCACAAAAAGCGTGGGATCACATTGGGGTCACCAGTTGAGGTTTGGCTTATCATGTCAATTTCACCCATTGTGGGTTTGGCTTTCTGCTTTATCCAGCAAAGCCAAGGAAGGCAGAAATGATTACTCAAGACTCCACAAGACTTGAAGTGAGAGGGAGGCTAAGGGAAGTCTCCCTAAGCTGCTCTCAAGCTTAGGCATACCTATAGGCAAAACATGGCACAATATGCCAGTGCCTATATGCAGTAAGATTGTATAGAAAGCATGCAAAAACAAAACAAAACAAAACAAAACAAAACAAAACAAAAAACAAAAAACCCAAGGCACTCCCAAGACTATAAAAGAGCAGATGCAGAAAGCTGGGTGAACAAGATAAGGTATTCCATAGATAACATGGTCTAAGAAATCCATGAGTACAGGCAGGATTCAGTCCCTATATAAGCATTAACTAGATACTAGTCTGCAGTTTTCAGCAGGGCCAGAAAGCAGTGTCCTTAACCAGGATTTACCTATTTGATTTCTCACATGAAGTCTGCTTGGAATTCTCTCTCCCTCTCTTTCTGCCCCTTCCCTGTTCCTGTGAGTGCTCTATCTCTCTCAAAATGAATAAATAAACATTAAAAAAAGAATGTAAAAAGGAATTTAAACTTTCCTTTAGTCAGATTCATGGAGATTTTGCATTCAGCTATTTTATATCAATAAAGAAGGGAAAAAGAAGGAGGAAAAAGATCATCTACCTAATTTGATCATGATAGGTTGGGAAGGAAGATGGGCAGACATGATGCCCAAAGAGTTAATTACACTAACTAGAGAGACCAGCAAAACCACGGAACAGAAGGAAGCAAACTGCAACAGTTTTCTTGGTGATCAAGGTATGAGAGAGCCTTGACTTCCTAAGGGCAACAAAAGAGCCAGATCACAGAGAGATCCAGATCAAAGAAGTACCAGGTCAAGGCCAAAGTCACACAGATAAGAACATGGGGGTAGGTAGGATAGGAGTTGGGGCTAGTAGAACTAAGAGGCAAGTCAAAAATATTTATAGATTAGCTGGTAAAAGCCAACCAAACTTGGGACATTTTATCTTTGTAATAGTTAATCTTATGTATCAACTTGGCTAATGGATGTCCAGATAGCTGGTAAACTTTATAGTGTCAGTGATGGTGCTTTCAAGAGGCTAGTATTTAAATGGGCAAAGAAGCTCTCTTCTCACCAGTGTGGGCAGGCATTAGCCCATCTTTCAAGGGCTCTAAATGAACCTAAGAGGTCAAAGGAGACGTTCTCTCTCTCTTCTTGAACTGGAACATCTAATGTTCTTCTTGAATGGGGACATCCCATGTTCTCCTTCCCTTGGACATTGCAGCTTCTCATTCTCCAGCTTCTGGCCTTGGTTGAATTACACCACCAGCTTCTCTCATTCATCAGCTTGCAGATGGCATCTTGTTAAGTAAGGGCTGTGGTTAGTCTTCAGTGGGTTTCATGTGTAACACCACAGTGATTTACAATGCGCTATTTAGAGTAACTATAGTTTTCAGTTGTTGGCTCATGAAGAAGGTTGTTATGAATATATACTTTTAAAGATATGATAATCTTTTAAAAGATGTTTTCCTCTTGGGATATATATTCTTTGGTCCTGATATCTTAATAAAATTCTAGTCTTCCTTTATCCATCAGTTTCAAATTAGTTTGAAAAGTATCTCTCAGGGATGCAAAACTTGAGAGACTATTGAATACTGAAAATGAACTGAGGGTTGAAGGGGAAGTGGGGGGGGGAAAGGTGGTCATGATGGAGGAGGGCACTTATGGGGAAGAGCACTGGGTGTTGTATGGAAACCAATTTGACAATAAACTATTTAAAAAAAAAGAAAAGAATCTCTCATTCTCTTTCTTCTAAATGCCTTTGTAATTTGACCTTCTCTTTAAAATAGAAATGATACAAATACTCTGAGACAGAATGCTGTGGCATAGTCAGCAAACAAACACTGATTTTCTTGATCCGATTTCAGAAAGATCTCTGGTTCTTTCCACATTTCCAACTCACAAGCATTGCTTATATTCCTCATGTTCAGCCTGGATATTAGAAAGAATTTCACACTGCATATGATTCCTGGTAAGCAGTCAAAACAAATTTAGCCTTCTTAAAATTTCAAGATTTGTCTCCACGAAAAGAAGAATTAAAAAAGAAAATGTGAAAGTTCCTAAGTGGGCCTAGTTTTTTAAAGATTTATTTAAAATGTACAGGGCACCTGGGTGGCTCAGTTAGTTGAGCATCTAACTTTGGCTCAGCTCATGATCCTACGGTTTGTGGGTTTGAGCCCCTAATTGGTGGTCTCTGTGCTGACAGCTCAGAGCCCTGAACCTACTTCAGATTCTGTGTCTCCCTCTCTCTCTGCTCCTTCCTCACTCATGCTCTGTCTCTCTCAAAAATAAACAAACACTTAAAAAAACTAAAAAGATCTATTTAAAATGTTATACATATTTTTAAAAATATCACATATATATGATACCATATATATATAAGATTTATAGCTTATAAGCTATAAACATAAGCAAATAAGATTTCTAATTTTCTTATCTGTAAAATGGAGATGATAATAACTTACTTCAAGGGTGATTATGAAAGGAAAAATAAGGGGCACCTGGTGGCTCAGTCAGTTGAGCCGCCGACTTCAGCTCAGGTCCTGATCTCGTGGTTCGTGCAGATAGCTCAGGGCCTGGAGCCGGTTTCAGATTCTGTGTCTCCCACTCTCTCTGCCCTTGCTCCCTTACTCGCACCTTCTCTCTCTCTCTCTCTCTCTCTCCCTCTTTCTCTCTCTCTCTCTCTCTAAAATAAATAAACATTAAAAATGTTTAAAAAAAGAAAAGAAAGGAAAAATAATTATTAAGTGTTGTTTATAAGTTCATGCCATGATGATCATTGCAGATGTGCAGTTCCATCTGGGTGGGTATTTAAACAAGAAGCTACCAAATGCTAGATGCAGTTGAGAGGATCATATTAACTACTCAAATCTTGAAATTGGAAAAATATAAATTCAGGGGGCCTGACCCAGACATACTGAATCAAAACTTCTAGAGATGGGAGTGCCTGGGTGGCTGTTGGTTAAACATCTGACTTTGGCTCAGGTCATGATTTCTCTGTTTGTGGGTTTGAGCCCTACATCGGGCCCTGTACTGACAACTGGAGCCTGGAGCCTGGAGCCTGGAGCCTGCTTTGGATTTTGTGTCTCCCTCTCTCTCTGCCCCTCCCCTGCTCGCTCGCTCGCTCTCTCTCTCTCTCTCTCTCTCTCTCTCTCTCTTTCTCTCTCCCTGCTCTCTCTCTCTCTCTCCCCCCTCTGTATCAAAAATAAACATTCTTTTAAAACTTCTAGAGATGAATCTGATATTTTAGAAGTTCCTTAGTTAATTCTGATTTTAGTGAATTTTGATTTTAGTGAATAAACACAACTAAGTCTTACCATGTGTTTATGATGTGCTTGGCACTTTGCTATGTACAATGTGTGCCACCTTCTCCTAACTAGCATAGAAAGTGGTAGCTTAATCTTTTTTCACAGATTAGAAGACAGATACAGAACAGAAGCAACTCCCCTAAATTGATGAGAGTTGGGTGACGACAAAGCTGGGACCGAGACCCAGGACTTCCGGACTCCGGAACTAGTCAGTCCAGTAACCTCGACCAGTGCAATACTCTCTGTTGTATAACACTGTCCCACACTCTTCTAAGTTCTTCTCTGTGGAATTCTGTAGTTCCATAACAACCAAAACCTCTTGAGCACATTCTACTTTGATTATATTTTGAGCAAGGGGTAGGAATACACTCCAAACTGCAAATCCATAGTAAATTATAGATGAATTCCCCTTACTTCTTTTCTGTTTCATTTATAGTGTCAACACATTTGTAGCTTTTAGAATTATCTACACATTTTACTAATTAGAAAACTTTAGAAATGATGAAATGTTCACAAAACCTTTACATCTTCTTTTCTTTTTCTTTTTAAATATGAACAACAGAGAAGTTCCCCTTTCGTTTAGAAAGTTACTCATCATAAAGACAGTCTAACGCTTCCAGGCACCTTTTTTCATCCTTTATCTCCTGGATCCAGTTTAGCTACATTGCTGCTTTTCTTATATATGAACATGGATCTGCTGACGACATGAACTTAGAATTATATTTGAGGGAGCTGTTATAGTTACCAGGACGATTGATTAGCCATGCATTGCTAAGGATGTTGATCAGTCCTCTGTACAAAAGACCCCAAAACAGAGTGCTTTATATAGGATGATAGTTATTTTTATATTACCACTCAGGGCTATTATAGGGGGTAAAAGAGATCTAGCACCGAGGCTTCTTCTGGTCTTGACATGTCGTATATAGACCATGGTTTAAGGATACTGCTTACCCAGACTTGTAGTAGAGACATATGAAAAGAAAGAGATAGAGAAGTGTACTTCTTTCTTTTAAGACCATAACCTAAAAATTGTTCATATCTCTTTTACTCAATGCCATTGGAAAGAACCTAGTCATGTGGCCATACTTAGGTGCCTACAAGACAGTACAGTATATATGTATACTGTATACAGAGGCAATGCAGGCCTCTGTCATTATCCTCATTGTTTGGGGGATAAACATTTTTAAGTGTTCAGAAGAGATACAGTTCCATTTCTTGACCTATCTCACCTCATCAGTGGTTAGAATTTAATAAAGAAAGCCTATTTAAGTCAAAGCTTAAAATAGCAATCTTACACCATTGATAAATATTTCTTCTTCTTTTTATTGTTTTCTGACTGTGCCATTTCTACAGATGCTCATGAGGTCTTAATGGATGGAAGCCTTAAAATAAATACAAGGATTTTTTTTTTTTTTGCCCTATTGACGTAGGGCAGCCTTCTATCAAAGTAAGCAGTAGACTTCCACTACTGAAAGTTGCATAAAAACATTGAAAGGACATTGAATATTCAACAAATGTCAGGCAACTTAGGTCTTAGTCTTGACTGTACAGGTGGCTAGCTGACTGGCCTTTGGCAAGACACTTTGTGATAATATTGTGGGGAAAGTAATGGCCCTCCAAAGATGTCTGGGTCCTAATCCCCAGAACCGTCAATATGTTAGGTTATTTGGCAAAGGGGAATTAAGTCCACAGGTGGAATAAGAGCTGCTAATGAGTTAATTTTGAGATGATGAATTATATTGTATAATTCTGGTAGACCCAACGTAACTAAAAGGGTATTGTTTTAAATCACTAGGTTTGTGGTTATTTGTTATACCATTATATTGTACTTAGATTAAAGAGTTTTACTACATGATTCAAAGACTCTCTTTGACTTTCTGAAGTAGGTATTAAAGAAAACCCAGGATTAAGGAAATTAAGTAGCTTGCTCAAAGTCTCCCCAAAATTGGTGAAGAAAGTATTCAAATGTTATTCAAAAGTCTCCAGTATCTTATGTAAGACATAGTCTTTGTATTAAAGGATATGAGAGGAGTTCTAACTCATTAATTTTATGATATTCTGAAGATCATGGAATAGGAGTTGACAAACTTTTCTAAAAAGAACTGCATGGGAAATGTTTTAAGCTTTGTAGGCCAAGTGTTCTCTGTTCATGCTTATATCTGCCATTGTAGCGTAAAAGCAGCCACATACAATATGCTAACAAATAAAACCTTATTTACAAAAATAATTCTAGGAGTGAATTAGCCCATGGGTGTGGTTTTTTAACTACTGCTCTAGAATACAGGAGCTTAAATACAGGAAATTCTTCTATTAAATGGCTTAGCTTAATAGACCCTATTTTTTGTGTACAGGTAAAGACTTAACTAGAAGGAATAATTCAGAATGACTTAGATTTAATACTGGTACTTTTTATTTACTATTCCCTTCCTGATATGCTACTTCCCCTCTGCCCCAACTCCCATATCTACTCAGCTAAGTCCTTTCCTCTTTTCAATTATTATCTCATCTGATCTTCTCCATGAAACCCACCCTGATACACCCTTTAAAATTATAACATTTTTTCCCCATAACTGCATGGTGGATCTCCTTTACCCTTTCTACATTTTCCCTCCTAAGGTATTTATTACCTTCTAACACATAACGTATTTCTTCATATTATCAATGATTAAGTGCCTGTCTTCCCCTAATAAAAACGATCTTTGGGGTAGCTGGCTGGCTCAGCTGGTTAAGTGTCTAACTCTTGATTTCAGCTCAGGTTGTGATCCTGCAGGTTTGTAAAATGAAGCCCCATGTTGGAGCCTACTTGGGAGTCTCTCTCTCTCCCTCTCTTTCTACCCATCCCGAACTCATGTATCCTTTCTCTCGAGAGAGAGATAGATAGAGAGAGAGATAAAGAGACAGATATATAGATAAAATAAATAAATAAACATTTAAAAATGATCTTTGCCTTGTTTTGCTTGCTCACATATCTCAAGTCTCTTAATATAGTACTTAGTACATAGCACTCTCTCAACACATATTTGTTGACTAAATGTTGTTCGTGGTATCTTATTTGTTTCTTGTTAGGTCAGACTTGTAAAGCATTAATGCCTTCATACTTGAAGTGTGTATGTTACTATAAGCCTTCACTTAATATTAAATTTCATTTTCCACTTGGATATCACACTTTCACTGCCTTCTTAAATACAAGCATAACTTCATTTAACCTACTGAGTCCCCTTCCATTCAAATGGATTTGAGGTTTTCGATTGCTGTCTCTAAATTCACATTGTGATGCAATTCCAAATATGGGTTGCTTTTCTCTCCAGAGAATCTCACAGCAGTGATGGCAAAGCACTTTGAAAATATTTCAGAAACAAGTGGCTATTTAAATGCAAGCTCCAATATGGTAATGAAGGAAAGGAGAGACACTGCAAGACACAAGTGAAAGATAGAGCATGCTTGTGTTTATCCTAGAGCTGTATTGGGATTCCTATAATGATTAATGATGCAATAATATAATAAGAACTCAGTGGCCATGAGGCAGTGGCATTTGCAAATAAAGAATGAGATCGGAAAGTAATGAGCAGCAACTTCGAACTTAGTTAAGGTTCCAAGTTATGCACCATTTTTTATATCATGTTAGTTCATTTCCTTTCATATTACTACCCTAAATCATTTTGCTCTAAGGAAGAAAGAACAGCTGAGTTGAGTATGAAGATTAACGGGCAGTATATCTATCTTTGTTTGCTAGGATGAGCACCTAAAGTTTAGAAAGCAGATCAGAACTTCTCGGTTTGCAAATTGGACTGGAAAAATGCCTAAGAACAGACTTTTTACTAAATATACTCTCTAACCCTGGTCATACTGGAAATGCTATGCCGTTCCTTAGCACACCAAAATATAAGCTCTGAAGAGACCACAATATATGGCTGAAAATCACAGCAAACAGAAGGAAATCAAGTCTCCACAACAGTTTAATCAACATTGAAAGCCTGTTTATTAGAATGTGGGGCATTCATTAACTCAAAGTATACTTCTCTAGACTTTTGCATTCTCTGCCTTGATATAAATACCTTTCAGACACTCAGATCTGCATTTTTAACTGACAGCTTGACTTCTCCATCTCAGGGTCTTGCCCAAGGGCCACTGACACCATAAACATCATGTTCAAAAATCAAATTTGTCACCTCTCCCTTAAAATGTCTGCCCATAGCACCAGTCACAGAGATTTGATTCCTCCTTCTGACTTCTATTATCTAATCACTTACTAAAATCATATGGATTCTATATTTTCAGTGTCCTTCATATTTTGTTCATTCTCACCTACATTACCCATTATAATACAGGCCTTTATAACATTTCTACTTTGTCATTGTAATAGCCTTCTCACTGGTCTACTGCCTTCTTTGTCTCCAAGGCAACATCTTGCAACCAGATTAATCTTCTGAAATTATATCTCTGACAATAACCTGCTCAAATACTTACCAACTCTTCAATACCTCCCAGATTAAGGATGACTTTTTTTGTCCTTGCATTCCAGTCTTCTGAGCTATTATTGAACTACCTTTCCAACAGCATCTCCATGATGCTGCCAAACACAGAGACCAAAGTGTAGCCAAAACCCCCTTAACTTGCCAATGTGAGTGTTTTTGCTCATAATACACTCGTTAAGTGGAATGATCTCCCTTAATTCTTCTGCCTGTGGAAACTTTATGCATTAATCTCACACATGAATCTCTTCATTATATTCCATTTTCCTTAAAATGTTGTATCCTACCTCTGTTGAATATACATAATCCTTTATTAGTATTTTGCTATATCCTCACCTCACCCCAAGTTAGATCAAGAAGGACTGTGTTTCACCCATACTTGTATCCTGTTTGACATATTGCAGAGGGTACCTACCACACATAGCAAGCTCTTGTTACATGCATGTGGCAATAAGTAAGTTGAAACCAGAAATATTAACAAGGATATGACTAAATATTTCTAAAAATCAGTTCGTGGTTTCCAATAATTTTAAATTTCAGTTACAAATACTATTTTTTTTTATCCCATTCTGAAAACTCTGAATAATATTTTTTCACAAGGGAAGAAAAATGTACTGAAATGCAGGTAACCAAATTCAGTTCATCTTTATGAGAACATTAAACAACAAGATCTAGCCATGAACACCTACCTATTCAATTTGAAGTACCAAGGAGCATACATGTTTTGGTGAGAAGCACTCCCAATTACCTTGCCCAAACCTTTGTCTTTCCAGGATCATTGTGTTCATTTATTCAAAGTATTAACTATTCCCACATTACTAAATCTAAAAAACTTGAAGAATATTTTGTGGTTTGTCCTATTGGATTATTCCTACCACTTCTCTGTTTTCTTAGCAATTGCCTGGGGAACTGACCATATTTGTGAGACATCTCTTTCAACTAAGTTATATGTATTCTACTGAATTTTTTTTTGCTCAAGGGAAAAAAGAAAGATTGCATCCATGAGAAAAAAAACTTCTTGTTTTATTATATTACAATATAAGTGTACAATTTAAAATTGCAAATCTGATTTTGTGAACCCAAAGGAAAAGTGTAATTATTATCATGACACCATTTCATCACTGCATTTGCAAATACTTGTTCGAAACCTAGTGATAGGTTCTATATTAAAAATGAACATTTTTATGAAACAGTCAATAATTAGAAAACCAATGTTATAGGGAGCTTACTCCAGACATTTGTACCATCAAAAGAGATCACAGGTTTGATCTACTTTTTCTAAAGGAAGGAATGCCTCGCTGCAGCTGCTGTGTTCTAACTATATAACCCAGCTGCTGAGTATGGTTCTGCCTTCTTAGTCAAATGCAGGAGATTCCACCACTATGTTTTCCCACCATGTCCAATAACCATAAACTTGGAGTTTTCAATATCTCTTTGAAAGTTTGCCATTTGCTTGGCTTTTTTGTCTATGTGAGCATCGACAGAAACTCTCACTATACCCCACAGACACATAAAACCCACACACACTCACAACTGCTTATACACAATATACAAATAATTAAAAACAAATAGGGATGCCTGGGTGGCTCAGTTAGTTGAGCATCCAACTCTTGATTTTGGCTTTGGTCATGATCTTGCAATCATGGGATCGAGCCCCACAAAGGATCCTTCACTGAATGTGGAGCCTCGTTGGGATTCTCCCTTTCCCTCTCTCTCCCTTCCTCTGTCTCTCTCCCCCACTTGCACTCTCGCTCAAAAAAAAAAAAACAAAAACAAACAAAATAACAAAATAACAAGAAACAAAACAAACAAGCACAAAACAAATAAAAAGACCCTTCCAATGCATAAAGGGAAAAGGTTCAAACCTCTTACTACTAATTTCAAAGCTCTGCCTAACCTGGTTCCTTGCTAGCTTCCCCTCTTGTGACTTCCCACTTTGCAAAAAATACTCTACACTTACATGCCCCTGAAGATGCAGATCCCTCTGTGTGACATCTTATCCACTCTGATGGCATGAATTATTACCATTATGGTGGAGACATTCACATCCCTATTGGTAGCCCAGCTTTCCTCTCTAAGCTCCAGACCACGTTTTCAAATGTTTAAAGCTCCTCTTCAGGTCCCATGTCTCACAATTCTTAAAATTCAAACAGACCAGAGAGTTGCCACTTTCTCTACCATCCTCATGCACCCACCTCTTCTTTGCTCTCTAATCAGTAAATCGAATGACATCGTAGTAATTTTCCCAAGTCAGAATCATAGCTTCACCAGTATTTTCCATTCTTTAGTACACCTATAATATACTTGATTTTATGCCTAGTTGAAGACCTAATAATCTCTTGAATTCATCCATTCCCATATGAATACTCTAAATGGCCACCATCTTATCTCTATTCTTCTAGTATTTAACTGGTCTCCTGAGTGTGGGACAGAAGCCATTCCTGTGCACTTTTCTTAATGTAGGTATCAGCATCCCCACTAGAGCACACCTCTCCATATTTTATAATTGGGTCTCCATGCCTTGTTATATGCTGATCCAAAATGTATAGTCATCACTTATTTTTAGTCATTATTGCTAAAAATGTGTAAAGCACTGGTGAAAATTCAAAGTGATTATTTAGTCATGATAAAATGTATAAAAGTGAGTTTATGATATAGAAAAAAAGAATGCAAGAAATCATCTGAAAACCAATGCCTTTTTAGTCAATTTAAGCTGACAGAGCAATCAGAGAATATAATGGAAGGAAGGAACAAGAGTGTGGATTTGCATGTGTATGTAGTTCTCAGTTGTCTAGAAATCATTTAGTTCTTGATCTCTCCAAAGCCAAATCTGAACTTGTTGGTGTGTTAAGACTATGTCTCCTTCTGGGCGTTTGGCACATCAAAAGACCAGAGAGTCACCTACATCAAAGAATCCTGATGATAAAAGAGATCTTGCACCTAGGTAAAACCTAAAAGTTTCCATGGGATACTTATTTATTATTGGACCTTTATTCTAAGATCAAACATGTTCCAACTCAGCCAGCTACCAATCTAAAGTAGGTATCAATTGATTAAAAAGTGAGAAGCAAGCAGATGTTACCAGTCAAGTGCCAGCCCGGGCATACACACTTACAGCCTTGAAAACAAGTTCATGAGGAAGTTTCTATTTACATCGTCATAAAAACTGAAGCTGCTCCTGAGTTAAGGGGCCAGTTGTGAATCATGCAGGGGAATGTGAGCAAAATTTTATAATCAATAAAATAAAATCAACAAAAATGGAAGTCATTAACGTCAATAATCAATAAATCCATTGAAAAAGCTTTGTTAAATATCAGAACACCACCAGTGTTTTTTTTTTGTCCTAAACTTTTCTCTCAAGGGTTTTGTATTTGTAAGATACAGAAGATGCTCCCTCTTTTTTTAAAAAAATAAATATTTCCCTCCATGAACACAGGAAAAAGGATGTTTTTCATTTCTTCAATTTCATATCATTTTGTTACCTGTTAGTTGTTCACAGTCTCTTCCTTCAGCTTTAATGACAGTGAAAGTGGCTATCTTGTCCCTTTCTTCTCTAGACCCACTTTCTTGCACAGGGTCTGATGCATAGTAAACAATTAAGCCCCTTCCCCGCTTATTTATGCATGCACTTTCTCGCTCTTTCAAAATAAATAACCTTAAAAAAATAAAGGCATAATGTTTAAATTAAAATAGATTGTTTTCTGGAATGGAGTTTTCCCCCTCAATCTAATGAGTGCACAGTGTTTGTGAAGACCTCTCCAAACTCCAGACTTACTTAATAGACTTACTGATTATATCAGTGCAGTCTTTTGGGCTTGAAACTTCATTCTACCTGAGACCTTCCTTTCTAAAGAAAAGTTTCTCCCGCCAGGAGTTTTCAACCTTGGCTACAAACTTAAATCATCTGACAAGCAATTTACAAAAAGAAATTGGCTCCTCCCCTACACCAATTAAGTCAGGGAAAGAGTCAAGAGTCACAGATGATTATGTGTAAGAATTATCCTGAAATGCTTCTTAAATGCAGATCCCTGGGACATACAGTCAGAGGATCCTATTCCTTGGAGTTAGGTGGGATCATGGAGTCTGCGTTTTTAGACAAGTACTGCCTTGATTGTGATCTTTAGAGTTCATAGTGAAGTGGGAGTGCTGGATTAGTAGCTGGCATAATGCATCTGAGTACAGCTAAGCCTGGATTCGACACTTTCCTTAAAAGGTTAATGGAGTTTGGAGAGGTCTTCACAAACACTGTGCACTCATTAGATTGAGGGGGAAAACTCCATTCCAGAAAACAATCTATTTTAATTTAAACATTATGCCTTTATTTTTTTTAAGGTTATTTATTTTGAAAGAGAGAGAAAGTGCATGCATAAATAAGCGGGGAAGGAGCAGGGGCAAAGAGAGAGGTAAGTATGCTCAATGCTGTCAGTGTAGAGCCCCATACAGGTCTTGATCTCATGAATGGAGAGATCATGACATGAGTGGAAATCAAGAGTCAAACTCCTAACCAACTGAGCCACCCAGGCACCCTGAAACTAATGCCTTTAAACAAGCCTTTGTTATAACCATTATTCTGAGAACAGAAAGCTGCATTTTTGTACTAATTTTAATAATTAATTATTTAACACTTTTTTGGTGATTTGCTTTTATGTTAGTCCTATTCCACCAAACTCCTTGAGGTTATGAATAGTTAGAAGCATGAACCATGCAGTTAGACCTGGATTTTAGTCCCCACTCTATTACTTTCTAAACCAGTTAACCATATGCCAACACATCTACTCTTCTAGAAAGTGGCTACCAATGCACTTACCTGTGAGCTAATTCGACATAATTTATGTAAAATGCTTAGCACTGTATACAGCAAGCATTGTATATATGTTTTCTTTTTTATAATACTTTGTATATACTACTACTTCTTTATAGTACTTTGCATATAATACTTTGTACTATAGAGTACTTTGTATATAACACTACTTCTTGATAATATTTTGTATACTAGCTTTCACCAGACACAGCCTGGGGATTTTATAGCTATTTACTAAATGTTTATTAATTGCACCACAGGAAAAAGAACTAATTTTTAAAATGTCTAAAAGGCATATTTGTCTGTCTAAAGCCCCATGCTAATGTTTTACATCCACTTTTATATTTATATGTCACAACAAACACATAAGAAAGTTGGCACATAGAAAACCAGCTTCAGAGAGTTGGGTAATTTGACCAGTCAAAATTTTAATAACAAGCAGAGTTGAAATTTGAACCTACATTTGACTTCAGTGTCAATGTTCTTGCCGTGTATTACACAGTACCATCCTCTGGAGGAGCCCATGCCAGGCTCTCAAGGATCTAGAAGGCCCACTCTGGCCTACCAGATCTCCCCTGGAGAATACCCATGGAGTGAGGAAACCATAGGGTCAAAAGAACATGTCCATCAAAGCCTGTACCCACATTTTAATCCATACACCAGTTACCCAGGATCCTAGATTTTTCTACCCAAACATTCCTGGGCCAACTTAAGGTAGACGGTGGCACATCTCTTGTCCTGAGGGATTGTGAAGGGGCAATATGGCAACTTCAGAGGTTTATTGTCTCTCTGGTCCCTCAGAGTGTTGATAATATACAGTGTGGGAGAAGAGAAGGTGATAGGGCTTTAGCACGGCTTTCACTGAGCCACCACATTTGGAGAGGCCCAGAAAGTTAATTCCACACTAGCTAGAAAAAAAAGGCATATTTGTCAATGTAGAAGAAGAATATATTTTACTTACCAATTTATTCCTTTATAACTTTTGACTATTTAGATACATGCTGTGTGGCTTCCATTAGTAAACTTACCTCAGACCCCATGGTTATTGTGTTGGGGTTGTCACCTGTAAATAAATATATGTTGCTTGTTTGATTTAGAGGAGAAAATTATTTAACTGATATGTCTCAGAAGCAAGATCCTAAGTACAGTTTATGTATATTTAGCAATTATGGTTACCTTACCTACTTCAAAAGAGGATTTGAAGTGATTTATATTAAAAGACCAAAGGAAACCAAAATAGAAAATTTTCCAATCACAAAAACAAAGAAGGAAATGTGAAGATAATAGCTGATAGATTTTATAAATAGCAATAAAGGGCATGTAGAATTAAACAGACTCTTTTCTATTTATATTAACAATCTTGAAAGTGCTTAGCTTTAAGTCACGTAACTCTTGCCGTCCAGAGAACTGTATAAGAGGAAATCTTTCCAAACTGTAAACACCACACAGTGTGAAGCCAAAGAGCCTCCTCTGTGGTTTCATTAGCATAATTGGATATTCAGTTCTCCCCACCTGAAATTTTTCAAGAGCAGAGGAAGGGCCAGAAGAAGACAAATGCACCCAGGTAAACTCCATGCTTAAGAAGCTTTTCTGCTTTTTAAAATCATCATTCATGCAATATCCACATGAGGAGGCACACACTGCCAAACCTCAACCATGAAGTGGGGGAGCACATTCTGTCTCTAGAGGCAACTGAAAAATAATTTCCCATCATTACACGCACTCTGTTTCTGAAATGTTCTTCAGCAACTTGCACTTTAAAAATGTGGTCCTATTTTTCAAATTACTTATCCTATATTGGTAAAATTTTAGATCTCTGGTTTTGCAAACTCTGATGACAAATATTTCCTCTGGTGAAGATTAGTTCATGTGGAGTTGAGGAGGAAAAAGCATGTTGATACATTTATTTATTTAATAATTTATTAGTCATTGAGTGTGTGTCTGTGATACGCCAGGCAGAGAGCTAGGTGCTGAGTAGATAATAGTATTTATATCAAATTTAGTCCACCACTCTTGGAGTATGTGGAGACTCGACAAACATTTTCTGCAAACAACTACATAGAAAATATTTAGGCTTTGGAAGTCAAAGGCTATTATGTCAGCACTTCGACATCCAGAAGGAAAATATATTTCAATAAATTTTGTATCAACATGAGTCATGCAAAAGCAGAACAGGGCTTTAGATTTGTCCCACAGCTGGCCCACAGTTTGTTGGCTCCTCTATAGTGTGTGAATAATCGTTGTTCACCATTACCTCTAGACAGAGTGTGAATTAGCAGAAGCTTAGCTTTGATTTAATTTTACCTGGATGTTTTAATCCACTCACTTATTCATTCACTCATTCATTCATTCATTAAATATTTCATCATCACCTACATTGTGCCAGACCCATATAAAGCTCAAATGTTATTGCATCATTCCATTCCATTTTTAAAATAAAACTACCCAATTAATAATAATATTTCTTATAGGAGAAATTATTTTCCCTACGTAATCCATATTCCATAACACCGAGGGAATACGAGCCCTAATTAGGAGATGAGAAAATTTAGAGCCCCTACGAGGAATGAGACTTTAGTAGAGACCGTCTGACTGACCCAAAGACATACTCTTACATCCAGCCCTCTGTGGGCTTTCTTTGCCTTTTTAGTAGAAAGCAGGAGCGGGATGGGAGGCCATGTCTTTTGTTCTTCCAGCCATTCATCCATCTGTCCATCCACTCATCCATGTGTGCTGAGAACCTATTCTATAGTTAGCATTGAGGATAAAATATATACCAGCCACATAAAACAGAGTACCTAGTGCTTTAACTATGGGTGTCTCTCTCTCTCACCTAAAAGGTAAAGTATAAGTTTCTCTAGGAAAGGGTTTAAGAAAGAAGTCATTACTCAGGGCACCTGGGTAGCACAGTTGGTTAAGTGTCCAACTTCAGCTCAGGTCATGATCTCAAGTTTCGTGAGTTCCAAGCCCATATTGGGCTCTCTGCTGTCAGTACAGAGCCCACTTCGGATCCTCTGTCCCCCTCTCTCTACCCCTCCCCCAATTGCACTCTCTATTTCTCAAAAATAAGTAAAACAATAAAAAAAGAAAAAAGTCATTGATTTTTCACTGGTCTGCTTCACTCACACACTCATGACCCTTCCCCAGTAAACAAAATAACTGAACAATAATCACTGTGTCATCCCAATCAGCACTGCTATCTGTCTTTGCCTTGAATATCCTTCTATACAGAATTATTTTAAAACACCCATTCACATCCAGCTTAAATCAAGATAATCCCAGAAATAAAGCTCTGGTCCCACTTGCCTGCTACAGGATCTTGCCGTCAAATGTCCTGGCTCAGTACACTGGAAAATATCTCTTGCACAGATTGGAGAAAAATGACTTGGGAACTTTCTCTTTTCTAAAATCCATAAGTTAATCAGGATAATAGTTGATTGATAATAAAAGTCATACTTTATTTGTAATTGCCTAAGTTCCAGACCCCATCCTTACATTTTGTATACATACATTTCCTCATATAAAGACTTACAACTATTTTATGATGTAATTAGGCTATTATTCTCATTTTGTAGATGACTGAACTGGGGCTTCAGAGCTTAAATTGTTTCCTTTCCAGTGAGTGTTGGAGGACAGGTACAGAGACGCATTCTCCATCCAGTGGGCTAACTTTTAAGGATTTCACTACAGAGCTGTTTACTTAGCTGCTGGTATATGAAATATTCTTTCCCTGGAAGGAAACAAATTATTGTATGATATATGATATTTTATATATCATTATAGTAGCTTAAGAAAACTATCCATGTGCAAGATAAGCAAAAACCAGACTGTTAGTGTTAGTTCCTGAGACATATGGGTACTAAGTGTCATCTTTACATATCCTTGTGTGGATTGGATCTTCTATTACAACAGTGTGTATTAATTTTATAACTAAAAAAAAATGAAACAAAGAATAAAAGGGGAAGAAAGAAAAAAGGAAAAGAGAAGAAAAGAAAAACGAAAGGAAAAAAGAAGAAGGAAATAAGGAATAATAATCATAGTATTAAACCTGTAAAAAATTTCAACATTGATAGTGAAATAAATATTTGGTATAAAACACAATATTTCAAAAAGAGCTATAGATTGAATTCTTTTTAATGAGAAAGGACAATAAAAATATCAAAGTGTTAGAATTCATTGAATCACATTTTGTGAAAAAGTAAAATTATTTTGGGGTGTTCTTTTTTTTCTCCTAGCTGATCACCACGTGATATTATTTTCACCACAGATTTCACTAGAAATGTCTAGGACTTGAATCACAAGATCACACCATATTGCTACAGCTGAAGGTTAAGCTTTTCATTCTGCCATCCTCCGCTTATCTTCCTTTGCCCAGGAGAGATATACGATAGGGAAACCCTTGACTAGTTATCTACAAAATTTAACTTCCTGTCTTCTGTGAAGCTTGTATCTTTCTTATCCCAGAAAGGGCATGTGACTGCTTCATTCTCAAAGACAGTCCAATGATGGGGTTTATAACTTTCTTTATTCCTACATCCCAGGTCCCATCGATATTCACAATCCGAAATGTATTAACTACTTTTAGCCTCAAGGATTATGTTAGGCATTAAGCTCATTATTGTGATAAAAGCATATAGTTGACAACTAACTACTGTTTTGCATGAGTCGTCAGTTTATATTCTTTTATATTTATATCCATTAAGCCATCACATGTGTTGATTATGAAATTGCATGGCAAATGGCATCCCATGTACATGTATGATAATATTATTAATCTGGAAGATAAATTCTAGTCATCTGCTTACATGCAGTATAGAAACTAAGTTTCCATGCATCGCTTTGCTATTTCAAGTCCATTCCAACTCCAGGAACTTTATGCTTTACTTCTACTGACAGTCTATTGGGTTTGTCATTCCACAGACTCTGCCTGCAGTTATTAAAGCATTTAGATCAGCAGTTTTTAACTTTAGTCTATATTATAACCACAACGGGACCTTTAAAACAATACAGATGCTTTGGCACTACCCTAGACCAGTTCAATCAGAATCTCTAAAGTATGCATGAATCGTGAATACACTATTATGTAAAAACTTCCAAGGTCTTTCTAATGTAGAGTCAGGATTGAGAGAGCCTGAGTGAGACATTTAAGAAAGCAGAGGCTATGGATAGAATCTTTATGGGAAAATTATCTGAAAAGGAGCTTTTCTTATCTTGGATTACTAGACAAAGAAAAATCTCCTTACTGCTCATTATTCCAAATGGAGATCTGGAACTTGTTCAAAAGCACTTGGAAGATAGATGTGAAGTCAGACTCCTCAAAATATTAGATATTAGTTTTAGTGAATTGTGGGCACATTTCAACTGCCCTGCCAACTTTCAAATCCTCTGCAATTATTATCCAAAATGTACTTGAAACCGGCTTAATTTATTCTTTTATCTTCTCTTTGATGTAACTATAGATGGAAGTAGAACGCAACGTAATTGTGTTATTTCAGACAATAAAACAAATCATCTACCACAGAGAAGTAATCAAGCCATTTAAATTTGTCATGGTTGCCTGAACACCTGTCTTTTTTATTTTTAGGCCTGACTATATTTCCCTAATAATTCTAGTTGAAAAAGAATCATCAACACAGAGAAATAAATATTTCCTTAGGAAAACAGCATTTAACTGAAGAATCTATTCAACATAGAAGCTTAGCATAAGATACTGTGAAAGTTTCTAGGGAACACTCATGCTTAAGACTGGCTTTATTCCTTTCTTTACAGAAAAAAAGCCTTTTTGATGAAAACCCATTGGATGGTTTTCTTTTGATAATGACATTCTTGTTGATTTGCTCTGATATAATTAAAAATATTGAAGGGGTAATAAATTATGCAACGAATGGAATACTGAAGGAATCTCAAAGACCAGATTTTAAGGCCTGGGGCATGTCCTTTGCAAAATTTCACTTATTTATAGATAGTATGCTATTTCAACCTACTATGTTAATGAGACTTGTAGAAATGGGATAATGGAAGGAAAATTGTTTTGAAGAGTATAGACATGGGGACTCAGGGCCAAACTATTATAAATCATTTAATACTACGTAAGTGATTGCTCATGGTTGCAGGAACTAATTATTTTCCATCTTATATACCAGGAGTTGGCAAACTCTCTGTAAAGAGTGAAATAGTAATTATATTAGGCTTTTCAAGACATACAGTCCTAATTGAAACTATTCTGCCATTTTACTATGAAACCAATCGGTGACAATGAATACAATACATAAGCCAAAGGGCATAGTCATATTCCAATAAAGTTCTATTTACTAGCAGTGGTCATTGACCAATGGATAGTAGTCTGCTGGTTGATTCACACAAATCTTGTTAAAAGTTAAATTTTGTCTTTTAGTACCACATAACTGATCTCCCAATTTAGTCTATATAGTTTGCAAGATTTCCGATTTTTTCATCGCTTTCTGGTCAGTTGATTTGAAATCTCAAAGGTTTTCTGCTAGTATATTTTTTGAAATCTTTTTGTTTTAACATCTTTTTTTTTTTAACCACTTATTTATTTTGAGAGAAAGAGAGTATGAGTGGGGAAGCAACAGAAACAGAGGCAGACACAGAACCCAAAGCAGGCCTCAGGCTCAGAGTGGTGAGCACAGAGTCTGACCCAGGGCTTGAACTCACAAAACGTGAGATCATCACCTTAGGTAAAGTCTGCCGTTTAACTGACTGAGCTATCCAGGTGCCCCTTTGTTAGCATATTTTAGAGAATTAATAAGGATAGAATAATTCTAAAGGGAAACCTGAGGGAAAAGAACCCACATTTGAAATAAGTCTAGGTTTTTTAAGGTCCCTCTAACCCTGAAAAAAGGTTTTAGAGTCAAGGTGAGTAGAATAGGGAAAATGTTTAACAAAAATACCAAAAACTATAGATAAGAGTTTGGAGCTATGAAACGAATGTGGCTGAGTTTTGCAAAAGTTTTCTTTTAGAGTCATTGACATAATTCTATGGTGTTTGGTAACTGGTATATGCATTTTACTTTAAAATTTATTGCATTTTTATGTGTGACACCTTTGTGTTTTTAGTATCATGTGACAAAGTTTTCCAGTTTTCAAGATTCCTCAATTTCAGAGGAAAAGAAAGTGAACTAGAAATTCTAAAACTGATTCATATTAGATATTTTCTAAAAATCTTCACACTGAAAACACTGCTTGACAGAAATAGGATTGAGGCCAGGAGGTGAAGTCCCAAGAGCTCATATTAACTCACTTCTATTTAGCAAGAAAGTCATTAGAAATATCAGGAAAAAAGAAGGATTGAGCATCAACTTTGCAAAATTATAAACCGTGCTTCTCACATTTATTCCTTGTTCCTTATTACATCCCTAATGGATTTCTTCAGGGCTACATTTTTAAGGTCTTGGTTTTAGGGCACTGAAAGTGTTCTGTAACTCTGAAACACATTTCCAAGACACAGAAATAGTTTAGGACCAGAGATTTTTGTGTGTGATTAATCTTTCTGGGTCATGTTCCCTTTTATGGACCTAAGAGAGGCTGAGTGAAATTAAATATACATTTACTAACCACTTTCTTCAGTTTTTTCTTTGAGGGACTTATTTATCAAACAGGATTTAATAAAGCAGTCTCTTTATATATATAACAAGTATAGTGGGAGAGTTCCTATTCTGTAAAAATAGGCATTAGGAGAAGAGGAATCAAAAGGATGTGCAATTCTGGTTCTAATTTTCTCTAACTAGGATGAAATCTTCAAATTCATTCCTTATTTTTCCAAAAGAAGACAGCATTTTTTATTTTTTTAATGTTTATTTTTGAGAGAGAGAGAGATAGAGAGACTCTGAGAGAGAAAGAAGGAGAGGGAGAGAGAGAGAGAAAAAGAGAGAGAGAGGCAGAGTGTGAATAGAGAAGGGGAAGAGAGAGGGAGAGGAGAATCTAAGGGGGCTCCAGAGTCAGAGCTGTCACCACGGAACCCAATGCTGGGCTCCAACTCACAAACTGTGACATCATGACCTGAGCCAAAGTCAGATGCTTAACTGACTGAGCCACCCAGATATCCTTATAGCACTTTTTCTTAATATTGGGGGCAATTAGAATAGTTGAGAAATGTAGACTCAAATTCATGAACCTAAGAGTGATCTGAGCTGAGAATTCAGTAAATGTTAGCTACAATAATTTTATTAAGATTATATTTAATAATTACTATCAATAGTATAGTTATACAAATTACATATTGGGAAAGACCTGTTTTTCTCAGAATGAAAAGGAAAATAAAGAAAAGTATATTGAAAAAAATGTGGCTTTAAATTTGATGCCACATATCTTCAATATTCTGAATCTCTCAGAAGCAAGTGTACAAATCAATAAAGAAGAAAAAGCACATTCTATGGCCCTCTCCTGTTCTGAAGTTTTAAAGTAGGATACTACTGGAAGAGAAATACTATTCTTTTACAAATTCACTAAAAATTGATGAAACTTGTGCCCGTGAGTTGCAAAAGTAAGGAGAATATAGAAATGGTAAAGAAGCACATGAATGTATAGCCACACATACACACACACACACACACACACACATACACTCACTCACCCAAATACTAGAGTCATACAGTTTAAAAAATAAAATTCAAAAAATTTTAGTGGAAGTTTGGAAATTAAAAATAAAAGCTAAAAAGTTGTAATTAGTGGCTGGATAGCGACTAAGGCAAAAATAAATGTTGAAATGGAAAACTTGAATAGTTGGAATTAGAACAGATATAATTATTTTATGACATTCTGTCCCTTTCCTTTAGGATGATATGCCTATTACAAATATTTTTATGGCTGAAACTCAATGACAAATAGGTAAATCTAATAAGGTATGACACGATCCAGAAAAAAAGTATGGCTAAATCACATGGTGTTTGTGCCCAATGTTTAAAGGAAATATAAAATTAATATTGTAAAATGTAGGACATTTTCCATAACTATGAAAAAGTTGAACTATTTCCAGGTATATGATAAAATAAAGCATCATAAAAAATTACTTGTTTTACCAACATGTTTTTGGTCATTTTTTTAAGGGCCAAAAATAAATAAATAAATAAATAAATAAATAAATAAATAAATAAAAAGATAAAGAGTAAAAGTCAAAACTCGATACATATATTTGATTCACTAGGTACAGACAGAGTTGAGATGCTTAAGGCATTTTAATTAATCCATTAAATTTTAATTAATCAATTACTTGAATTAAATAAAATTAAAGATGATCAACTGCAGACAGGGATGATATCTAAATTCTACACTAAAATTTCCATTTTGTGACATGCTAAGAAGCCATAGAAGGAAATGATGATGGACTTCCATGGATGATGTGCTAGTAAGAATCCAATAGAAGTATCAAAAAAGAAAGTAATGGAGAGTCTAAGCCACTGGTGTTAGGCTTTGTGAAATTTAATAAAGGGAAACCTCACTAAAATAGAGTTGGGGGCCCAGATGGGTTCTCACTCCCTACCACTCCTCCTCAATGGCAGAACCAACAGAAAGAGATAGTACCTTGCATTCTCTACAGCAAGAAGCCTACACGTTTATTACCTCAGGAGTAGAAAAGATTTCCTTCAACAGTTCAGCCGATGAGAAACTATCACAACTCAGCCAATGAAAAGCCACTACACTTTGAACACCCAGATTACTCCAATGGGCTTTTTGTTTACAACAGCCGCTCCTAACTTCCCCCTTTCCTCTATAAAAGAGGATTTTCACCTTGGATCTCTGGACTTGCGCATGGTTTTGCCATAGCTTGCATGTCACAAATTACAATTCTCTGGGATTCCAAAATAGATTTTTTTCCTGCTGGTAAAATACCTTATAGTTTTATTTTTAAGGTTAATTTACAAATTAAGAAATTACATATATGTTTGTGTATATACATATATATTAAAAACCCTGTGTTTGGAGACACCTCTCTGCTTGCTAAAAAGTATGCTGCCTAATTCATGAATAGCTTAATGAAGCCAATTCCATCTTTTAAAGCTTTTTTAAAAATAAAAATAAGCATATTGTGTCTAATGAAAAACTCTTATTGAAATAGCCAAGATGGCGGAGCAGCATGGACGTTTTTATGTGTCTTGCATCCCTGAAATACAGCCAGATCAACCCTAACCCATCCTGCACACCTAGAAAACTGATTTGAGGATGAGCACAACAATCTGCACAGCCTGAACCACAGAACACAGCAGGTACCTGGCGTCCACAGGTGAACTCGGGGAGGGAGAGGCCGCAGAGGACAGGATGCTGGTTTTACTCGCAGCGAGCCGGGAGACAGGGGGAAGGGTACAGGAAAAGCACCCCCCACCAAAAGCAGCTATGGAGAAAGCGGAAAAGTGGAAACAGTTGCAGGGACTGAACTAAAAAGGGAGCAAGGAGACAGGAGAGGGTTTAAATTCCAGTAAGACTCTGTAAACAGGGGGAGCGCACATTCTGAAACTTTGAGCTGTCTACCTGGCAGTGCTCCGGTGGGAAGGGCGAATCCCCAGGAGCAGAGTGAAGTCCGGGGAATCTTCGGGCCACACGGGGAGGGATGGTTCCTCTGCGGGGAGGACATACGGGAGAGGCTGAGCGGCCACCCCACAGCCAAAGGTCCCAGCAGACCGTGGTGCTGGAAAAAGGTCCTTAAGGGTAAATCCTGGTGCCAGATGACTGCTGTGACTTTCCATAATCCCTGAAATGCTGCTGCTACAAAATCACATAAACTTCTTCCCGGGCAGGCTGGCACCCAGCCGCAGCCTCTGGGTATCAGCAGCATCAGGGTCCTGCAAGCGTTCCTGGGTGTGGCCGGCACCTGGCCATTGCTCAGGGAGGCTCTCCCCCAGAAGGCCAGAAAGAGTCAAAGCCGCAGTTCCTCGGAAGTGAGGGGTCGGGAAACACAGTGGCATCTGAGATAAAACTCAGGAGGCCGATGCCGCCTGGCAACCTTTCGGCTTGGTCTCAGACAGTGTAAAAGCAGGGAGCGGATGGAAGCTGAAGACAAAGGACCCTGCACCAATTGCTGATTGGGAAAAAGAGACTCCCATAGTGGAGACTGGTTAGCCAGCCATTTTCACCCCTCCCACGCATGCGCATATACCCCTACACGCCACAACACGTCACCCCAGTAATTACGCAGCGCCATCTAGTGGGAAATGGAACTGTTACACTAAGCCCTGCTCAACTGGGCCAAGCTTGTTCTTTAGAAACCCCACAAGTCCCTCTGTCTGCTTCGTTTACAAACATAAAGTGCTTTATAGTTTGACTTCCAGAGGAAAGTGATACAATTTCAATCATATTACAGTCTGTTCGCTGGTCCATGTATTCACATTTTTTTTTCTGTTTCCTTTCTTTTTCTTGAATACAGAAAGAGGAAAAAATTTTATTATCAAATTTTGTTTAAAATATTCTTCTTTAGTTTTTTCTGCTATATTTTTTACCCTTTTTGTAAAATTTTCAAATTCTATTTTACTTCCATCATTGAATTTTATTTTATTCTATTTCATTGTATTCATTTTTTCAAATATTTTCCTTTTTAAATTTTTTTCTTTTTCTTTTTCTCTTTTCCTTTTTTCTCTAATCTATCAAGCTCTTTTCCACCCTCAGACCAAAACACACCATGGATCTAGCATCACTTATTTGATTTGCGTGTGTGTTTAGTTTTTTAATTTTAATTGTTTAAACCTTATTAACTCCTTTTCTTCCTTCAAAATGATGAAATAAAGAAATTCACTCATAAGAAAGAGCAGGAAGGAAAAACAGCCAGGGACTTAATCAACACAGCTACAAGTAAGATGTCTGAAAGAGAATTTAGAATCACGATAATAAGAATACTATCTGGGGTCAAAAAGAAATTAGAATCCCTTTCTGTGGAGATAAAAGAAGTAAAAGCTAGTCAGGATGAAATGAAAAATGCTATAACTGAGCTGCAATCTCAATGAATGCCATGACGGCAAGGATGGATGAGGAAGAATCCGTGATATAGCGGATTAGCAATATAGAGGACAAACTTATAAAGAATAATGAAGCAGCAAAAAAAGAGGGAGACTAAGACAAAAGAGGACGATTTAAAAATTAGAGAAATCAGTGACTTGTTAAAAGGAACAACATCAGAATCATAGGGATCCCAGAAGAAAAAGAGAGAAGAAATGGGGTAGAAGGATTATGTGAGCAAATCATAGCAGAAAACTCTCCTAGCCTGGGGAAAGACATAGACATCAAAATCCAGGAAGCACAGAGGACACCCATTAGAGTCAACAAAAACTGACCATCAACAAGGCATATCATAGTCAAATTCACAAAATACTCAGGCAAGGAAAGAATTATGAAAGCAGCAAGTGAAAAAAAAAGTTCTTAACCTACAGCAGACCTATCTATAGAAAATTGGCAGGACAGAAAGGAGTGGCAGGATATATTCAATGTAATGAATTGGAAAAATATGCAGCCAAGAATTCTTTATCCAGCAAGGCTGTCATTCAAAATAGAAGGAGAGATTAAAAGTTTCCCAGACTAACAAAAATTAAAGGAATTCATGACCATGAAACCAACCCTGCAAGAAATTTTAAGGGAGACTCTCTGAGGGGAGAAAAGATTAAAAAAAAAAAAAAAAAAAAGAACCAAAAGCAACAAAGACTAGAAAGGAGGAGAGAACACCACCAGAAACTTGAAAACTAAAGAAACATAATGGCAATAAATCCATATCTTTCAATACTCACTCTAAACATTAATGGACTAAATCCTCCAGTCAAAAGACATAGAGTGACAGAATGGATAAGAAAACAAGATCCATCTATATGCTGCCGGGAGCCAAGGAAAGAGTTAAAGAACTCTGGTGGAAAAGTTAAAACAGTATTAACTAATTCTGGTGGAATGTTACAGCTAGATAAGCAGCAAGTGGGTCATAAATAACTGTTAGTTCCTGGAGAGTCGTAAATACCTGTTGGTTCCAGGAACTAAGATTACCATCTGTCAACATTTGTTAGCAGGTCCCTGATACCTTGTGTTTCCCACTGCATTCCTTCCTTCACCTGTATTTTTCTTCCCCCCTTGCTTCTGTATATAATCAGCCTCCTTGAATAAACGTTAGAGCTTGATCAGACTCCTGTCTTGCTCTCATTCTTTGTGTCTCTTGTCTCATCCATTCATCCGTTCCCTTCTCCAGGTCCCTGTTGAATGACCCCGCGGGCTGGGGCATATTGGCGCCCAACGTGGGGCCACAAACTCAAACCCGGTAGGCAAGCCAGACTGAGCTGCGTATTCACTCACACACACACACACCAGAGGCTATAACATATGCTGTTTATAAGAGACCCACTTTAGATCTAGACACCTTCAAATTGAAGGTAAGTGGATTGAGAACTATCTATCATGCTACTGCTCAATGAAAGAAAGCTGGAGTGGCCATACTTCTATCAGACAATCTAGACTTTAAAATAAAGACTGTAAACAAGCGATGAAGAAGGGCATGATATCATAATTAAGGGGTCTATATGCCAAGAAGACATAATAATTGTAAACATTTATGCTCCAAAAGTGGAAGCACCCAAATATATAAATCGGTTAACCACAAACATCAAGAAACTCATTGATAATAATACCATAATAGTAGGGGGCTTCAACACCCGACTTATTGCAATCGACAGATCATCTAAACAGAAAATCAACAGAGACAATGGCTTTTAATGACGCACTGGACCAGATGGACTTAAGAGAAATATTCAGAACGGTTCATCTTAAAGCAGCAGAATATACATTCTTCTCCAGTGCACATGGAACATTCTCCAGAATAGATCACATACTGGGACGCAAATCAGACCTCAACAAGTACAAAAAGATCAAGATCATACCATCCATATTTTCAGATCACAATTCTATGAAACTTGAAATCAACCACAAGGAAAAATTTGGAAAGGTAACAAATACTTGGAGTCTAAAAAACATCTTACTAGAAAATGAATGGGCTAACCAAAAAGTTAAAGAGGAAATTAAAAAGTACATGGAAGCCCATGAAAATGATAACACCACATTCCAAAACCTCTGGGATGCAACAAAGGCAGTCATGAAAGGAAAGTATTTAGCAATCTAGGCCTTCCTAAAGAAGGAATAAAGTTCTCAGATATACAATGTAACCTTAACCTTAAAGAGCTTAAACAGTAAATAAAACCTAAAACCAGCAGAAGACAGGGAATAATAAAGATTAGAGCAGAAATCAATGCTATCAAAACCAAAAAGCAGTAGAACAGAACAATGAAACCAAAAGCTGGTTCTTTGAAAGAATTAACAAAATTGATAAACCACTAGCCAGTTTGATCAAAAGGAAAAAGAAAGGGGTACCTGGGTGGCTCAGTCAGTTAAGCATCAGACTTTGTCTCAGGTCATGATCTTATGGTTTGTGAGTTCTAGCCCAGCGTTGGGCTCTGTGCTGACAGCTCAGAGCCTGGAGCCTGCTTCAGATTCTGTGTCTCCCTCTCTTTATGCCCATCACCAACTCATGTTCTGTTTCTCTCTGTATCAATAATAACTAAACATACAATTTTTTTAAAAAAAAAGAAAAAGGAAAGGACCCAAATAAATAAAATCAAGAATGAAAGAGGAGAGATCACAACCAACACAATAGAAATAAAAACAATAATAAGAGAATATTATGAGCAATTATACACCAATAAAATTGGCAATCTGGAAGAAATGGAAAAATTCCTAGAAACATATAAACTACCATAACTGAAACAGGAAGAAACAAAAACTTTGAACCGACCCATAACCAGTAAAGAAATTGAATTACCAATAAAAAATCTCCCGCAAAACCAGAGTTCAGTGCCAGATGGCTTTCCAGGGGAATTCTACCCAACATTTAAGGAAGAGTTAACGCTTATTTTTTTGAAGCTGTCCCAAAAAATAGAAATGGAAGAAAAACCTCCAAACTTTTTCTCTGAAGCCAGCATTACCTTGATTCCAAAACCAAAGACCCTACAAAAAAGGGGAACAATAGACCAATTTCCCTGATGAACATGGATGCAAAATTCCTCAACAAGATATTAGCCAACTGGATCCAACAAAAATTATTTACCATGACCAAGTGGGATTTATCCCTGGGATGCAGGGCTGGTTCAAAATCCACAGAACAATCAATGTGATTCATCACATCAATAAATGAAAGGAAAAGAACCACACGATCCTCTCAATAGATGCAGAGAAAGCATTTGACAAAATACAGCATCCTTTCTTGATAAAAACCCTCAAAAAAGTAGGGATAGAAGGATCACACCTGGAGATCATAAAACCCCAACACTAAAAGCATCCTCAATGGGGAAAGACCCAACACGAATATCATCCTCAATGGGGAAAACCTGAGAGCTTTCCACCTACAGTTAGAAACAGGCAAGGAATCCCACTCTCGCCACTGTTATTCAACATAGTTTTGGAAGTCTTAGCCTCAGCAATCATACAACACAAAGAAATAAAAGGCACCTAAATTAGCCAAGAGGAGGTCAAACTTTTGCTGTTCGTGGACACATGATACTCTATATGGAAAGTCCAAAAGAGTCCACAAAAACAAACAAACAAACAAAAAAAAACTGCTAGAACTGATCCATCAGTTCAGCAAAGTCACAGGATATAAAATCAATACACATAAATCAGTTGCCTTCCTATACACCAACAATGAAGCAACAGAAAGAGAAATCAAGGAATCGATCACATTTACAATTGCACCAAAACCCGTAAAATACCTAGGAATAAATCTAACCAAAGAGGTGAAAAATCTATACACTGAAAACTATAGAAACCTTATGAAAGAAATTGAAGAAGACACACAAAAAAATGGAACCATATTCAATGCTCCTAGATAGAAAGAACAAATATTGTCAAAATGTCAATACTACCCAAAGCAATCTACATATTCAATGCAATCCCTATCAAAATAAAATTCTTCACAAAGCTAGAAAAAATAATCCTAAAATTTGTATAGAACCAGAAAAGACCCCAACTAGCCAAAACAATCTTGAAAAAGAAAACTGAAGCAGGAGGCATCACAATCCCAGACTTCAAGCTGTATTACAAAGCTATAATCATCAAGACAGTATGGTACTGGCACAAAAACAGGCACTCAGAGCAATGGAACAGGATAGAGAACCCCCAAATGTATGACCAGCTAATCTTTTACAAAGCAGGAAAGAATATCCAATGGAATAAAGACAGTCTTGTCAGCAAGTGGTGCTGGGAAAACTGGACAGTGACATGCAGAAAAATGAACCTGGACCACTTTCTTACACCACACACAAAAATAAACTCAGAATGGATGAAAGACCTAAATGTAAGACAGGAAGCCATCAAAATCCTTGAGGAGAAAGCAGGCAAAAACTTCTTTGACCATGGCCACAGCAACTTCTTACTCAACACATCTCTGGAGGCAAGGGAAACAAAAGCAAAAATGAACTATTGGGACCTGATCAAAATAAAATGTTCTGCACAGTGAGGGACACAATTGGCAAAAGTAAAAGGTAACCAATGGAATGGGAGAAGGTATTTGCAAACAACATATCCAATAAAGGGTTAGTATCCAAAATCTATAAAGAACTTATCAAACTCAACACCCAAAAAATAAATAATCCAGTGAAGAAATGGGCAAAAGACATGAATAGACACTTCTCCAAGGAAGATATCCAAATGGCCAACTGGCATTTAAAAAAATGCTCAATATCACTCATCATCAGGGAAATAAAAATCAACACCACAATGAGATAACTCACACTTATCAGAATGACTAATATTAACAACTCAGGCAACAATAGATATTGGCAAGGATGCAGAGAATGAGGATCTCTTTTGCACTGCTGGTATGAATGCAAACTGGTGCAATCACTCTGGAAAACAGTATGAAAGCTCCTGAACTACCCTATGACCCAGAAATACTAGGTATTTACCCACGGGATACAGGTATGCTGTTTTGAAGGGGCACATGCACCCCCAATGCTTATAGCAGCTCTATCAATAATAGCTAAAGTATGGAAAGAGCCCAATGTCCATCGATGGATGAATGGATAAAGAAGATGTGGTGTATATATATCATGGAGTATTATTCAGCAATCAAAAAGAATGATGTCTTGCCATTTGCAACTATGTGGACAGAACTAGAGGGTATTATGCTAAGCAAAATTAGTCAGAGAAATACAAATATCATATTTCACTCATATGAGGACTTTAAGATACAAAACAGATGAACATAAGGGAAGGGTACAAAAATAAAAACAGGGAGGGGAAAAACATAAGACACTTTCAAATATGAAAAACAAACAGAGGGTTACTGGAGGGGTTGTGGGAAGGGGGATGGGTAAGGGGCCTTAAGGAATCTACTCCTGAAATCATTGTTGCACTGTATGCTAACTAATTGGATGTAAATTTAAAAAAATAAATTAAATAACAATTTTAAAAAACCTCTTATTTTCCCCCTTCTCTACTGGTTCCCCAATTCTAATAATTACCCTTTTGATTCAGGTGAGGTGAGATTATTTGCTTGTGGCTTTTGATTATTTTCATTACTTAGTGGTTAGCATGGAAATATTTTACTCTGATCTGCCCTCCAATCACGGAAAACCCAGTTATCATGACTCAGCAAGAAGGTTCCAGGCTTCTTAAATGCTTTTCAAATGTTAACTAATACAAAAGTAAATTTATTACTGTGTGATAAATGTGCCATGCCATATCTTGCTACCAGCATGAGTAGAACACTTGTGTATAATGTTTTATGTAAAAATAAATTAGAAATCTTTGTCATTTATTTACCAATTTAATACCATTTCTCTTGGAAGAAGTGCCAAAAATTTTGGTTGGAATCAGATGGTTGGATTAATAATACATGTAATACAGCTACACGTTTAATGAGAAGCCCTTGAGAAGAGATGTATTCCATCACTTCCTAGCTATGTATTTGTGTTCACAATAAGATAGTTACCTATAATCTGATCTCTAGAGGTTTCATTTATTCCATATTGCAGCTTTACTACTTTCCTTTAAATTCTCTTCTATTTTATTTACCAGTTTAAAAACCTTCTTTACGTTCATTCATCATATTTCTTACCGGATGGCATTTGAAAACAGCAACTGTACCCCTTTGCTCTAAGCTATTATGGCATTAATTAATAAGTTATTTAATAGATGGTAACCTAATTTCACTCCCATAATGGACTCTGAGTATTTTGAATTTCATGTTTTATTGTTCTTCCATTAAATGCAAATTTTATTACTTCATTGAATATCAAGAGATGAAAGAACTTCCCCAAATCATTAACTAGTCATTCAGGAAATGTATCAAAAGTATTTGTTTCTTGTTCTTTCAACTATTGTAAATTATAATTGGGGTGCCCTGGGTGACTCAGTCGACTGAGCATTCAACGTCAGCTCAAGTCATGATCTCATGGCTTGTGGGTTCGAGCCCCGCATCGGGTTCTGTGCTGACAGCTCAGAGCCTGGAGCCTGCTTCCGATTCTGTGTCTCCCTCTTGCTGCCCCTCCCCCAGGTCATAATCTCTCTGCCTTTGTCTCTCTCTCTCTCTGTCTTTGTCTCTCTCTCTCTCTCAAAAATAAACATTAAAATTTTATTTAATTATTTATCAATCTGGATATAGAGATCCTGCGTCCATGATTCATTAGGAAATTCTTTGTATTTTCAGGTAATAATAGGCTACTCATGTGATGTAGATCAGAAAGCACAAAATTGGTATTTTAAAACAGATCTATGGCATTTTCCTGTCATTTTCTCAGGCCTGGCTATATTGGGATTTATGATCTCAGTGATGTACCATTTCATTCTCATAAATTAATCCTTGTGATATGAATGTTGGTCCATATGTACTTTTCTATGACTGTCTTCTCATCTGTAGAATAAAGTCTGAATTCCTCATACTAGCAACTTCCTTGCCCTCTGTTGTCTCCTTCTTGTTAATATCAACCACTAATCTCTCTACTTCCAATTTTCTTTTAATTCCTTCAAAAGAATCTATCTCATTGCCTTCATTTCTGCCCTTCTCCATTAATTTCCTCTCTTCACTATAATATGGCCTCCTTTCTCTTCTCGCTGCTCCCCCACCAATGCATATAATCATTTCTAAACCTGTTTTTGCTAAAGCTATCACTAACCTTCCAATGGCCAAATTCAGTGAATATTCTAAAATTCCTTAGATTATTAGATTTATGCCCTTCACAAAATTCTATCTGTCTGCCTATCATAAATCTTCTCTTGGTTCTTCTCTTAAAATTTTTTTCCTATCTTCTCATTCATCTGATTCTTTAAGCCTCAGAAATTTAACCCAGACCATTAATTTCCTCTGTTTTAGAGTCCCTTTGCCTCTACTCTTTTTTGCCTTAAAACAATTCATTCTTCTTGTTTCCCTTTAAAAGCCACTACTTTAAAGACACCTCCCAGACTAGAACAAATCACCTAGTTTTACATTCTCAATGATGTGATCCTGTAACTTTACTTTAGAGTACATTCACAGCTGCAATTAAAGAGTTATCCTTGTCATTTGTCTTTCCATGTTAGCCTGGGACTTATCTTTAAAAGGATAACACCAAATTCTAGCATAGGGCCTGGCATGTAGCAAATACTACATGAATATTTTTAATGGAGTTTGGATAAATAGTTTTCTTTTCCTTTCCACATCTATCAAATATTGCTTTTCATGTTTCTCTTTTACCCACTGGACCTCCTGTATTGCATCCCAGATAGTCCCATCCACTCTCTCAGGTTTCCTTACAAATTTTCTATTAATGATGTCAAGATTCATATTGCTAGTCCAGAAAATCTCTCTGCTGAACAACTCTACCTGGATTTGTCATAGGTATTGTCAAACCAAACTAAAATGGAGTCACTTATATCAGGGACAAAATGGAGATAGTCAACACAGGTGCATAAAGGAAACTTGACCTAACCTTACAGGAATTTACAGTTCTTCTCAGAAATCAGCAAAGAACCCCAGCCAGTCCCCAAATGGCAAGTCTGTTTATCTACCCCAGTCCAAATTGGAAAGCAAACCAGTAGACAACCTAGCAGCTAAAAAACCCCCCAAATTTCTGTATTTATCCCATAAACATCCAGTAGTCTGTGAGTATCTTGGAAATCATCACTCTCGTAGCCTCAGATTTCTCTGCTTGCATGTGGAAAGCCTTGCAATAAATTTATCTTTCTCCTTTTTTTTTTCACTAGTGCAGGTTTAATATTGGGCAATATTCAAACTCCATACAGCTCAAACTTAGTGAAGATGTAACCTTTCTTCCCCAGCACCCATCCAGAAGAGCATATTCTACTTCAGCGGCCAACTGTAAACATTATATTCTACCTTCCACTCACTTCCATATTTCTACTAACACATACAACAAATCTTGACTTCCGATCCTCTCCCTGACATCTAATGAGACATCAAATCCAGCTAAGCTTGTTTTTTTGTAACTTGGACTCTAACATATCCTGACTGTAATTTCCACAAACCATCTCTTCCCTGTAGTAGCAAAACACCTTCCAAAATGGGTTTCTCTTTGCCCCAGTCTTGTCAGCCTTAATTTTTTCTTCTTCTGCCATACAAGTAACCTATCCAATGCTCAAATATGAAGATACCACTGAATATGCTTAGAAAATACTTCACCACCATCTATAAGCTAAATTCAATAGAGTCATCATGCTTTAAAGGTCCTTAACCATTGTCTTGGCTTTGTCTTTAGCAATCTCCAAATTGCACGTTTTGCTCTAGCAACATTAAACCACTTACAGTTCTATCATACATGATGTTGCTTGTTTTGTGACCTTGCTTTATATTGTGCTGGGAAAGCTAATGTATCCCCACCTTCCACCTGCTAATTCTTATTTATCCATTAGGGCTCAGCCCAGGCATCACTTCAAATGAGAAGTAAACATGACTTCCCCGTCTTTCTTCAACCACACAGCCTAGGTCTGTTGCCTTTGTCTCTGCTTATATAACATGCACTGTCTCTTCTATTCAATGTATCATATTTTATTTGCAATACTGTTATACAATACTCCTTGAAAGCAAAGACTACATCCTTATTCTTTGTATTCCTAACAGCTTTATTCATTGCTGGCATATAGAAAGCACTCAATGAATGTTTCTTTTGCATATATGAATAAAAGTATTTTGGAATTAAAAGATACTGAATAGAGTCAAAAATTAAAGCTAACCATTCATGCCATATTATGTAACTAGGATCTGATTCTCAAGTCTGGCACTCATACCTTTATGTGGAGAGACAACTTTCCCACTGTATTTTAATCCTGGTTCATAAAACCAATTAATTCTCTCATGTATCCATCTATTTTTATCATCTCTTTGGTTGCATTCATTACTTATCAAGGGTAATGCTTTACTTAGTATTAAAAAAACTACAAAAACTGAAGCACAGAGGTTTAAATTTGTCAGAACTTGGTTGGAATAATTAACTTTTTTATTTAGAATTGTTCATTTGAAACCTCAATTTTTAAAAGTTAAGCCTCTTTTTGGGGGGATATAATTTATGTTTTAGGGTTTTCTGTCTCTTTTAGCTTCTTTGCAAGTAAAAAAAAAATAAAGCCTAAAAAAGATACTGCCTAGTGTTTACTTCTCAAATAGTTTAGAAAACTTTAAACAGTATGTTATATTCTAAGAAAGATAAGTTGGATGATTTTATTGACTTCCTGAAAACAGTTTGCTTAATGAGATGTGAAAGAACTATTGAGGTTGGTAAAGAGGACTTTTTATATGGGAAAGAACTGGAATGTGATCGTCAGCTACTGTTTTATTCATGAATATATCAATCAATGACATCTGGTTAGAATACAAAAGTGAATCTTAATGAAACACTAACAATAAAATACCTAAAACTGATTAATGATGATGATAATAGTATTGATTGATTCATTTCACCTTTGAATGCTAGCTGATCCATGTTTTCCACCTGAAGTTCCCCTATGAGATTCAACATATCAATAGTTCAAATGCTACCACATTAGTCAATTGAGTGCTTTAAAGATATTGGCCTACCATTTTTATTAAAAAATTTGAAGGAACAAATAAGACTAATTACCAAAATGTGTCTCCAAGAGAAGGCTGTTTTCCAGGAGGACATGACCTAGTAGAATACAAGACATGATATTCTGAGAATAGTGTTTATGGTTTTCTAGTTTGAATAATAAAAGTCTTTGCTAAATTACTGCCTTTGATAGCCATCTAAAAACACCAATCCTCTTTCATACTTGGTTTTCTCTCTAACATTTGTGCAGTGCAAAGTTTATTCTCAGTTTTTTCCTCCCTGAAAGGAAGAAAGCAATACCTACCTTATACAGTTGTGTAAGTGCTGGAGGTGAGGAGTGTAGGGGTCCTATGATTGGCAGCTATGGGGATATGATTGTTGACATGCTCAGACTATCACTGCTCCTTGAGAACAAGCTCTGTTTTCTGCACTCCTGTTGCACTCTACAGAGTGCTGTGTAGAAGTTATTCTAGGGAATTTGGTATTACCAGCCTTTGTTCAGGTGATGACCTTGCCCAATTTAGAAACAAGGTGTTCTGACCACTGCCTACTTGTGGCCAATGTTGTCTGGCATTCCCAGCAATTCTTAGCAATGAGATAAACACATTAATTTGAATCATGGAATCAAGGTGACAATTATCAGAAAGTGAGGTCTGGAGGAGGGTGACCAACCATCCTGGCTTGCCCTGAATCCAGTGGTTTCTGGGGCACAGGACATTCATTGCAAAAGCCAGGAAAGTCTGGGAAATCCAAGATGAATTGATCACCCTGTCATAGAGGCCATGTTGTTTTGTTCACTGTTTTACCTCCTGAGTCTTGAACAGTGCCTGAACTTAAGTAGGTGGTTGAATTCACCATCACCATGCAAATTAATCCATTCTAACACAAGAATAATCTAACCATGTTTTCTACTTATACCATTTACTTCTTTTCTCTTTCCCAATGTTTTGTTTTCTTCCTTTCTATTTATCACTTCTGAAATATTAATGATTCTACATACAGACAAATATACTATTCAGGGAAATTTTGAAATATTAATTAAAATATACTCACATGTCATTCTTTCAAGGTTCAACAAATAAAACAGGTAAAGCACTTTCTAAGCTATAAAGCACAGAATTTTTATTTTGAATTACTTAGGATTACTTAATGGTATCCTGCTAGTTTTCACAAGGCCAGTTAGAAATAAACTGAGTATCTAGAAATAGATATTAATTTAATATTGGATTTTTACTGCTTAACATCAGTGCTTACTCTGATTACTAAAATGGCTTTTAAGTAACTATTACAAATCACTCTCAGGACTTTGTTATAAATTGAGTTTTATAAGAGTTTAATGATAATGTCAACAAATTGAAACCATGTTAGCCAATTAAAGAGATTTTTATCTCATTAGCATATACTTTCTGATGAATAATCAATAGGAATTGGTAATTGTCTTTGATAGGAAGTATGGTAACACATTTGTGTTTATAAAATTACAGATGAGAAAGATTACATATATAAACTTACTATAGATATTCCACAGCTTTTAAATATCTTTCAGCATTATGAAATTCCTGGTTTCTTCACTTTTCTTGGAGGTAGAGGTTATATTAATCATAATCAAAATACTAGATCTCTTACGTGGAATTAAGTAGAAATAAAATAAGGTACCATGCCTACAAAGCCTAGGAAGTAATTTATTCACTTATATATGTTGTCCCCAATATTGTTAGGGTTGAACTCCAGATGTGTAACTGCTGTATGTGACAAATTCTGATTTTATAGTACTTCTGGAGTATCTGAAAAGATGCTAGGTAATATATGTCCAGATGGGGTAAGGATATGTATCAAAAAACAAAAATGTGGGGTACCTGGGTAGCTCAGTAGGTTGAACATGGGACTTCAGCCAATATTACGATCTCACAGTTTGTGGGTTCGAGTCCTGCAGCATGGGGCCTGATTGGGGTTCTCTGTCTCCCTTTCTCTCTGCCCCTCTCCTGCTTGTGCTTTCTCTTTCTCAAAAATAATTAAAAATTAACATAAAGAAAAACAAAAATGCAGTCGAGCACATAAAAGCTGGCATTAATTTTTAAGAGTGACTTGTTTGCAAGACTCGAAAAAGTTTCAGTCTTTTTGTTATATGACATTGTTAATGTCAGATTTAACTAAAGTTCTTCTTCAACAGTCAATTTATGTTGAGAAATACCTTTACAATTCTGAGTTAGTCTGTCTGAGGGATGCTGGAAACAGAAACTTTACTACTTCTCTCTTTCATTTTGTAAAACTTGAATATTTTTTAATTAAAAAAGTGTTTATTTATTTTGAGAGACAGAGACAGAGCAGAGGAAAGACAGGGAGAGAGGGAGATATAGAATCTGAAACAGGCTCCAGGCTTCAAGCTGTCAGCACAGAGCGGAACACAGGTCTTGAACCCATGAACTGTGAGATCATGACCTGAGCCAAAGTCAGACGTTTAACTGACTGAGCCACCCAGGTGTCCCTGCAAAACTTTATTTTTTAAAAATAGAACTAGCTATGGGCACCTGAGTGGCTCAGTCGGTTAAGCATCTGACTTGGGCTCAGGTCATGATCTCATGGTTCATGGGTTCGAGCCCTGCATCAGGCTCTGTGCTGACAGCTAGCTCAGAGCCTGGAGCCTGTCTTCAGTTTCTGTATCTCCCTCTGTCTCTCTGACTGCCCCTCACCCCTGCTCACGCTCTCTCTCTCAAAAATAAATAAAAATATTTTTTTAAAAAGTAGAACTAGCCATAGGACTGGGAACTCTGAGGCATTTTACACATTTGTTAAGGTTTTTTCATGATTCCATCACTAAAGAAACTTATGACCTCCCTAGTATTACAAATTATTTGATTCAAAACTTTATAGTAGCTTTCATAAACAAAAGTACATATCATAAAATATATCAATTCCTCTTGTGTCTGAGTTGGGTTGAGGTGTCATTTATTTCTCTTAGAGAACTATACATGTTACAAACTAGCAACCGTGCTTAAATAGAAACTGAGTTACACTATATTTTTACCTCTTTAAGGTGGAACTAAAGGATGAGAAATAAGGAGATTTACTAATTGTCACTCAGAAGCCTTACTGATATATGGCCACAATAAATCCTAGGGGTTCCCATAATGAATTTTCATTAGGGTATCCTGGGACTGAGCTAGGTAGATATTCTGCCAAATTCTCAGGGTTACTGGACATAAATCAGGAGGGGTTCCACAACCACCACAAAGACCAGTCCCTCTTCTTCAAACAACATGGAAGACTTCCTTTCATCTGGGTTAAAAGTCACTATTTCTGCCAACTGAATAAAGACAAGATTGAGGCCATTCAGACAAATTCAAATTCAGCAATTTAGCTTCTAATAGATAATAAAGTGCAGTCCTTGTAATCTGTAAAGTGAAATTAAATCACTGGACCAAATATTGAAAGATAAGGCTTTACGGTCAGGATCCTTACTTTCTGTCTTTTGTGCAGTGGACACGAGTGTCCTTGTTTACTCTGCATGACCAAATCTGCATAACAGAAGGATCTTCCAACATCATGTGCTTTCATTAAAATAGCTGAATTGATTGTCTTGCTGTAACACCCTCCTCCCCCCCATGCTTTTTCTTTTTATTTATCTTGGGCAAAAGCAAAATGAACACCAGTTTCACTTACTGTGGCTGAACACTTGTTATACAATTTAATTATATAATTTTATACATAATTTGTATATGTTTCTTAAATAATGCTAAGAAAGGTTGAAGTCTCCGAAGTTTCCTGGCAGCACTTAAAAAAACAAAAGGACACGAACTGATTTGTGCTGTAAGAATGCTTCACTCAGCATCTAAATTTGGATCTTAATTGATAGTGCACCGTCATTCATTCTGGATTTCTTTTTTCTCTCATGCAGCCAGCTGTATCTTATTTTGTATTTTGATAGAGCATGGAAAGACAATGGTGTCACAGCTGGTTTCTACCTAATACAGAGTTTCTTGGAATTTATACTTCTCCTTATGGCAGAAGAAAAAGAATAGGAAACTTTGATTTTATTAAGGCAATTTTAAACTCATGTTTCTCTAAAGTACCTTTTGTACAGGGGTGCCTGGCTAGCTCAGGTAGAAGAGCATGTGACTCTTGATTTCCGGTTTGCAAGTTAGAGCCCCACATTGAATGCAGAGATTACTTAAAAATCAAATCTTAAACAATAAATGAATAAAGTAGCTTTTGTACAGAAATCGCATGCTAATCAAATATAATGATATGTATATACTTTCGAGGGAGATGTTTTTATGAACAATTTGACTCTGTGTTAATATATTTTATGAGAATCCAATGAATGGTTTCCTAGAAGAGTCTGACTCCTCAGTAACTCGCATGTTATGTGTGTAAAATTTAATATCATTATCTGCAATATCCTTGTTAAAACTAGTAAGTTGAAGACCAAATCAACAATTGAGCACATTATTTAAAAATTACATTGTTTCAGAGCACTGCACTGTACTAAACAATCACTCATTTGACTCTTCTAAACATCCCAAAGATTATCCCAAGAGGATAAAGGATTCAGAGCTGTTGATGTTTTTCCACCTTTCGATGTTTACCTTGGAAATGTTAGATACTCTGGAGCCATTTATTTATTTATTTATTTATTTTTCATGTTTGAGTAACTCCGGTAGTAGAAAACATCATTCTTTTCCTTCTCCCATGTAAATAACCCTTCTGTTGTCTAGTAATTTCCCAAAAATCTATATTCAGAATTTCATAGTGTGCAGTCTCAAATATCCTGATTTTTAACTCTTTGATTTTAAGGATTCAGAGCAATCATAGACTAGCAACATTTTCCTCCTCAAATAAACACTGATCAATGTTCTAAGATCAAATGACCTATTTCAATCTTGGGAAAAGATGATATTTGATTACGGAGTATTCAGAATATGAGGGGACAATTAACAAAGCTGTATCAGGGCCTATGTGCATGAGCTATACCAAATTCTTCTATTTTGTCACTTAATATGTTTTTGGACACATTCAAAAGAATTTAGGTAATTGATATATTAGCTAGGTATATAGGATTCCTGAGTAGAAAATTTTGCATTCTTCTTTCTAAAACATCTTTGATGTTTCCCTGAAGCAAACTGAATACCTTAAGTAGAAAAAATATATATGTACACACACACACACACACACACACACACACACACACACACATTATCATCAGGTTGCCTTAACTTGGTTAATTAAATGGCATATTTTTGGTGCACGTGAGTATTTAAGAATACTGCCACTTGGCTGCCTTTGGATAGAATAAAAAGAGCAATTGGCATAGAATTTTTGTTTCTACAAGGTTATACCAGATGTTTAAACAGTCACATGAACTTTCTGCAGGACCAGGAAGTCCACAGTGTGTAGACAGTCTCTAACACATCTGTGCGGCTGCTGTACTGAAGGACCAAAAGCCAAGGACATTATGCAGAGCAAATGCAGAGACTGCTAATCCTAAACCTCTAGATACATACATCTAGATAAGGTATTTATAGCATTCTACCCATCAACCCCAAAGCCTTCAATGAGGACCTTTGATCAAATTTACTGTGAAAGTCAAGTTTGGCATAACCGGTCTTTCATCAATATATTTTCTTCTAGAATGTATTTATTAGAACAACTATAGTCTCCTACAGGACCAAAAGGTATGCTTTCTTACCTAACTTTTTTGAGTTCACATTTCGTTCTATTTAGTAGAATTTATCTATCGGTTCATCCAACCCTCACAGCCAAGGTGAATTGTGTGCTAGGACTAACTTCATAAGAATTATCAGCTCAGAGTAAATGGAGGTTCAGAGTCAGCAAAGAGAGAGCTCAGTGAACACAAATCATGTAGAGAAGGCAAGATTCTTTTCCCTCTTGGCTTATACTACTCTTCTTTGTCCTAACACTGGCTGGATATTCCTTGGTGGGTTGTTTGTTTGTTTGCTTTGTGATCTGCAGCTTGGGAATATATTAAGTACATTCTATATTGAACAGCTTGGCCAGTGACAACCGACATGTGTTTTCCCTTTTCTTGGGTCTTCTCCACAGCAAAAGTAAAATGTGAATTGTGTTCCTAACAAAGGGAGGTATAATACAAAGGAGGAAAATGCTACTAGAGAATTGGTGATGAGAAAATAGAGGTAAAACTCTCGTGTGGTCTTATTCATTTGTTTCCCCTTCATCCCAGTTCTTTGACCTACTTTGCCAGTAATGATTTCTTTTCCACACCAGGAGATCACAAAACCTTGGTGTGAGGTCCAGTCTGCAGTTGACCATAGGTATACAAGCTTGTCCTCCATTAGGAGATGAAGTTTTCTCCAAGTTGGGCATCACTTACATCACCAGTGAGGTGCCAGATTTCAAGGGCTAGTAAAAAGAGGTCTCTATCTTCATTTTGATTCATATCAGATAAAGACAAGTCATACACATACTATGTTAAAAATCAGGAGTGCCAAGGTACCAATAATCAGCAAGTTCCTTTTTTACTTGAAAGCTAGTATATGTCCTCATACCTAACATTTCTCCTTTTAAGTTCCTTAAAGTACTTTTAATGAATTACCACTATATTAGCATTGCTAACTCTTGGTGTGCAAATCCAGACCCACACATCTTTACAGCTCTGCAATCTGCATTTGAAAGAAGAGAGTCAGTTCTTTAAGAAGGATGGAAAAAAACATACCTCAAGGAGGTTTCTGTCATAACAGTAACCCAGTATTTTGAAATTCCAGGCTCACAATTCACAGCCTTCCACCTAATTGAAATTGGAGCTGGCCTTCAATAAGAAGCTGAAGTCTCTTTAATAATATTACATACAGATCCATACAGATCATGAGTGATTTAAGGACAGGAAGCTGGTCTTGTCTATTGTGTACCCACAGCACTATGATCAGTGTTTAAAACATAGGAGGTCATTAATAATTATTGTGGAAGTGAATGGAATTTGCTGATACTCAGCACCAAAAATTATTTTTCAACTTGGATAATTTAGAATACCTTCACATTCTCTTGTTACACTTCATCTAGCTAGCCAGTAGAATTTTACTTAGGAGACAGTGAATAAATTATACTGAAACTTTCTTCCAAGTGGAATTGAATTTACTTCACAAAATCATTACTTTTTAATCTGAGCATTCTACAAAGGGTGATCCTAATGAGAAGAAAAAAAAAATACCACAGCATCCCTGAATATAGATCCAACACTCAAGTCAGCTAATGAAATAGGATCCCATAGAGATTGATGCTGTGACTGAAGAATACAATAATTTGTTTCTTTCTTAGAAAGTAGAAAATCTAATTACCTTCAAGTTTCTCACATTTGAGCCATACTACAAATGAATTGTGTCGAGGTACAGAAAAACCAACAATATTTTATTTATAACCTTATTTTTTAGTTTTTGAACTACAAATTCTGGTTCTAGAGTTGTTTAAAAGATCATGGGTTTTATAGATGCTCATATGTAAATTAATCTGTTGTTTGTTTACTTTTTTTTTCTTTTTTTCTCTTTTTCTTTTTTTTTTTTTTTTAGCTTTGTCATTGAATGGTTCTCCTCATAAATACAGAACAGGTCATTACATGAAAAATATAAGATCTTGCATTTTTTATCTCGTTCTCTCTTAAAAATCTATTTCTAATATTGCATTCCCCATTGGACTACTTGATAAGGGCATGAGGAAAAAAAAAAGGAAAGGAGAGAAAAGAAAGACAAAATAGACTGGATCTCACCACTAGAATTCACCATAAAAATCTCAAAGTGTAACAGAATTCTTACAAAATTTCCTAGGCCAGTTCTTTAGGGACTTGAGATGTCCTATGAAAAATATGGCAACTGGGGAAGGCAGGGATGAGATGTGGGAAATAGTAAATAAGTGCAGCAAAAACAGGTTCTGAGGAATACACATAATTTTGTCTGCTTTAGATCACAATAGAATTTTTAATAAATAAATTTCTTTTCTTTTTGTTTTTTTTGTAAAGACACTTTTTTGAAACAGTAGATTTAGCCCAGTCATTTGTGTCATTTTTAATAAACTGTCTTTTTTTTTATTGTTTTTCTGTAACTCTGTAAATGTTTTAGATTTGAGTCTCTTGTACATTGTCTTTAGAGTTCATTCGGATCAATAACGGTTCATGCACTGAACTGTGTATTGAATTTATTGTGTTAACTGTTGTTGTGTGGTTGAAGGGAGATTTGTAAGAGTTATAGTGATTTAGGTGCTCATGCTCGATAGCAGGCATGGGCAGGTGGCTTTCCATGGGTGTGTCTCCTGTAATCTCATCATCGACATTAATGATTTCAACAGTCCTTGTAGGGGCGTGATGGTTTTGCCGATGGTGCTGCTTCCTCATCTTGTAGAAAATGACCAGCATCACTGCAGCCATGAGAGTGATGGCCACAAAACAGCCAATTATGATTTTCGTGGTCTTCATGACTTCATCAATTCCTGGGATCCCACTGTTTATATCGGTCACCGGGATGGTGAATGTTTTTTCTGTTGACCTTGTGCTCTGTGGCGTGAGAGAAGTGGTCACATTGGTGGTCTCCCAGTCGATCACTGGAGTGGGGCCCACGTTGTTATCTGTGGTCCGTGCCTCATCCTGAGAAGGTTCCATAGTCTCTACTGTGACGGTTGAAAAGTAAGAGAAGGGAGTAGTGGTTGCTGCAGTAACATTCAGGGTGGCTGAAGCAGTGGTATTTCCAACAGAATTACTCACCATACATGTGTACATGCCTGTATCTTGCACGGTTACATTCGTGAAATTTAATGTGCCATCACTGAGCACAGCTATCCTCACTTTGTATGCCCCATGTGTCATGACCGTTCCATTTGGAGTAATCCAAGATACAGAGGTCAGGGATGTGGAGGCCCGACATTTCAGTTCAGCTGCCATGCCCTCAGTGACATTGAGGTCTGCTGGGGGCTCCACAATCACAGGAGCATAGCATGTGAAATAATTCTGGTCAAGCTCCCCAATGTACCTCCCCTTCAGATTGGGAGGGGTATTACATCGAGCACAACAAGCTGTGTTGGAGGGGGCCATGTCTTTTATCCACCAGCTGAGCCAAAGTATGTCACAGTTACAGTTCCAAGGGTTGTGATGTAAGTGTATCCGCTCTAGATGATGCAACGGTGTGAAGAGGTCATGAGGCAGTAATGTTAGATTGTTGTGTGCCAGGTTTATCTCCACTAGTGACTGAAGGTTATCAAAGGCATTCCGTTCAATCACTTGAATCTGGGACTGTATCATCCACAGTTTTTGAAGGTGCATCAGTCCCTGGAAAGAGCCAGGCCTGATGGCTGACAAGTGATTCCCAGAAAGATCCAGCTCATCTAGTTTTATGAGAGGTGTAAGGTTAGGGATTTCACGGAGGTTGCACATGGCAAGGTTCAAATACCTCAAGTTGGACAGACCTTCAAAGGCACCTTCTGAGATGTATGAAAGCCTTTTCAATTCCCCTAAGTCTAGTCGGCGCAACGAAGGGATTCTGTTAAAAGCATAAGAAGGAATGCTTTCAATGGGGTTGTTTCTCAACCAGAGCTCCTTCAGTTTAGACAAATATACAAAAGCTCCATTTGGGATGGTGGTAAGACGATTGTCAAAGAGTTCCAGAGTATTGAGGTTTGCCAGACCATTGAAGGCCCCGATTTCAATTGTTCTAATATGATTCCTACTCAATTGTAGGATTTCCAGATGCCTCAAGTGCTTGAAGCTATTCACTTTAATGATCTGGATTTGGTTCTCATGGAGGTTCAGCAGTCGAGTGTTGGTGGAGATGCCATCTGGAACCTCACGTAGGTTTTTCCGGACGCAAATCACCTTGCTGAACTGGTTGCTGCAGGAGCAGACGGAAGGGCAGGTTTGAGCCCGCACCAGACCAGCCACCACAAGAAGTTGAAGAGCCAGCAGCACCACAAGCAGGGGGTCGAATAGGGCCCTGTTAAACCTAGGACCTATCATTATCTGCTGTGGATGTAAGGTCATCTTGTTCAACATTCATAATTTATCTGGTGTTGGTCCTTCTGGAGTTCAAATAGTCTGCAATATAAGAGAAAAAAAAAGTATTAGCTCTCCTCCAAATGTCTTTCTAGAGCAATGTCAGTGATGCAGTGTATCAGCTAAAGCCATCATTTCTCAGACTAAGGAAACAGCAAATCTAACATCTCTTATTGAGCGATGCAGCTCATGTTTATATAGAAAATGTTTCTACTGCAAATTAGCAGTAGAACCACAACCCATATCCATCAAATATGCAATCACAGAGAAACGGAAGCATGAGCTGAAACACCTTAATATAGTGTTTACCAACCAAGTATGACTTGAATGCAAATATGAGATGTACCCCAACAACATGTTCAATGTCCAAACCAGATTGGACAAGCTCAGAAAACAGGATTTGGGGCTATACCCAACAAACTAAAATCTCCCTTGCAAAATTAGTAATAGTTGAATTTTATTGAGGGCTACTTTATGTGCCAGGCATCATGGGATATTGGCTTACCAGCTGATCCAGGCATGGCTACAGGATTTTCAGGGCTCAGTAAAAAATGAAACTGGGGGATGGCTTGTTCAGGATTATGAAGAATTTCAAATCTATAACAACAGAGTACTAACCAAGCATGGCCCCTTCTACACATGAGGCCCTTTTCAACTGCATAGGTTGTGTTTTCTGATCCTCTCTTGTCCTCACAACAGTGCTCTGAGGGAGAACTTTAATCATAGGGAAAGTAACATGCATGAAGTCACAAGGTTAGTAAGTACAGAACCAGAACTCACACATTCATCTGACTGGTCCAAGAACATATGATTTCAAATACTCCATGCAAGAGTTTCTTGGAAGAATCATGTCAAGGTAAAATGTTTTTTTCCAACTAATTTCTTTAAAATATCATTGGGGGGGGGTGTGACTTTATCTATAAACCCTGGCAACTTGATTTACAGTACCTATGAAGATATATTGAAACAGGGGCATGCACAGACATACATAAACTTTTGAAGATTCTCATAAACCGAAACTCATTATAAGATAGTTAACTGCTTCCTATAAGCAGACATAACACAAATTAAGTCATTTCCATTATCTTGGGTCCCTACTTCTAATGATTTTAAGTAGATTTGTGGGAAGGGAAATAAAACAACTCACTTTCTGCATTGTTTTCCAGCACAAGAATTTTAAAGGATCTTGGGCTACCCAGTATTTGTCCCACTCAGCTGGCTTATTATGAACTGGGCACCCCTGTAATGACTGCTTCCAAATCTCTTATCTCAATAAACAGGGTATCTTCTATAAACCTCTTAGAAACCAACAAATGAAAAAGGCAATGGGGAATCAGTACACTCCACTTCCAAAAGGCCCTAATTTAGTACTTATTATGTGTCAAATAAGTTACTTGTCTCCTTTCCATGACACATTCTCCTTTCTTGCAAAATGGGAATAACATACATACTCCTTGGTGGTGTTGTGAGGATAAAATTAATTAATGCAGATAAAGGGCTTAAAATAAGGCTTATCATTTTATAAAAAGTAATGTTAGATATTAATATTATTATTATTGCTTTTGTTGTTCTTACACAGACATTTTGCCAAGTACTGGACATGTAAAGATGAAGAATATAATCCTTATGCCTCAGGTAAATATAATTCAAAACATGAGACAGATAGGCAAAGAGATGAAGTACAATAATATATGTTCATTGGTATGAGACCAGGCCACACTGGCACAAAGGCACTGATATCAGGTCAGCTCAATCTGTGCTGGTAAATCAGAGGATTTTCAAAGAAGAGGGTCATCTAATCTAGGTTTTGTAGAAGTTGATGTCAAAAAAAAATTAAAAAAGAAAAAAAGGACAGGAAGGCATTTTAGGCAAGGACCAGCTTGAGCCAAGATAAGGGCACATAGAAGATGCTAGTACTGTTCCCTGGAGCTGGAGGGCCTGGGAAAGAGACTTCTTCCTTCAGGGCTCTTGCAGCTCTAGGTTGACCTTTCACACCATCTAGCACTATAATCATCAGCCCCTGGGACTTTTCCCCACTAGCCTACGAACACCATGAGGACAGAGGCCATGTCTGATGTTTTTTCTCAGCCCACTGCCAACACAGTACCAGGCACACTGTAGGCACTAAATAATGGCTGTTGCAAATGTGCAGAAATATTTAATATCTAATCACAACTCTTTGTGTATGTGTTGCAATAGGTACCAGTATGTTCACCATGACTTTCTATCTTCTATATTTTCTGATGTTTTGATATCCAAGGCTTTGTTCTTCTAGAGAGACTTCTCCAAGGGCTAGGCAATTCCTAGAGATAGTAACGAACTTGCTGGAAAGCATGCTTTCATATTCAAACCAATCAACCTGAAGCCTAGGCCCCAAACTACCTCCTTTATCAGGATCTCCTAGGGTTCCTATACTTAGGCCGCTCTCCCTTTGCCCTAATGATTCCAGAGCTAAAGTCGGGCATCTAGGGACAGCCCCTAAGCCCCAGAACCCACTGAAGTTATTCATACTGGACAAATACAAGCCTGTTTCCCCTGCCTTCTCTCGCTTTCTCTCAAAAACCATGATAAAGGCTCTTGCATAGATTTCTCCTTGTTCTTTCTAACCTCTGGTAACCCTGCTGCTTCCTTGTGTGGCCCCTGTGTGGCACGGCATGCTCCCTCCTCTTCGGAACTATGAGTCAAAAATACATCTCTTCATGACAATTGTCTCCTGATTTGTTTGTCCCATCATAATGAAATAATAATGAAATCTATATTTTAAAACAACTAATCACTAAATAGCAGGGCCCTGTTCATCTTATTAATCTTGTTGACGGGTTTAAAGGTCTATTCTATTGTCCCATTTATACTGTGGCTATAATGTGTTTGACAGGCTTCTCACATTGAGTTAGATTAAGAGTTATTTTTTATTGTAATTTAAATATGACCTTCAAACCCCCTGTAGATTTCCATTTTAAACAGAACCTTACTTAAGTTTCCAGTGATCATGACCACTGAAAATTTTGTATTCATATTATTTGGTGAAATTTTACATACACTCCCCTCTCTCCAACATGCACTTTTTAAAGTAATTGGGCATTTAAAAATAGAACATAAAATCTGATACATTAACTGTTGTTTCTTTTTAATTTTTATTTCTTTATTTATTTTGAGAGAGACAGAAACAGCATGAGAAGGGGAGGAGCAGAAAGAGAGAGAGAAAGAGAGTCTCAAGTAGGGTCTGCACTGTCAGTGCAGAGCCCAACGTGGGATTTGAACCCACAAACTATGAGATCATGACATGAGCTGACACCACAAATCAGACACTTTACACCACTTAGGTGTTTTTAGGTAGGGATCCCAGGGTCCTGCCCCTCTATTTCATCTCCCACTTCTCACCCTATGGCTTTTAGAATCCTAGGGTCTCTGGCAACACAGATTGAAATAACTTATTGACTAGAAATAGTATAGAAGTGAAGAAGGTAAGTCCTTTGCTTAAGATCAACTGTTTGTTACCCTTTTTTCTTTAAAATAAGAAAGAGCAAAGGCATCCATATCCTGTGATCAAGGGAGAAGACTTTGGTGGACTTCCTAGACTTAAATGCCTGCTTAAGCTTCCAGGACTCTATAATTGGGAAAGTTACTTCAAGTCTCTTACTTCACTTTCCCCCATCTGTAAAAGGGGGACACCACTGTTATGTACTCAAAAGGCTTTTGTTGGTACTCACATAATATGTAAATATAAATACAGATACAGATATATAGATACATATGCAAAGTTAACAGCTTTATAAGCAATATATAATATAATAAATACTTAAAACATACTGAAAATAAAAATAAAGTGATGAAACACTCAGTTTCTTTCCCTTATGTAAGATAAGAATAACACTAATATCTATTATCAAAGTTATGGTAAGGATCAACTGCAATGATCAGATCCATGCTTTCATATGCAAATACAACACATTTCTCTTAATTGTAGAGTGTATGGGTCTCTCCTTTTCTCAATCCCCAGGCTGTTTTATTTTCTATTTCTTGCTTACTTCAAGGTCTTTTTGCTATTGCTATTAATGAGATTTTCTATAAATCAGTCATAAGTAACGATTTATGAATTACAGCTGGTTCAAAGCTAATTTATAACCCATAGAAAATAACGCTTGGTACATGCACTGAATTGAATAAACTGCTATCAACAAAAGGCTTTCTAGTTTAAAATCTAAATTATGTTACTTTACATTAAAAGCCATGTTTCAACATCTCTTTCATAAGATGTTTTTATCCCATCAAAAAGAAATCAATTTAAAAGAACATGCTATCCATTACAATGTCCTCTCACAGCATTTATTTACAAATGGATCTGTTTGGGTTTGGAATTCAATGAGAATACTTTTAACCTTGTCCCAGAGGATGTTCCGACTTTGTCAACAGACCTTTCTTCTTTCCCTACCCATGCTTCAGTGCACTGAGACACAGGGGGTGCTTTAGTCTGCCCAGTATCATTGCTCAGTTAGCATAAACTTCGTTTATATATCAGAACTAGTTTGGAAGCCGGGTGAAACAAAGATGAATTTATTAACCACAACCAACCTTTCCTTGTAGGCCACACATTCACAGCCATATGTATCTTTAACAACCCCCTCCCTCAAACGCTGAGAACCAAAACCACTTCTCCCACACTCAACCTGGATACTGAGACCTCCAAACCATATCTTCCTATGGACATAAACATGACTTTGCTCTTCCATTATCTTTATTAGCATCTCTATCCTTTTTGGGGAGACTATCTTGTCCAAGGAAATGGTTTCCTTGTCCTTCTAGGAACCTTCTCAAAGATTCATCAGTTATTTCATGGAAAGCATTTAATAGCAGTGTGCATGCACTCTAAGACTCTTTGAATTTCTCCCCTCACTGTTATTTTCACCAATCCTGGACTGCTGAACCATAATTCTTACTCAGTCCTAATCAATTTCCCACATTGAAAAATCTTCTGGAATCAGACTTCCAATTCTCTATAAATTCTGGTCTAATTTCCACCACTCTGCTCATAGATACTTCCAAACCCTTAGAAGATAGTGATCTCCCTTAACACAGTAAGCAATAAACTCACTCTGTGTTTTCAGTAGGTTGTGTTGGTAATATTTGGGGAGTCAGCTTTTTTTACACCACTAAGGATAAATTATTCATTTAACTTGCTTGACACTCTCTCTTTCTTTGCATTTGTTGCCTACCCAAAATCCTAATCCTTTACCCTTTCCCTAAAACATTTTATTCAGAAAACTTCAGTACCATCTTAGAAAAGTCACAAGACTATATTATCTGTTTTGAGACACACTGGCCCACGACTGGTAGGTAAAGAGAATTTGGTTTAAGCTAGGGCTAGACAAACTTTTTCTGTAAAGAGCCAGATAGCAAATATTTTAGGCATTGCAGGCCAGATGGTCTCCTCTTGTAACTACTCTAGTCTGCCATTATAGCCTGAAACTAGTTATAGAGAAAAGGAAAATGAATGGAAATGGGTATGTTCTGATTAAATTCTTTATGAGCACTGAAATTTGAATTTTGTATCATTTTCACATATCTTAAAATATTCTTAACAGTTATTCTAACTATATAAAAATTCAAAAATATTCTTAGCTCCCAGGTCTAACTTTTGGACTATAGTTTATCTAAACAAATGTTGGTTGTATCATTTCTGTTGCCAGAGACTGGTTAGGTCTGAAACACATGACACAATGTGGCCAATGAGATGTAAGATGCAGTCAGCTTAGGGAGTTCTGGCAATTTTTTTTTCTTCCACTAACAAGAAGAAATATATGGGGAAGAAATAGTTCTTTATTCTGTTTCTGGATATTGTTGTGAGTATAAGATGCCTAGAGTTGCTGAAGCCATCTTGTGGCCAAGAAAGGAGGAAGCCTGAGGATAAAGCTGTTATGCCAAGGAAGGAAAAAGGAAAGGGGAAGAATTTATATTCTTGATATTTGTGATGGGAAGATGAATTAATGAATCCTGTTATTATCTTTTATCTATATTTTATTATATAAAATAATCAATTTCTCATAGTATAGTTAACTTTTTTCTGGTTATGTACAGCAAAACCTGTCTTGATACTTAGATATTCATTCTCCCTTTTCCCTTTCCCCCGCCTCTCTCTCCATCTATCTCTTTTTTCTCTTGATATCTCCCCTTTTTGAAAACAATAGCAAAGAAAAAACAAGTGAAGATTTCTGATTTCTTATAATTTATTCTCTATAAATTTAAGACCTACCAAAGGAAACAAGGTAAGCTGAGGTAACAAGATGTGCTTATCAGAAAAGATATGAGGCTCATCCTTATCATGCTAAGAAGACTTTCTACTACATCTTTTCTCTGGATAACTGTAAATTTTATTATTATTTTTTTAGTTAATTAATTTATTTTGAGAGAGCAAGCAGGGGAGGGACAGAGAGAGAAGGAGAAAGAGAATTCCAAGCAGGCTCTGTGGTATCAGAGCAGAGCCCAATGTGGGGATGGAACCCACAAACCATGAGATCATGACCTGAGTAGAATCCAAGAGTCAGATACTTAATGGACTGAGCCAGCCAGGTGCTCCCAGATAACCCTAAATTTTAAAGAGTGCTAGAATACACTGGAGAAGGAAAAAGACATCTTAAATAACATCATTATCAAAAGTAGCTACCTCTCCAAGCCAAAATTATTTTATAAAGATTTTCTAATATAGTTCATTTTTTTCCCATTGAAACTCAATTTTGCAAATCTGTTGAGTGTTCTCTACTCCTCATACAGGAGCATGTGGCTCTGCAGATTTTCAGGGAGCAGAACATTTTTGTAACTATGCCTTGGGCTGACCCTCTAGGCAAATGTAATGGAAATGATACAACATTTAAATGGCTGTAACCCAGGAACTCAACTTGTCAAGTCCATAGGAGATTCTTTGGCTGAACACACTGACCTGGCAATGTTTCTAGAAAATTGTAAGAAGTTAAGATTGAAGAAGAAGAAGAAGAAGAAGAAGAAGAAGAAGAAGAAGAAGAAGAAGATGACACATGAGTCTACACTGTAATTTTTCTAGAAGACTTATGTGGTTTATAGTAAAAGAATACACGTTAGGTGTTTAGAGGTGACAGCATGACAAAATTATTAGACAAGAAGAAACAGTGAGTAGAGAGAACTATGTGCTTGAAAAAGCAAAGAACAAAAAGAAAAAATTTTTAAAAAGCTTGCGGCCAACATGTTGCTATCCTTTGGACATTATAATCATGCTTATCAGAATGAAATTGGCCAGGCCTTCTAGAACATTATAATCTTGTGGTGCTATATGGTGCTATAATACAAAGGTATGGATACATATAAAAAAGTAAAAATTGTACATCTATGTATTTTAAGTACTAACGCAAATCAACAAATTCAGTATTTAAATGCCATAAAACATTGTCAGAAATCATGGATAATCATGGAAAGTTTTAATAAGAGGCTTTGTAATTTTATGTAGGTCTTTAAAGAGATAAGCTTGCATTGAAGCAGTGTGGTGGCGGAAGAGGTAAGAGATTACTTGTAGAAAAAGAGGAGTAGGAGCATGAAACTAAAGGAAACTGACTTTCTAGAAGATCGCTTATGCTGCAGACAAGTCTGGTAGAAATTTGGATTCACTTCAATAAAGAGATTTAGGAAGAAACTAAGGATGGGAAGCCATCCCCTTATGTGGGAAAGGGTTTGATGGGAGATGAGAGAGCATTGTTTTAGAATGATCTGTCCTTGTGTGTAAAGGAAATTGGAGAGAGAAATAGTTAATGGAAAAGTCTCATGATCGGACTACTGAAATATATACAGGTTGAAATTAGTCAGCCCTAGTTGAAATCCATAGAGTATGAAATACCAATGAGGCCAAAATTAGCTTCTCTATGGGGTCACGTTAAAAAAATTACACCGTAGGGGCGCCTGGGTGGCTTAGTTGGTTAGGTGTCCAGCTTCGTCTCAGGTCATGATCTCACGGTTCGTGGGTTCGAGCCCCACATCGGGCTCTGTGCTGACAGCTAGTTCAGAGCCTGGAGCCTGCTTCGGATGCTGTGTCTCCCTCTCTCTCTTACCCTCCCCTGCTCACACTGTTTCTCTGTCTCTCAAAAATAAATAAAAAACATTTTTTAAAAAAACGTATTAGAAACGTTAAAACAAATCACTGTACACAGAAAACAGGATATCATTTTGGAAACTCTGATGTGCACAAGAGAGAGGCATCTCTGATCTCTGGTGCTGCTCATGTCTACTCTATAAATTGTACATGAAGGACTACTAAACAGACATTCAATTTTGGTTCCCTAATGACATATTACACTTTCCAACTTGAAACAATGCTGAAGCACAGAAAAACCCAGCAACTTATACTAGCAAAACCTAGAGGAACAAAAAACAGAGAATGAAACGAGCAGGGTTGAAAGGTTGGCTGAGTACTATTGACTATTTGATTTATGACAGACTGGCTTCCTCTGAGTTGCACCTTTCTGAGTGGGAGTGATGGTAATAACATTACTAAATAGACATTGTGAGGATTACATGAATTAAATGCCATAGCATATACTAAAAACAAATCCCCAAACCTACCCCTCACCTCCAAAAATGCCACTGCCACACACCCAGCTGCTCAAAGCAAAAATGTAAGAATCTTACTTGACTTTTTAAAAAAATTTATTTATATCACACACAACACTATTCATCTGCTGCTACTACTAAAATACAACTGGATACATCTAACTTTCCTCCTTGTCCCTCTCTAGGCCAAATCCTCTCCATTTCTAACTTGGGCCGCTGAAATATTGTCTTACTGGTTTCTCTATTTTTGCAATTGCCTTCCTACCTCCAAACAGCATTTAAAGTGAATTTTTAAAATTCTTCAGTTGAAATGCTGCTGTTAGCTCCGTATCATTTTAGAGCAAAATTGCAAACTCTTTTGGTCCCCAAATCACGATCTTCTGATACCTGCCTGCATCTCATACCTTTCAACTTTTCTGCATCTCTTTTCTCTCTTCCATTGTTCCTCAAATACTCCAAGCTTGTTCCTCCCTCAGGACCTCCGCAGTAGGGTCCCCACTGCCTGCAACACATGTCCTTTGTTTTTTGCATGGTTGGTTTTCCTTGTCCTTCAGAACATCCCCAAGTATTCCTTCTCCAAAGTTGTTTCTTGACCACCAGCCTAGGGAAGCACCTCCGTCAAAGTCAATCACATCACCATATTTACTTTCCATTATAATACTACTCACTGATATTTTTCTCACATACTTAGATACTTATCTTCTTACTGCTTGTCTTGTCTGAGTGGAATGTTAAGTTCCATGGAACAGAGACATCTCTGTCCTATTCAGTAGTTTCCACTTGGAATAAGGTACCTCAAGTATTTGTTAAGTGTATGAAAGAATGAAGAAATGAATGAACTGGTGTTTAAGCTCACAGAAGCAGCCTGTAGATAGTTAAGGCTATAAATTCATTGAGAATCTAAATGCCGTCACATTCACTAATTGATCACTAATTGATCCCTAGCATATAGTAGAACCCAAATCATGTAGTAGGGATTTCGTCAATTTCTGAAATGATGCCTGTCTCATTTTCAATGATTTTCAAAGAAGTCCTTCCTCCAAAGAAAAGCTAGGGAGCACAATGCAATATAAAAGTCATTGCATTGTTCTCTTACTCTCTTTTTTATGTTTGTTTGTTTGCAGGGGAAGCCTTCCTTATTTCTTTATTTATCTATTATTGTCAATAGCAGCCCTGTTTAAGTTTGGCCAAACAATGCCCTCTGCTGTATGTGCCTAAAATAACATGACGGCCTTGAAAATTCTAATGTAGATAATGCATAAGTTGATTTCCTGATTTGCTTCTTCATATAGTACCTACATGTACTTCAAAAGTAAGGAGGTTTGACTGATTTTCCAGGTCACTCCATTGGATGAGACCACTTAGAGCAGAGAATAGGAATTTGTATGGCAGAAAGTCAAGTAATCTTGAAATCTCCTTTAAAATGGAAGAGCATCTTGATCACCACATTTCTGCTTCTAGAACTCATTTGAATCACTGATTAGAAAATCCATGGGTGAAAAAGATCTAATTCTTCTGTCACAATCCTTCAGATTCCTTTGGATTCTAAAGATGGAATAGGCAAGGGATTAGGGTAGGCAGTCACAGCTCCAACTTTGTCTTAGCTACAAAAAGTCAAATCTACTTTATGTTAGAAAAGCAAAACCAGAAATGCAGCCAATGACTTGGCAAGACTAAAAATAAAATTAATTTGTTTTTTCCTGCTTGTGTAGTCTCACATGATGCAAGAGAGATAAACATACCTGGCATGAAGTTTCTGGCTGTTTATGAATCCTTTTGATCAAATTCACTCTTTGATATTTATTATTTATGAAGAAATGAAATATAGATGGCTGACTTGTTTCTCAAATTAAAGGGTGGGATTTGCGGTGTTGAGGGATATGTTTGTATTTTTGTGATAGATGTTTGCTCTGTTGGTTTTGTGAAATGCATAACCAAAGAAAAAAGCTTAAAACCTCAAGCTCCATATACTGCTTGATATTTCATTCTTCAAGAAATGAATTCAGACTGTTCCAATTATCAGAATGTGTCTGCTTATAACAATGCCTGGTTCTCCATTGTACTAATATTTTTAAGTCCAGAGCCTACCAGTGCATGAACACTTTACTTCTTTCCTTTTCCTTTTAGTTTTTTCTCTCTTCTTAGGTTCAGGGGTCAAGAAATGATTGACGTATACACATTATTCTTTATCTCCAAAATTAGCGCTTTTTTTCTCATACTTTTGCTGGGGGAGATCTACACAGTAAACGTTTATAGATTTAGTGTAACAAGCCACAGGATCCCAGGCAACTGCAGTTCCGGAAAGCATAACCCACCCATAGTTCCCATTTGCTTAGAGAATAAAACGTAAATCCCTTACTGCCTCTACCCACTAGATGCGATGCGAGCAGCACCCCCTGTTGTGATGATCTAGTTGTCTTCAGACATTGCCAAATGTCCCCTGGAGGGCAAATTTGCCCTCTTGAAAACTATTGCCTTAGTGTGACACGTAAGACACTCCATGATGCTGTGCCATACTGCTTTCCCAGTCATACCTCCTACTGCTCTCCATAATACAGTCTAGGCTGCAGTCTGTTTCTGATTCTAAAAATATGCCTCCTACTTTTCCTCTTCAGAGACTTTCTCCTGTTTTTCCCATGGCCAGGAATGTCCTACACCAGGTTTTCTTTCAAAAGTATACCCAATCTCAGAGCCAACTTTACAATGCCCATATCTATTTGACCTCATTGGTCTTACCAGCTGGTAGTAACCTATCTTTCCAGAAGTGTCTCTAATGCTAAGATTATGACATTTATCAAATCTGTGTTTGAATCTAAATGTTTGGGTATATATTCAATCTATTTATCATGAACTTCTTGAAGACAAGAACTGGATGATGTCTAGGCATGCAGAAAATATTTGTTGAACTGCATTACTGAATGTAACCCACATTTTAATTCATAGTCAGGGGCCAAGATGATAAACTAATTTTGTAACAACAAATAAAGACCAGTATGAGAACCAAAAAATTAATAAATAAATGTATAAAATGATATACACCTTAGTATAAATGATAAGGGGGGGAGGGTTTCAATAATTACTCCTTGTCCCCCCATACACACAAAAATGTATAAATAAATTAACTTTGTGAAAACAAGATTACCCAAAATCAGCCTATAAATAGATGATTGAAAACAACAGACTCAGTAAAAATTTCTCTTTAACAGCAATAAGCTGTATCCTAAATATTACATCCAGACTACAAGCCACAGTGTTTATACTACATCTATCTATCTATCTGTCTATCTACCTACCTACCTACCTACCTCCCTCCCTCCCTTTCTATAGATGTATATTAAATGAAAGAAGGAAAGACAGAGAAAAAGAGAGAGAGAAAGAATGAAAAAAATGAACAAAAGAAAGGGAAAGAAACTCAAAAAATGTTGGTACTTATCAACTTATCAAAACTTAGCTACTTACATAGCTAAGTGAAGGGTAATGGAATATAGAGATTAAAAAAATCAGATTTAAAAATGTGTGTAGTATTCATCTGTGAAATGCCTAGAGGTTGGATACTCTGATTTATATACTCTATTATTGTGAAGATACATGAGTTAATATATAAAGAAAGATTTAGAACAGTGCCTGGTACACAGCCAATACTGTATGAACATTTGTTGTTGTATTATTGTTATTGTTATTTGTCTAGTCCTGGTGACAGCTGAAGTCCAATTATGGAGAATGATTGATACATCAGGCAATTACAATCTGATGCTAAAGCAATTTGAATTATACAATTTAGTTTTTTTAGTTTGATTTCTCATCAACCATCTTATTTAATTATAATGTTTTCCATGAAAATGCATAGTTCAATTCAAGGGTTCCTAAGAGGCTCACAAATGAATTTCAAACCATTTATGAATCTCTTTAAATTAAATGCAAATTTTTGTATAAATGTGGAAATTGTATATTTTATAGGAAGACTATTCACTGGTTTTGTCATCATATTCTCAAAGAGATTTATGACTCCAAAAAAGTTTAAGTTCTCTACATAAAAAGATTTGACAGACTGAAGTACTTGAAGTGTCTGTTATAGTTTTAGCTATAATTTAACAAATTGGCACTCTGCTCTCTATATTCATTTCTTATGTGTTTATAAGTGTGACTACAACTTTCTCATGAAGAGCTACCAAAATCAAATTTCTGTGAGTATGAAACTAAGGACCAGTCCCATGTCTTGAAAAATTCTTCAAGATAAATGCCCATTGGTTGGGAAAGGTCTTAGAGTGCAGTCTTCCTTGTGACAATGATTCTTACCACATACATTATTAACACTGGTATTCAGGTGATAATTTGTCACTCCATATGATTTTTTAAGGTATTTGTGTCAATGTAAGAATCAGGATGTGACATAATGAAATGGGGACTTCTCTGATCCAGAATTGTCCCTCATCTAGCCATAGGTTATTCCTCAAAGGCTAATGCACTGAGGGTATGTAACTAGATTTTTAATGTTTATCTACCTCTTAGGGTATTTGGGGTAATTCTGACTGATGCCAAAAGAGTAAATATCTTGCTTATTAATATTAGTGAAGACCAACTATAAAAAAACAGTAATATTCCATTACAACTAATATATCCAAAACCCCAACAAGAATCCCCCTCCCACATTCATGCAAAATCTATTTTTGAATGAGGTTAAACTGCAGACATTGGACACATGTTTTAGTTTCCTCAAGATGGGCAACGGGATGATGTTAGGCTTTCAATTTGAAAAAGGGAATACAAAGAAAGCAGATAAAATAGACTTAACATTTCAAATTATGTTTAATTGACGTATGAAAAAGTATTTTTTCTCCTCATGACACTCTTCTATCAGTCCACAGAGGCTAATGATTATTCTTTTATATATTTATATTTTACATTAATATTTAAGTATTTTTATATCCTGTTTAATGACAGGGCAAGTAACTACAAAAACTTTTGAAAATCTAACAAGTCCATCTTAAACATAAGCCCTTGGCAAGGCAGGTAGAGAAGGATTTGATTTCAGGAAGTTGGTAATGCAGTTAATGACCTTGCCTCCCAGGCTTTCTTTGGATTGATGACTAGCTAGGAGGAGTTGATAGCCATTAACCCTCAAGCACTCATTAATCCTTAGGAAATGCCCTGTGCAAGGTCATCATTGCCTTTTATAGGTTGAAAACAAACAAACCAACAGTAGCATCCAAAAGGCATATAGATTTTTATAATGAGTAATGCAATTTAAATTGCCATCCAAGGGAATCTGCAGAGAATAACTACCACATATAGAGGGCCATTCTGATTTTAAAATCACCTTCCAATGTTTTATCATGTACTTTCTTCCCTGTTTATTATTAAACAGTACAAAACCCAAATTTCCTAGACAGTAACCAAATAGACACATACACATATATATCTCCCCAGGCAAAATACTTGTGGTGTTTGGGATTCATTTCACAGTAGGATGCTGGGAAAGAGAATCTCAAAGTCATTTCAGCTCTAATAATAAATGATTCTAAGTGTGTTCATCAACACTGCCTGGTCTTTACCTGTGAGGGAACCCCTTCTACTCAGTAACTCCCATCACTGATCATTTGAAACACTGGTGCTGAGTCAAACCGAACATAAACAACAAAGTCATGAACCAAAGCCAAAGTGGTGTACTGAAGGAACACCACGGTGGTTGTGTGGATAACTAGAAGTCTGGTGTTCAGAGGGAACCAGCAAGGTTTGGACAGTCAGGGAAAGCTATGTGGACATGGGTTTTAGTGGATGTGGATTTGGCTAAGCACAATTCTCAGTTGTTGACGCCCAGGACTAAATGTCTCTCCCTGTTGCACATCAGGTATCTCACAGTATAGTGGGACTCATAAGGAGTAATAAAAAGGGATTTTAATATAGCAGAAAGCGCTAGAGAAAAATGCACAACATATTTAAGGAGGATACAATAACAGATGGAAGAAGAAAGAAAGAGAGAAAGAAGGGAGAGAGTTTGTTAGAGAAGAGGCATGTGGTTGGTGGGAAATGTATGAAAGTGAAAAGGAATGTAGGGCAGAGAGGCACAAGATGACTCCTGGGAGGAATCTATACTGAAAACCAGTGGGAGAGAAGGTAGGGTAAGTAAAATAATGCCAGATTGTGAAAATCGGACCAAAGAAATTTAGATTCTGTATTAAGTCATCAGATGGGTTGTAGGGACTTGATTTTTCTCCTTGTGTTGGAAGGGAATAGTGTAATGGGAAGAGAATGTAGGGAAGAACAAATTTACAATAGTATAGAGCATGGATAGAATAGAGTAGATTGCATGGTCTGAACATCTACTAAGAAATTATTTCAATAATCAAGGAATAGAATAATGAGGGCCTGGATTAGGCTCTGCTTTTTTGCTAAAATATAGGCTGACATGACATTATGATTTTCACATCCCTGCTCTGCAATCCTTACTCTGTGAGACTCCCTTCCTATTTCACCAGCTTCTTTGATTCCTGACCCATGACCCGCTGCTCTGACTTCTGTGTATATTTCAGACTCCCTAAAGTGTCAGAGCAAGTCCCGTCCATCAAGCCCTGGCTCCTGATGAAGATCTCAGAGCCACCACCTTCCAGTTTTCAGTATGACTCAAGACTTTAATAAACTCACCAAAATGACCCACAAAAACCTGATAAGAAAACTCTCTTTAATTGAGTCTGTGTTTATGAGATCTGAGCAAGGGGAGGAAACAGAGTAGACTCTTTCTGTGATTTCCAGGCGACGTCATTTAATCAGAATGCAGATAGCAGGGATGGCCTTCTAATTGGAGCTGGAGCTAGTTTCAAGTAACCTCAACACTGTTAACATTGCATAATGAGGAAACCTTGGTGATGACATGTCAGATAATGGGAATGACTGCAATCAGTGATTTCTTTGTGTCCCCTTAATGACCACAAAAGAGGGAATTATATGGCAGATGCAGACATTTGGAAATTGGATTTTTAGTTATTTACTTAAGGCAGTCCTCATTTTGCTTGGTGGCTTGTTAAACATAGGTCATGCATATTGGAACCAAGTTCTCTTTTTTGCACATTCTCTTATAACAGATTTGTTTACAGTTACCATGGAACCTTGCAAAATGAAGACTCAGTTCCAATGTGAACAAGTTTCAGTTAACACAGTACTGTGCAAAATAAGAACTCCTGATATTATCTGGTATTTATTTGCTTACAATGCATCATTTCCAAAAGCATATGGGGGAGGGAAGGGAAATCAGGAATATACATGAAAATCAATAAGGAACTGGATCCCCTATGGTATCTTAATGGAATAAGAAAGGGAGTCTGGGCATGCCCCTATTTAAGTCATTAGTTAACTAGTTTTTCCTTGGTTGGTAAGGAAATTTACTTCTTGGTTACTTTTCCTACTATCTTTCTTTATTCTTTAAAGGATGCACCTTAGGAAGAATAATCCAAATGAACAATCACACGGATGATCGTCAGATTCTACTATAATTATCAAAGATATTGGTGACACTTATGCAGATTTAAATTTTCTCTACCCTTCTGTAAACTGAAGACAGAATGAATAGTTTCTATTTCCATGCCACAGGAATACTAGAAAGATAAAGTTTAACCAAAAATAAGTGTAACAGAAAGCAAAATCTACAAAATGAGGGTAAATTATGATATGGTTGTTACTTCTACACTCCCCAATCATGCTCCAACTGCCCTGTGAACAGAAATGAAAGGTGGAGAGAGATGTAGGCAAAATTCTAAGATTGGTAGTTGGAAAATTTTTTGCTGACAGGCAAAATCAGGCTTGACACCTGTTTTTGTCAATAAAGTTTTATTAGGATACTTCCACACCCATTCGTGGGTGTATGGTCTATGGCTGCCTTCACATTAAAGTGCCAAATTGTGTTGCTGTGATAGACTATAAGGCTCACAGAGTTCAAAATCCTTACTCACTGACCCTCTACAAAAGTTTGCTGACCCTGCTTTGCAGTATCTATAAGAATTCCTTTTCTTACTCACTCTCTTCAGCCCCAAACCTGTGAAGAAAAATTATTAAAATGTCTATTTATAGGTAACTTTCATCTCAGAAATAAGAAAGAGATTCAGTAGTCCTAAGTTGGCAATGATTCTATGTGTCACATAACACAGTGAGGAGCCCTGAGCAAAAGAGGAAGTTCCACAATACAGCCGGGGTGTCTGTGGGACAGTTACCTGTTTGTACGTTTTCACCACTTAGTGACATACTACAGTCTCTGTGTGTCCACCCAGTGGCTTCAGGGATTCTCTTATTTAATTTTAAATAAACTAACACAAAATGGAGAGAGGAGCTTAAAAGGGTTCTTTCAAAGACAACACAGAATGAGCATTCTCATAATAAGGCAAGCAAAGATAGGCACACCACAGGTAAACATGGCAGAGCTAAGCTTTTCTCTCCTAGTACAAACTTCGAAGCTTTACAACAATTATGTATTAAAAAATATTCATTCTGATTAATCCTGTGTATATATGCATGTCCATGTGTGTGGAGTGGGGTGGGTAACAATTATGCTCTCCAGCAATCATGTCCCATCATACTCTTATCCAAGCTGTTTACCCTCTTGGCTTCTCGTCAGTCTTTTTTCCCCACTCCACTCGACCCCACTAAAGCCTACTGCTGTGCAAAATCAGTGCCTCTTCTGTCCCTGGGATTAAGAACTGTATTCTGCATTCCCCTGGGAGAATGACCAGAAAATAGGTCTGTGAGAGAGAAACTTTGTAACTGCCCTCTCCTTATTTCTTCCTCTCCCCCCACTTCCTGCTCAAAGAGTCTTCCTCTTACCATTTATGGGGAAGATGGATTAAAATCTGCTGGGTTGAAGCTTTAAAACCAGTGAACATAGAACCCAAATTAAAATAATAGACGGAGAGTTTTAATTTTAAATGGAACTCCAGACACCCAGGTAAAAACTCCATTTCCTCTTTCACTATCTGGAGATGTGGTCAATAATTCTGAATTTCATTGTCCCTAATCTATAAAGTGGGTGTGATATGTTTTGTCTTTCCTTTCTCAATATCAGGGTAACTTTAGACAGTTTATGAATTGTGAATGGTTTGTAACTTCTAAAGCTATAAATATTAGGGGGTCTTTGGAGACTGATCATTTTTTACTTTGAATCCATAATGAAAACAAAACCAATCAGAAAGGAGAGGGAGGAGGGAGAAAGAAAGAGTACAAACCACAGTGTTCTGTGTGGCAGACACTCTGCATACTTTACATACACAATTTTACTTAATTCTAGTAATAAATGCAGTTAATAGATGTTGCCTATTTTCTGCCACAAATCACACAATTAGTCACTAATCTCAAGTCTGTCTTAATATACCCCTTTAACCATTGCACTGTATGGATATATATTCTCTACTAGTTACGTTTCTTTGGATAAGCAATTTACTCTTTTGGCAACTCATTTTCCTCATTTCTAAAGGGATGAAGAAAAACACGACTCCCACGGTGTACTGGCTGCATTATTGAAACTAATCCTGGGGCGCCTGGGTGACTCAGTCTGTTAAGTGTCCGACTTCGGCTCAGGTCATGGTCTCAAGGCTCGTGGGTTGGAGCCCTGCACCGGGCTCTGTGCTGACATAAAATGTTGGGGCCTGGAGCCTGCTTCAGATTCTGTGTCTCTGTCTCTCTCTGCCTCTTCCCCATGCATGCTCTGTCTCTCTCTCAAAAATAAATAAACATTAAAAAAAAATTAAAACTGCTCCTAATGAAACACTGTTTCTTAGAAGTGCTTATATTCATTTTGCCTTTGACACACCAAGACAGAGCACCTGTGAGCTGTAATCAGGGCTTTTGCACCACCGGGTTGTGGGATCTAAACTTCAGCCCTCAGCAACAGATCCATTTTCCCTTCCAGCGCATGGCCTGGCAATGAATTCTGTGGGATTAACTAAGACAACCTCAATGCAAGCATCTAGCATATCTGGCACACAGTAGGTCCACAATATATAGCATGTTTTTTCCCTCCCTAAATAAATTCCTTCTTCCTCCTGGAATATGATCAACACAATGATTTCATGCTCCAGTTACAGGACTGAGGAGAAGAAACATCAGTTTGGGCTGCCTAAATCAAGGAAAAGCCACAGCGGGGGTAGAAATGTGGCCCATGATATATAGCCTGCTGACTTCCAACTGGCAGCCAAGAGTTCCTTCTTATCAGCATGTGCTTCCTTGGTAAACTTCACTCTCAATTCTTTTGTTTTTGAAGAAAAACATTTCCAGCTAATAACACAATTACACTTAAGTATCAGAGCTCATTTTAGTATTATTGCATTTGTTAAATCTAACTGAGTCCAAATTACTTCCTCATTGCTAATAAGAGAAGGGGGAGGAGGAGCAGGGGGAGGAGAAGGGAAGGAGGAGGCAGAGGAAGACCAAGTGGGAGTGGGTTTCCAGGGTTAAAGGAAGAGAAAGAGATGTATACACAGAGTAACGGGAAGACAGAGCGATAGCAACACTGCATGTAGCATCAAGTCCAATGAATGTCAGTTAAACTTGCTGCTCACGGTTTCTATGGAAACCCCTTAAGTTAAGAGCGGAACACAGACATTTTTTGGACTGCAATTCACAAGCTATTTATTTAATTATGATGAAACATGAGACTGTTAGGAAGAATACTATTATCATACTTGTAGCATTTAGAATTCAACGAATAGGTACGGCAAAATAAAAAGTTAAAATTTTTTTTTTAAATCATTACCTTCATGTGAATTGCATGCAAATAAAATGCATCTTGTTTTCACAGGACTTCATACATTATTTCCCGCAGGCAATCCCCAAATTAGCCAAATGACATTCATTAAAAGGGAGTTCTTCAGAGGCCTCATGCCAATTATACCCCCCCCATGCCCAGTGAACAAAACCAAGGTCACAGCATATTTTCAATTAAACCCAGGATAGCACCAAACTGCAGCCCAGCTAGAAAAGCAAGCACATTATTACCCCATAGATCATTTTTTGAGCAATGAATAGGTCTCTGGTGTTTTTCTATTTTATAGATATTTGAATATAAAAATAAAGAAAATTGCTTCAGATTAGCTTTTGCCTTCCAAAATAAACAACCACTTTCAGGGCATCACTCCTGGTGGCCCAAAGAAGAAAGACTGGAAGCCATCACTTCTCTGTCCCTGATGGTTGGAAAAGGTTTGCTTAGCCTTTAATTTGGCCACAGGGAACCCTGTGATTGATGGACTCATTCATACTCTTGTTCTCTCACTAAATGGACATGTAGTTTCTACCTACTGTATATCAGGCACTGTGTTGGGACAAGGGAGGCAAGAATATTAAATCCCAGTCCCTAGCTTAATTATGGACTTTTTAGGACGGAATGCATTAATTTTACTGATAAATATTTATGGAAGGACAAGTACGTCTCATAGGCATTAAACTAAACAGATCAATAAATCCAGGATCCTGTCTTCCAGAAGATTACAATAAAATGGAGACAAAAAGACACATTGTCATAAGTCATACACCAAGGAGCGGGAGGTCCTGCCTGCTGCCTCACGATTCCTCTGTGTGTACAGATACGCTACCTATGGACGCTGTACTTCAGAAGGTAAACATGTTTGTGTGTACAGGATGACTGGCTGATGGACCAGGGGTGGCGAGGGAGCTCTGGGAATATTTCTACAGGGGAACCACATTTCCAGATCTGTCTATGAGCCACCCCTGCCCCTATAACATCTTCAGTCCATCAAGTGTAACTGAAGGAGGAGGCACTCACAAGAGAAGTAGATCCCAAGGAGAGTCATCTCTGGTGTCAAGCTGGTAACATGAAGGCTGTTTCTAAGCTGGCAAAGAGAAACATATAAGAAATGTGCAAATATGACCCAGTGAATATGTCTTTTCTACTAGGCTGCAGCCTATTTTTTGAAATTCAGCAGTGGTTTGCAGTCGCTGGGCTTCCCACAAGTTGCCGGTGCTAGTAAGGCAGTCATTGCTGTTATTGGATTTGACAGGGCATCATGCGCCACGTCACATTAGCTGCTGTTGTAGTGTTCAGCATATTGTGGCAAAGATTGAGCATGAATCATCACCCACCTAGCTCTCCATTGTGGTCTCTATGCTGTAAACAGGCAACGTGTTTGCCAATCTAAAAAAATAAAAAATAAGAAAGCATCCATTAGAACAATTCAGCACATTTCCAGACCTGCCACCACCACCACTGCCACGGACAACACTGGTGACAATATTTATTGAATTGCCACTGTATTTTAACATTCTCCTGGGCAGAGAGCCAAGGCAGCTATTTTAACCACTGGACATTTTGAACAATGCATTTTTTAAGGCCAATGAAAAAATGCTATTTGGAGTCAGAAGACCTGCAGTCTACAATTGGTTCTGACTTATCAAATGCATGACCTTCAACAAGTCACATTTTCTCTCAGATCCAATGTCTTCATCAAAACCACCACTTAGGATCAAGTGAGAGAATATATTTTGAAGCTGGACAGGAAATAGTTAATCAGAACACACTGAATTACTAAAGTCAAACAGCATGTTAGGACTTTGAAAGAGGCATCAGCTGTCAACTCCAGTTGTTTCTTTCTCCACACCCTAAAACAAGAGAGATACCAACATCTCCTTCTCCTACCCATCCCAATTCCTATCAATTGGCCCTCTCCCAACATTCCTACAGCAATGGCAGGTTACAAGGTAGAATCTGAGCTTGAGGGCCACACAAGACTTGGAGCAAAGAAACGTAAAGACATAGAGCTGATATTTTGTAAAGCATCGTGAAGAAAACTAAAGAATCTTTAATTCCCACAAACACAGATATTTACAGCCAAAGCTTAGACATATAGTTGGTGCTATACAAAGTGGAAACCCTGGGCACGTACAGATGGAAAAAGCCCACACAATTAGTAATCAAGATCAAGGGACTACATGGATATTGAAATCACCGAGATTCTATCAAGAGTAGGACTGGAAAGAACAGCAGGGAGGCAGGTGTTAGAATTTTCAAGGAATGAGGAGGAGTGAAGTGTGGGTCTGATAGGGACTCCTACAAGGAGGTGTTAGCAGGTGGCATAGTCTGATGGTGTGAGCTCCAAAGTGGGGCACTTTACTGTGTTAGATGGTTTTGTTTGGAACAGAGAGTGCAAGTAAATGAGCTTCTCAAACTTCAAAGCAATATACCACTAGTGAGTATTATTATTATTACATAAGTAAACTGTCTATAATGAAATTTTATTTCAGAGATGATTGGTGGATTTTCTGTTATTGGTTTTAAAAGATGTGTAATTCAATCATATGGAAACTTGCCCCAAATGTCATGGTTTTAAGAACTTCAATTAGGACACATAAAATGGGAGTGACAAGGTAACATGTCAGGCATTTATAAAAATGTGAAAGCAAGGCAGTGGGTAATAATCCATGTGTGTAGAGGAGGTAAAGAAGTGGGAGGAGAATACTCATGTTCATTATTAAATTAAGTAGCTAATTCTCAGTTCTCACATTAGACAAAAATTAGCATTTGACATAGTGACCACCCTGCTCTTTCTGAAACAATGCCTGCACTTGGCTCCTGGGAAACCACTCTCTCAATCTGCCTGTCTCATTGGTTAATCTGCTTTACCTCCATCACTAGTTGTGCTTTATCTCTTGGTCTACTAAGCCTTGGAGTGCACCAGAGCTCAGCTAGTGGATCTATTCTTTGTCTATCCTCACTCTCCAAGTGATCCCAAGGTGGTCAACAAACATATACCCCCAGCCTGCAGTACAGACTTGTACATATAACTGCTAAATTGAGACCTCTATTGGAGGCATTGAAAATCAAACTGTCCAAAATAAAACCCTTGATTCCAACTGGATATCCATCACCAATAAAGACTTTTCCAAGAAAAACTGAGGCATTCATGAATTCATTCATTCAACAAAAAATTTAAGCTCCTACCATACGCCAAGCACTGTTCTGGAGATCACCCTCTGAGTAGCTCAGACCAAAGTCCCCTTGAATCTCTATTGTTTCACTTCATCCTCACTACTGCATCCTGTTACCTTCTACACCCTATCCCCTTGACATTCTATTGCCTGTACACTGGAAATCCTGTATCAAGAATCTTATCACTTCACTTCCACTGCTACATCCTACTCCATTTCCTATTTGTTTAATTCAGTGATTCCTATAGACTGGGCCAATACCTGGTGTCTCTGCATCTCTTTGTGTGCTGCTTCTTGTTTTTTGGGGCGTCTCCCCCAACACAGTGGAGGGATCCTATCAGAATGAGAGTCAGATTGCATTCATTCTGTTCAATGCTCAAAGGCTTCTTATATCTGTTTCCAGTAGCCTATGAGGTCATTTATATTTTTGATCTATATCCCTCTTGCTTCTTTGATCTTATCCTGCTACAACTATATCTCCTACTCCTTTCACCCTGGTCACTCTGGTTCCTTGCTATTCCTCCAATGTGCCAAAAACAGTGCTACCTCAAAAAACTTGCAGTTGCTATCCTTCTGCCTGGAACCTTATTCACCCAGACAAACCTGTAGTTATGCATGCATATTACCATGGTACCACCTTTTATCCAAACACATGCATGCTTTGCTTCTTCACTTCTTCCAGGTCACCTGCTCAGAAAGGCCTTTTTTGGCTATGCTGCCTAAACTATACCCCTTTCCCACATAGCTCTTAATCTCCTTATTTTAATTATTTTTCTTAATAGTATTTCTCACAACTGGAGATAATGAATATGTATGTATGTGTGTATGTATGTATGTATGCATGCATATCTGCCTTTTCCAATACTGTGAGGTCCCAGGACATGGAGTCTATTGAATTTGTTTACAGTTGGAGCCCCATCAATAGTCCAGTTTTACAGATGAGGAAACTAAAGCCTAGAGAAGTTAAGTGCTTCTCTGAAAATGTCTCTGCAGAAAATGGAGATTATCAAGCAGGAAAGGCTGTGCAAAGATGGAGAGGATGATAACTCCAAATCAGAGCATGTGATAGGGTACATATGTTAAGTCAATGAATTCTGTTACTAGATGTAGTAACTTTGTGACTTGGGCAATTTTATTGTCTTTTTAGACTTAAATTCCTTCATCTGTAAAGTTTAGGTCCAAATACAGAAGATTGTTTGTTATGAACATGAAATGAGGTGATAGTCATACACCACTAAGCCTGGCATGTTGTAAGCTTTCAGATAATAGAAAAGATTATTGTTATCTGAGAGTTTCATTCACTATGTATAAAACTGCTCTACTGACTTGGGGAGTAACTAAACAATTCACCCACTTTTATAAAATGATTATCTCATACTGACACATGTACTCATTCCCAAATACATGAAAATGCCTACAAATGGGAAAATATACCACCTTGATCTTTTAGGTATCATCAGAAAAATAAGATTGGTAACAAGAAAGATGATGAGAATTTTACCATTAAAGATTAGAGAATTTCTTCATATATATTATCCTATCTGACCCTCATAATTACAGGAGGTGGGCAGAAATAGGTTATATTTTTTCCATTTTGCAGATGAGAATGCTAAAGTATAAGGAAGTTAAGTAATATGATCAAGTTTCAAGAAGACAAGACTAATATATGATCATTGTTCATACAAGGAGTTAAGTATTTAGAGCCCTAAGCTACTGCTCTCTCCAATATATAATCTTTTAACATGAACAAGCTAAGGGAGGGAAAGATGTATTTATGCCATTAATCATTACAAGGTTCTCTAAATTTGTAGAAACCTGCTTTTTTGTGCTTTTTTTTTTAAACACATTGCACCATATGGGAATAATAAAAAGAATGTTTATTGAGCAATTATCAACTATTGTGTTAGCCATCCATGATGTACTTGCCTACTATGTCTTTCTGCATCATTGCACACAACATCATCTCTTGGGATAGGCACAATATTCCATTTTATGCACACGCACAGCCCAGTTACTGCCATATAGTATGTGCTGAATAAATGTTTCTTGAATAAATGAATGAAATATTGAATAAGTGAATGGTTATATACAGAAAAAAACAACTGAACATACACCCAGAAATGAGTTACACAATCCATCAGTATATAAAATCATAGAATTATAATATTCATAAGTATGTAAAATTATAAAGTTGCCATATTCTAAATAAATAACTATTGGTGTCGGCAATTTCATATGGTCCAGGCTAACAGTTTCCAAAGAGGGACAGTGATTTTGGAAATGTCCAATTTGTTAATCAAATTTCTGGAATTTATGGACTTCCTTTCAGTTTACTTCTTTCATGTACCAACCAAGGGAAAAAGAGGCAATAATTTCATTTTAATGCAAACTTCTTCTAACTTCAGATGGTCAATCTGTGGAACAGTAATTACAAACAAAACCAGAATAAGGGCATTCAGCACTGAGTTATAAAAGGTTCATTTTCTATTGATTACCTATAGTAGGGTATAGGTAATAAGCACACAGCAGACAAGATACTTGCTCTGCTGTAGTCTCAAAATTCAATAGTACAGCCGTTTGTACATCATGGAAAACCAAGGTGTCCATGCTGTTTTTTCTTAATAAAGCTGCTCAAATATTATTAATTCTCAATAGTTATATTCTGACTTGCTCCTTTGTCATCTGACTTGCCCACAGAGAGAGTTAACCACTTACATATAATTTTTTCCATAGTGTTTTCTTGATTGCACCACTTATCACCATGTGAGAACCAAGACGTCCTATTAATCGACTGCCACAGGAGAACACAGTGTTGGGAACACACACACAAAATTTAATTAAAGGGAAGTGAGTATCTGACATAGAGACATGCATATAAAATATACTTTATATTTTATATAAATATAACATTTTATAAATATAAATAATATATATATTTTTATATACTACTTAAATATCTCTTTAGCTGCTAGTGGTATCCTAGTTTAACACTGCAGATGAGGTTGTGTGGGAACAGGAGATGGTACAACAAAAGTGTCCTTGATTTTCAAATAACAGCATCAAGTCAACCTTCTTCTCTAAGCGATCTAAATCTATGGTCTGAAAGGACACATGATACTGTGGTCTGTGTAAATGTGGCATTTATCTTCATGAGTGTACTGATGAAGAATGGATCAGGACTGGCACAGTCATGAGTGACTTATCCCTTTCCTCCTCACAAGTGAAGATAAATGACACAAACTATCAACCACCATGCATTATAAATATTTTTTTTATTCCACATTTATTCCCACAGAAACATACAGGAGACCTTTTCTTCAACCTGATTGTTTTTTGTTTTCAAAATATACAGCTAACAATAACAACTGAGAACCTTTGGGAAAGTCAGAGGCCATGAAAAATGCTAAAATAACTTCTATAGGACAACCTTTATCCCGTGAGGGGATATGTCAACAGACCTTATCTCTGGGAACTCTAAAATGGCTGCATGCTTCCAAATAGGATTTCATGGGTCTCTGCCTACTGTCATTAAGCTAATATTATGAGAAATCACAAAGACCCTCCAAGGATACTGAACTAGATCACTCTTCCACCTGTGGAAAATTCACTAAGATGGTGGTTCTAGCAGAGTAGCTTCCAAGACCTCCTGCTCACACAGTAGTCCTTCTTGGTTTATTTATTCTCATGATATTCATTATTCTCAGATGATATGCATTCCTTAACTTGTGAATTTGATTAGGATGTCCTCATTAAGCTTCTTAAATGGCTGGTAAGGTGGACAGGATACAAAAGGCTAAATAATGGCATCATCAGGGATGTTCTCCCCTCCCCACCCTCATAGCTAGATAACATGGGTACTCAATGTCAGCCTACTCTTGGATATGGCTTCTTCTAGGTTACAATTTGTAGTACCATTGAGAGCATATGGGATCATTTTAAGTTAATGAACTTAAACATAAACCTAATTTGAAGCTGGCCCTATTCAGAAGGTTCTAGTCCCCTAGATCTAGTTCACTAGAAAATTACATCTAGATTATCAGAAAGCCAAGTCTTCTTTTCACCAGAGCAATTGAGAGTCATAATCTTTGTCTCCTCTTACCCATGCCTGACTTTTCCCCAATGTTGTGAGTCCTATTTTCCAGTTAATAGTGGGCAATGGACTCCAGCTATAGGCAGAATAAATCCTGGCCATCTTCTTAGCCTCACCCACACACTTCATCTCATGATATCATTGTTCTGGATTTAGCTCTGATCTTATGCTCCAATAGCTTATACTGTATATACTACTTTGGGAAATAGTACCAATTTAGCCCCAAGACCAGGCCTCCATATGTATCTGTGATCTCTTAGGAGATTTTTGTCCTCTTCTGTAAATCTAAATCTTTGGTAGTGTATCATAACCCAGATCCCAGGACCTCAATGACTAAGGACCTGGCTTGTTTCTTAAAGTTCTAGTTATGCAGCATATCACCTCAATCCTTATCATATTAATAGCCTTCTGCTATATATCTCATTCAACATTAATTAAATGCTTACTGAATATCAGGGACTATTCTAGACACTCAGGATTCTGTAGTGGGTCAGATGGTGAGAAACTCTCACTTCACAGAGCATCCCTCTTAGCGGTTAGACAGATAAACCAGGAAAGATTAGGTAGAGATAAGTATTGGAATGAAAATAAGAGAGTGACAAGATAGAGAATTACTGAGGGGAAATATTACATTGATTTGGTCTAGTAAGATCCCTTTGCAAAAGAAACAGTTGGAGCGCCTTGGTGGTTCAGTTAATTAAGCGTTTGACTCCTCGTTTTGGCTCAAGTTATGATCTCATGGTTGGTGAGTTTGAGCCCCACATGAGGTTCTGTGCTAGTGCTCTCTCTCTCTCTCTCTCTCTCTCTCTCTCTCTCTCTGCCCCTCTCCTGTTCTCTCTTTTCTCAAAATAAATAAGCCTAAAAGAACAGAAACACTTAATGACAAAAGAGAACTAGACACAGAAAGATCTAGAAGAAAACACTGCAGGCAGAGAAGGCAGCTAATGGAAAGGCTCCACGTTTGAGAGAGTGCTGCTGCAGGCTAAATGTGTCCCCCCTCAAATTCATATGTTAAATTCCAAAGTTGAATGTGATGGTATTAGGAGGTGGGCATTTGGGAAGGACTTAACTTAGGTTATTAGGATGAAATGCTTCTGGATGGAATCTGTAACTTTAAAAAAAAGAGGCTTCAGAAACCTCTGTTGCTCCTTCTTCCACGTGAGGACATGACAGTCTGTAACCTGGAGGAGGGCCATGCTGGCTTCCTGATCTCCAACTTCACTCCTCCCAAACTATGAGAAATGCATTTCTGTTCCTTATAAGCTCCCTTGTATGTGGTGTTTTGTTGCAGCAGGCCAAACAGACAAAGACAAGAAGCATGCTATACTGAAAGATGGCAAGTGGGAGAAAGAGGCTAGTGTAGTAGGAATAAAGTAGGCAAGCACTAGAGTAGGAGATATGGAGGGAGAGTGTGTTTGTTTCCTTTGGTTTTCATAACAATTATTGTAGCCTGATGGCTTAAAACAAGAGAAACTGATTCTCTCCCACCTATGGAGACCAGAAGCCTGAAATTGAGATGCGAGCAGGATGCTCCAATGACATTAGTAGAGAATTCTTCCTTATTGTTTCCACTAGTGGCTCCATGTTTTCTTTGTCTCCACAGATATAACTCCAATCTGTGCCTCCAACAGCCTTCTTCTCTTCTCTACATGTCTTTCCTATGGGTTGTCTCTTATAAGAACATTTGCCATTGTATTTAGGGCCCATCTGGATAATCCAGGATGATCTCATCCCAAGGCCTTCAACTTAACTACATATGAAAATATAATTTTCCAAATAAGGTCGCATCCACAGGTTCTGGGGGTTTGGATGTGGATGTATCTTTTAGAAAGCCACCATTCAATCCACTATAGAGTTAGGCCTGCCGAGCCAAGCAAAACGATTTCTTCATATTCTGTATGCAATGAAAAGCTCTTGCAGAGCTTCACACTGGAAAATAATATAGTCTGAGTTAGACTTTTAAACTATCACTGTGGCTATGCATGAGAAGTGATTGAAGGGGTCAAAAGTAGGTAAATAGTGTATGTGAGAGTGGCTTGATATTAAGTAGGCAGCAGCAAGAATAGAGAGAATTAGAAAATTAAGGATGGTTTCTGGAGGCAGCATCTAGAATATCTGCTTAGGAATTGCATATGCAGATGGTAGTAAAAGAAACCAACACAACTAACTACCTTACGCCACCTACCCGGTACACTTGTCCAAATATCATCTGCTCTGAACTCACCACTGCCATGCTCCATATGCCTTGAAAGAAGAGTATTTGTGTGAAGGGATCACCTCTACTTCCCTAGCTATTCTTAGACCTTTGAAAATATTATCCTTTCTGTCGGTCTAGGTCTTGTCCCAGTTCCTATGGCTGGCTGTGCTGTGTCTAACTTTACTTCAGGAGTCTGCCCTTCCCAGTAGCCAATCTCAATTTAAAACAAGTCCTTTACATTTTTTCTCATTCTAGTGTAGTTCCCTGGGGCATCCAGGCAGAACGTGAGTGACTTAGTTATACCCTGAAAACGGTACACCATTCAGAGTATTCCCTGAAATGTCAGAGATTTATCCATTCTCTTCAGATCAAGGGAAGTGAAAACCCTCTCGGAATGGATATAACAGAGTTTCAGAGCCTGATTATACAACAATTACCATTTCAGCGGCCTGCATATAGTCTGTACTTAGACCTCTAGAGAACCATAGCTTCTAGATTGTCTTTCTACTTTAGGGACCCCTTCTGAATAAACAAAGCAATTGGCTTAATAGAAGGAATACTTATTCTCCTAGTTATGTTTTCTGAATAAATTATGATTTCAAGTATAATTTATCTCCTTCAATCATTTCAAGTCAAGTATAATATATCTCGTTCATTATACTGAAATTCTGGTAGAGAACAGTCTTCAAGTGTCCCGAGTAGTTTGCTAAAGGTAGAGATAAGAGATGGCAGTGTGCTATAGTTTGCAGAGTGAAATCCCTTACTAAAGGCCACATTTTCATCTTGAGCAAGCCATTTTATGGGATTGTGTCTGGCAGCCTAAATAATATACTGTTGGGCTCTAGGGGACAAATAAAGCAACATGAGATCTGTCTCCTTACTCCCTGACCTTATTCCCCATGAGCTGTTCCCATAAGACATTCCAGAGTGCCTGCCTAGTATTTCTTCTCGTAACGGTCTGTTAGGCTTATTTAAAAATAAGCTAAACTCAACTTTTTAGAACAACTTCAACTTTCAGTTTTGATTTCAAAATCTGCAACTATATTTTCAATGTATCATTTATGGCATATAATTGTTCTTTTGTCCCTTAAATGCATAGTAATTTTAGGATTTGGTATTCTAAAACCAACAGTATTTAGAAAGAGTCTTATTAGAGCAAGCTTCAAGCATAGCAAGAAGATACAGGCATTCTTGGAGATAGTGCAGGTCCACTTTCAGAACACCACAGTAAAGCGACTGACGCAATAAAACACATCAAATGAACTTTTGGTTTCCCAGTGCATATAAAAGTTATGTGTATACACTTCAGTCTACTTAGTGTGCAATAGCATTATGTCTAAAAAAATGTACGTACCTTAACTAAAAATACATTATTGCTAAAAAATGCTAACCATATATGAAATTTCAGTGAGTTGTAATCACTGATCAAAGATCACTGTAACAAATATAATAGCAAAAACATTTGAAATACTGTGAGAATTACCAAAATGTGACAGGGACATGAACTTAGCAAATGTGGTTGGAAAAATGGCATCAGGAGGCTTCACTGATGTAAGGTTGCCACAAACCTTCAATTTGTAAAAAGACAAAAAAAAAAAAAAACCCAAACAAACCCAAACCAAACCAAACAACAACAACTTAGTATCTACGATGTGCAATAAAGCAGAGAACAATAAAATGGGGCATGCCTGTATTTTCCCACGCATGTGAATATTTGGCAAGGGTGAACAAGGAGCTGCTGCCTTCTGGTTCTGAATTAGACCATTTGTGCATCTGAAAGATCTTTAATGTAATCCAATGTAATTTCAAGTGGCAATTCTGTAGAAATTAGGTCACCAACCTAACATCCATCAGCAAGTGGAAAAATGCTGTAGATGTTTATACTGACATGTAGTTCTAGTCTTATTTTTGGTTTGTTTAAATGAAGGCAATTGTCTTCATCATGAAGCTTATATCGAATCAGTTGTGGGTTAAGAGTAGAAAAGAGGGGCACATGGGTGATTCAGTTGGTTAAGCACCAGCGCTTTATTTTGGCTCAGGTCATGATCTCAGGGTTTGTGAGTTGGAGCCCTGCATCATGTCAGCGCAAAGACTGCTTAGGATTCTCTTTCTCCCTCCCTGCCTGCCCCTCACCTGCTCATGCTCTCTCTCTCAAAATAAAGAAATAAACATGAAGAATAGAAAATATTAGAAGAGAAAAAACTTCCTAGTTGTGAATATTTGTCTCTTTACTCATTCATTTACTCATTAACTATTTATTTTGTTATCTTTAAGTCACCTAAACTGTATTGAGCACAAATGATTAAGTGGGAATTGGGCAGAAAGTGAGTGGAGCTAGGTGGATCTTAATTATGCTGCACTGTGTAAGAGTGAAGTCCCTATGTATCCATAAAGGGAAAATCTTCTTGCAGATAAAAATTTGGTCATTGATTTTTTTTTTCCACACTCAAGAGTCTAAAAGTCTCCTCCCATTGCGACTGCTTGGAGAATCCTGATCAGGATAGAAGTCTCAGATGTCGGGGAGTATTTTCAAATTGGAGTTAGAGAAGCCATTTCCAGGTTAATGAGCACAGAGCAGCAGGCATTTTGAGGAGTTTATTTGGAGAAAGGAAACGTCTGCAGAAATCAAGTGATTAAGATGTGATACTCAAAGCGAACTCTGAGCGATCTCATTAGCGGAGACTAAGAATAGTCTACAAATGTAATAAGAGCCCTGACACAAGGTCACAAACATCCCATCACAGGCCAGATGTGTGGTGGGACCCAGTGAAAAGAACGATGGAGAACCTGATCAAGAAATCTTGCCTAGAAAACGGTTTCTTCCTAAGAACTAATGGAGAACCAGAAATGCATGTGAAACTTTGCATTGCCTATAATTCATAGTTCTCCAGACGTGCATATGTATATTAAAATGCATATATATTTGTTCCATGAAATAGATTCAATTATTCTCAATTAATTTAAGTAATTTCTGTGCAAATGTCAGATTCTCACAGATTTTCCTTAAGAAACTTCCCTAAAAGGATCCTCTTACTCACCTGCACACTGTTTCTCATCTTCTTTCTTTGAAATTACATTATTTACTTTCCTCTTTTTCAAACTGTATTCCTGCTTTCAGAAGAATATAAGCTTCGTGCATAGAGAGGCATTACATAGCTTATTCACTATCATTTCTTATGCTGAGAAAAATATTTGGCACATGATAAGTCACTCATATAATTATTAAATCAAAAACACAAAGAACCATTTTCATGTCTTTATAAAATTAACTATAAACTATACCTAAATCATACCTCTCTTTATTGTCATATGAATGAGAGAATACTGAAATGGTAATTCTACCTAAGGAAAAAAGAGATAGTAGATGATACATTCTAAAGAGGGCACAAATTTATAGTGATGACTGTCATATATTTGCACAGCTAATAATCTCTTACACAAAGCAAAGACATCAGTGAACCAGAGAAGGCTCATAAGGAGAATTTCTCTGGAGAGAGCTAAACTGTGAGTTGTACTCCTAAGGAAAGTGATGGGTAGTCTCTACATCCTAACCCTCAGCTTAGTTAGGGGCTTTAGGAAGATCATTAGAGACTTTTCTGAGGAATTTTCAGTGGGTTATGACTTACTATCACCGATTCCAAGATCAGTTCCAAAAAGAATTTCAAAGATTTCTATCTTTCACCTTAAGACTAAGAATGCAAAGCTGTGATGGCACAGTAGAGTAGACATAGGAGAATGGTATCTAAATCCCATCCAAAAAATCTCAAAAGCAAGAGACCAAATGTTGAATGCACATATGAGGGAGTTGATGAGACAGCCTTAAAGATATTTTGGATTCTGTGCAAAAGGGTTGCTTGATGAAGTAAATAACTTACCAGAGGGAATCTGAAAGTACTTCTGGATGTCTAGGATCTAATAGAGTAAGTGATATGTCAGGGAAGAGAATTTCACTCTCACCAAGGCAAATTTGGGAAAAGTCAAAGAGATGGGGTGGGTCACCAAAGACCACACGTACAGGAAAGTTACTCTAAGAAAGTCAATTTCAAATGTTGGGCAAATCCAAAGATTGTGATGTCAAGTCAAGACAGCATCACACCAGAAATAGCTGTTATGCCCAACGCCTAACTCTTCCCTAACCATGACATGACAGATAAGAGTCAGAATTAGGAGTAGGCAGATGGGAGAAGTGAAAGAATAGAAGATTCTGTGACAATATAGAGAAGAAACCAGCATGTTCATTTCCCTGTCTGTGACATCAGGCTTCCTTCCTGAAATTGCGCCTATGGTGGGGGAAGGAAGGAATGTTAATATTGAAATAATTTCAAAGTTTTGTATATTATATAACTTGGATATGTCAATTACTTTCCATGCTGCCTTACATTACATAAACATTTCCAGATAATTTTCATCTTAGTGCAGAAGCAAAACTAGTCCCAATGAATAAATTTTAAATGGGAGGGGAAAAAAAAGAAATCTCCTTATAATTATATCTCTAGTTTGTATTAGTTCAAAATAATGTGGTTATAATAATTTTACTGATTTCAAAATCACAGGGGGTCCAAAGTACAAACTTTTAGATAGAAATCCACTCTCAGATTTTAAATTTTAATCTTATTTCTGTCTGGTTTTGCTTCACATTTTGCTAATGATTGATAATGAAGACAACAGCAGTTAAGCACACAATTAATTTGAAAACAAAGCTCCTTGATTGATACATATGAATTATTTTGTAATCAGCAACAATCAATTCCATGTTTAAATATTTTTAAAGGATCTGGTATTTCTAAAACAGATCACGACAGAAGGGTACACCCAGGATTTTTTTTTTTTAATTAGAGGCAATAATTCTTGTCATATTATCTGGACTGTACACTACTTTACAGAACAACTTAAAGAACCTGGATAAATGGGATATGTATGTGTCTATGTATATGTGTGTGTAGACTTGAGAGTGGGTGAAATATGTAAAACACAGAGGTTTGGAAAATACAAAATGGCAAATACTTTCAGTAAAAAAAAGAAAAGGCATTGGATGGGACCTCTCCCACTGCGGTAGAGTACTACTTGTTAGCCTCAATGGGTCTTTGAGAATTCTCATGTTTTATAAAAGAGTAGACCAGAAAGAATTATGATACAATTTTACCAAATGTAGGGTCTGCACACTGTTTTAGCTTTTTGTGTTTGGTTGTTCATTTTTAATGTCTGCCTATATTTTCCCTTTTCTTGACTCTTTATAGGAGTGTTTGACACATCTATGTCAAACTGTAATAATCAGCTGATCTGATTGGTCAAAGGTTGAAAAAGAGCCAAGTTGCATATCTATCCCAACTTAATATTTGCAACAAATATAGGCTTTTATTGTCTTTAAAAGTTGGCAAGTTAAGAGAAATGCAATTTAGAAGCATTAGTCAAAGAAAAAATATCACAAACATTAATGTCCTAATTTATGTGGACAAACTACATAGAAGTCTTTTGTTGCAATTCATATATCCTCACACCAACTGATTTGAAAATATTGCCACATATTCTATGCTCTGTCCAGAGCAATAGATCCAAATGCAACGGAGATTGTGATAGGTTTGTCCCTACTTCTAGAAACCATTGCTGATGGTGAGGAAAAGAAATGGGGAAGTGAAGCAAAGGTAGTAATTTTACCCTCACATTTGTCCCTTGAGACCAGAAAAACTATAAAGACTCTAATGTAGCTAAGAACTCAGTATTTTAAATATTCATGAATGAGTGCAAGGGGACAATGGATCATATTCATAGTTCCCATTATTTAACTTCTTACTCAACATCATCATCTTTTTCTTATCTGGAAAACTGGTTCTGGAAAAAAAAAAAGACTGACCATTTGATCATTATCGTACCAGATGCCATTTCCAGTACCGATTTTGTTGTCTCCTCTCCAGGGACTCAGTCTGTTTGACCTTCATTAGCTCATAAACATCCCAGCTGCATATTCTCTTCACCTTTGCTTCCCCTTTTGGCATTTTTCTTTGGTGGAAAGGTTAAAGGAAAATGGATTCTAAGAATTTTCAGTACAGAATTTGAGAAAGAGACACAAATGGAATGGATTAAAAAAAACAACTGCCTTTAGGCCTTTAGACCCAGGTTAGGAGGGAGGGCAAGGCAATACCTGATTATCATTGCTCTCTGTTGAAGACTGCAATTTCTCCCCATTATTATGGGAGTTAGCAGGTCGCTTTTTAATTATTTGTTTGCCTGAGTAGCAACCCCTTCCCCACCATTAGACTGTGAGCTTCTTGAGGAAACCTGCAAGGGTTTTATCATCTTTGTAGCCACAAGTTCTTCTGCTTATTTCCTTGTTTTGTTGTGTTTATTGAGGCCAAGTACTATACCCAGCTCTCTCTGTAAGGTGTGTCATTGGCATTTCCATCCACTTCAATGGGAAAATAATAGTGACTTAATACGGTTAACCAACTTGGTCCAAGCTGGTAGGTACCTGAACCAGCCTTCCTGTCCAGGCTGTCCAAATTCAAAGATGAGGCACTTTAACTTGTGTTTCTAAGTACCTACTGAGAAAGAAAGGCTTGGACAATCTTTACTGTGATCACTTTCATGAAATAGGATTGAACTCCCAACTTCCTCATAGTCTTTCTGGATCAGATGTTCTCATTTGCCATCTCATTCCATCTACAAGCTTCATTATCCATCTAATCACGTCCACTACCTATCTCTTCTGTCTTTTGTCTTTATTAAAGTTTTGTTAAAGGGCAGCAACCATATTGCACCTAGTCTTGATTAAGCAGGCACGCCATTTGTCAGGGAGCCAAGCAAGAAAAGTCCTTATAGTGGTCCCCTTAAGCCACTGCTTGGCATGTTTCCCAGAAAGCACAGTACATCTTATCCATACTCAAACCACCATACCATGTGCAAGAACATTTATACCCATTAAAAGTTTCAGATCTTTTTTCAACCAAATTTTATAATACAGCCCAGAGAGAATGATAGTTTCACATTATCTTGAAGGTTTGATTTTAATAAGGATTGGCTGTCTCTCAGAGGGTTTAGAACAAAGTGTGCGGCATTTCAAAAGGAGTCACCACATCCTTTGATGTTCTAAATCTCTTCTGATTCATACTGTAGGTGAGAGTAAGGTAATATAAACTCCTTCTTAAAGAAATCACTGGGTTGTAATATATCTACACTGTAAAGACATTCAGTGGCAAGGTATCAATGTATACATTGAACTGTGGCTGATTTTAGTTCTATAGTAGGATGTGGAATTAAAAGAACGCACATACATATTTGTATCTATGTATGTGTGAATATGTGTATGTTCTAAAATTCAATATGTTGTCATATATAAATTCGGCTGTGGGGCGCCTGGGTGGCTCAGTTGGTTAAGCGTCCAGCTTCAGCTCATGTCATGATCTCTCGGTTCGTGGGTTCAAGCCCCATGTCAGGCTCTGTGCTGACAGCTAGCTCAGAGTCTGGAGCCTCTCTCTCTAACCTTCCCCTGCTTGTTCTGTCTCTCAAAATTAAATAAAAAACAGAAAAAAAATTTTAATTAAGCTGTAAGTTGCTTCTAAACTCAACATATCATATAAATAGAAATTGCTTATAATAACATAACAGCAATTATGGTTACCTGGTTAGAAATACCAGCTAAAAGGGGGCACATGGGTAGCTCAATCAGTTAAGCATTCAACTTGTGATTTCTGCTCAGGTCATGATCTCACAGTTCATGAGTTCAAGCCTCACATTAGGCTTTGTGCTGACAGCATGGAGACTGCTTGGTATCTTCTCTCACTCTCTCTGTCTCTCCCCAACTTGTGGTCGCTCTCTCTCTTTCTCTCTCCCTCCCTCCCTCCCTCCCTTTGTCAAAATAAATAAATCTTAGGAAGAAAGAAATACCAAATAAAACTCTTAAGTCATGTGTAGTAGGCACAATTTGTATACTCTCCCCACCCTCTAAGTATGGGGTTTGTAACTTGCTTCCAAACAATGTAAAATTACAACAGTGGAAGGATAGTCACTATCCTGACTGGAGCACATTATATGGCAAAGGTAACAAAAGGTTATGCCTATGATTGCAAGATGCTACGTAAGATCTGTCTTAGGAGACTGAGGCAAGAGAGTCGCCTGATGGCCTTAAAGAACTGAGCTGCCATGTTGTTGTAAAAGGGCCATGTGGCAAGAAATTGTAAGTGACCTCTAGTTGCTAAATGTGTGGCCCGGCTGACAACCAGCAATAAAACCTAAGTCCTAAGCTACAAGGAATTGAATCTTGCCAATAATTCGTTTACCTTAGAAAAGAACCCCAAGCTCTAACTAGAGCCTGGCCAGACTGAAATCTTCTGGATACCTGAACTCAAGACCCTATCAAATTGTGTCCAGAATTCTGTCCCCAGAAACTGAGATAACAAATATATGTTGTTTAAGGCTAATACATTTGTAGTAATTTGTAACACAGCAATAGGAAACAAAATATATACATATATATATTATCTATTTTTTGAAATTGCAGGGGACACATCTCAATCATTAGCAAAACTATCTCAATAATTCAGTAGAATCTGAATAGAAAACGTTCTTCAGGGGGGAGAAAAGACACCCTAAGTTAAATATTATAGGTTATGAATTAAGTGGACATACGTCCTATAGATCCTGCAGGAAGAATTGACAATTGATACAGGTCTGGTGATTATCTCAGGGCATGTTACCAAAGTAGAGTATAAATATATTTCTCTAGAAATCTTAAAATATATTTTTTAAAAATCTTCTCAATGTAAATATATATACAGGTATGTATTAGAAAACCAGACACCATACAAATATAAGCTTAAGGAATTTATTCTGTGGTGGGCAAAACTGTGAATGTGAAAAATGACATATAACTTAGTAGATCATTTTCATTTATGTACTTGATGTGTGTCTACATGTATTGGTGTATGAGTCTGCAAGTGCCTTTGTGTCCACGGTGGTATGTGTCTATATATGCCCCCGTGTATGCACGTGTATGTGTCTGTGTATACACCTTCGTCTTTGTTTGCATCTGTGTATTATGGGAGTCCATGTATGTATCTGTATGGGGGGGAGGGAGGAGTATATGTGTCTGTCTGTGTGTGTCTGTGTATCCATGTCTGTGAGGATGCCTGGATAAATGGGAAAAAAAGACAAATGGACCCCTTTAGAGGATTTTATAAATATTAATAAGCAATAGAGAGAAAAAAAGTAAACAAAAAAACAGTGACATTATACCCTGTAATCTAGTGTTCGTTCCAAATCTGCATACAGTTGACTCTTGAACAATGTGGGATGAGTCACACGGACCTGCCACATAGTCAAAAATCCATGTATAACCTTGACCTCCCCAAAACTTAACTACTAATAGAACACTGTTGACTGAAAGGCTTACCAATAACATAAACAATTAGTTAATGCATATTTTACATGTTATATATTTATATACTATATTCTACAATAAATTAAGCTAGAGAAAAATGTTAAGAAAATCATAGGAAAAGCAAATACAGTACCATATTGTACAGTACTGTATTTTATTTATTGGGAAAAAAAACCAACAACTGTGTGTAAGTGGACCCACACCGTTCAAACCGGTGGTATCCAAAGGTCAGCTGTATTAGCTCTGTGACTTTGGTAACCTGCTTCAGTTCTGAGCCTTATTTTTCTTACAGAAAAAAATTTAATTAGATTGTAAGAATTCAAACAATCCTCTGCTGGTGAAAGTATAAGCTAGTACAACCACTTTAGAAGAGTGTTTGATTGTCTTTAATAAAGTTGAACATATTCATGCCTATGACCCAACAATTCCAGTCCTAGGTATCCATCACCAACACAAACATGTACGTACATTTACCAAAGGCACACATTAGAATGCACAGAGCATCCTGGTTTAGCCCTTAGAGGCCCAAACTGGAACTGTCCCAATGACCATCAGCAAATGAATGGATCATGATGGCATAAGCACGGGATGAGCAACATGTATAGTCTCACACAATATAAACAGAGCTCACAGATACGGTGTGAACACAGGATGCAAAAGACGCAAAACACTCAATGCAAAAGCTTATCGTATGATTTATATAAAGCACACAAAAAGTAAATGTAATCTAAATAGGCAAACTTAATCTGGGCCCCTAGATGGCCTGATAGGGATCATCCTTGGGGATTGCATAAGGAGTGGGGAAGTGGGGACTGAGGTCAGGACATTCATTAGCTTCCTATGGTGGGTCCTGGTTACCTAACTGCATTCAATCTGTGAAATGCTGTGAATATGTATGCTTCTGAAATGTGTACTTTTCTTGTTAGAACATTAAATATCAATATAAAGAATTTTAAAACTCTCATACTGTCAGGATGAATGTGATGTGAACAAGTTGTAGCAGTGCGGCTCTGCAAGAAAATGGTTTTCAAACTGGGTAATGACCACTAGGTGGTCATGAAATCAATTTATGGATCAAGACCTGCATTAACTAAAAGGAAAGAGAATAGAAAAGAAAATATCAGAGTGCATTGTATAGTGGAAATTGTTTTGTGACATATATGGGGTTTTTTTTTAGCTGGGTTATAAATATATGTGTTTATAACTGGGCAGAGATGTAAAATGTACTTTTATTATGGGTCACAGCCAAAAAGGGTTGAAATTATTGCTAGAGCACGCCCATGATGTACGTAGATATAGCAGATCCTAGGCTCCCTGAATGCCTCCTGCATATCCCATCCTTACATTATGACCCCTTGGACCAGATAATTCACTCAGTCAATATTAATCAAATGAAGAGACACGTCAACTGGGGAATCCCAGAGTACAATTAAAGCACTTCTTCTACTATATATATAGCAGTAATACTAACCATTGGATTTATCACTCCTGACCATTCGACAGAACATCAAGAGCTTTCCACCCAGTATATGGCCTATAATATTGCAAATGCCTACCTCGACAGGGAAAATTGCTGTCTTCCAAATCAAAGATTTTTCCTGAAAGTCCACAGACTCTGTTTCAGCCATTTTTCTCTGTAACACTGTAGCAGATGTAGCAAGTGGTAGCACTGTGTATCAGTGAAGATGCAGAATGGAAAATATTGCTCATTTGCATATTCCCAAAATAATGGGATGGAGATAATAATTAATAGCTATTTTTATACCCCTTGATTTAATTAATTCCAGCTAAGATGTTTGTAAACATGTGATGTTATGTTTGGATAAATGTGTCAATGTGAAAATTAGTCACAAATACAAGGCACTAAGGAAAGATTTTTTTAAAAACCCACTAGCAGAAGGCGAGCCTAGGTAGTTCCCCATTTCCCAGTTTGGGACATGTTTACCCAGAGAAATCCGTAGTAGTGATATTCTATGACAAAACAGGCTCTAGAGAGACACTGGGAAAGCAGGCTGGGCAGAATAAAGGAGTGCACAACTGCGTAGGCTGAGACACGATACTGGAGCCCTGGTAAAATTCGGATGAATGCAGGGTAGAAAAGGGCCATTTCCTGAGACGGGGGCCATTTTGCTTCAAACCCATTTATGCGTATTATTCTTCCCCAAGGAAAGAAGACTTGAGATAAGGACACAAAGGAGGGAACATGATTAGAAAGGGAGCCTGTTTTACTGAGGGTCAGAGGTTATTCCAAGGCTCCTGACAAAATCAAATGGGGGCTAAATTTGCTTGAAGAAGAACTGCTTAAGGGGGCAAAGACAAGGAGTGCAGAATCATTAAAGGACTAAAACTTTAGGGGCTCCTGAGTGGCTCAGTCGGTTAAGCATCCGGTTTCGGCTCAGGTCATAATCTTGAGGTTCTGAGTTTGAGCCCCGCATCGGGCTCTGTGCTGACAGCTCAGAGCCTGGAGCCTGCTTCGGATTCTGTGTCTCCCTCTCTGTCCCTCCCCTGTTTGCTCTCTGTATATGTATGTGTGTCTCTCCCTCAAAAACAAATAAAGTTTTTAGAAGACTTTTAACAAGACTAAAATTTTAGGGAAAGTCATTTAGATTGGACCCTCATGGCAAAGAGTGAAAAGAAAAGGGGCTCTAGAAGGGATGCACTGTGGCCAATGCAAAAAGATGGTTTGGGGCTCTTGCATATTTGCTCTAGTCCGCCTCCACACCTCCTGATGTTTCAGATCAATGAACCCACTTCACATCTGTGTGGATGAGTCATATTAAATAGAAGGAAAGGACCCTGAAAATCTCCACAGTACACAGGGGCATTCCTTGGAGCTTATTAAAGCTGGAGGCAGAGGACAAAAGCACCCTGCCTTCCTGGTGGCGAAAGGCGTCCTGCCCTGCGATGGGTCAGAGGGGAAGAGAGACCTCATGTGGAAGCTACTGATCACAGCCCTGCTCAGCTAATTAATGCACTGACTCATGTGGTGTGAAGACACAACTTAAAAGGTTCCACACCAGCTGAGAAGTCTGGGCTGGGGGAGGAAGGGAGCGGGGAATCTTTTACATAACACGAATGAAGGAGAATCTTTAATTCTCTGTTAATTGCATCTTTTAAATGTATAATTTCTGAGCGGTGCAGGTAGGCACAATCAGCACTGCCATGACACAGCGGTTCCATTTTAATTAAAAGCCATCGCCTTTGTATTACCTCACATAAGGGCAAAGGCTCCAGTCACCAGGATCTCCTATTTACTTCAGCTTTTCCCTTTTAACTTTCCTATGAACAATACTAGCAACAGACATTTATAAAGCAGCGGCAAGGAAACATTTTAGCTCACGATGATATAAACGTTAATGAGTATGCACTCACATCGATTTATGCACCTTTATGTGAATACATTTATGTACATTGTATGTGAATGGAAGTTCCTGAGAATATATAATATTGAGAGGGATTTACCTGAGGTGCTGTAAGCCCTAAGTAGGACGCTGGTATTCTGAAAGAGTTTATGTATCTTGTGAACTAACTCATTGGCCACTTTGTAGGTAGTTCTTTTCATAGAAACAGTTTCAATATTATTCCATCAGAGTGAAATTCTGGCACAGGAGAGGATACAAGATATTAATATCCATGCATATATTATTTTAAAACTCTGCCTGGGGAATTCTTACAGCATATGAGATAGGGTTTTGATGTATAAATATTTGGGAGGTGGGGAGAGTCAACCCTAAAGTATGAACATTCCCTGAAATAGATTTATTTGATTACTTAGCAAGTGTTCACCAGAGAGATGTGCAAATTTTGCTTTTTAGTAGGTATATGAATGTGTATGTGTGCATATGTATATATATATATATATATATTTATATATATATATATTTGTAATGTAATGCTTTGATGAAGCCTGCTGAACATGCTATGTTCATAGCTGGGGAAAACAAGCACATATTTGTCAACTGAGATTTCATTTATCTTTGTGACGTGAAGAGTCAGAATCTGTTATCTACTACAGATCTTACCCTATAACTGTCTTGGCCTAGTCTCCTACTGAAAAAAAAAAAAAGATATAAATTACAACATCACTGGTAAAATTCACACTTCACATCATAGTCCGTATAGGCACTAATTATATATAAAGGCAGGTCATTTAGTTTCAACCAAACCCCAGACTAGTGTTGATTACTGCTATATTATTAGAATGTTAATTTGGGAACTTTCTAATTATCTTTCCCTTTTGCAGACACAAGCTAATGTTAGACTTAAGTTATGAGACATATTTAATTTCCTCTGTGTAAAGGACACACTAGGAAGGCTAGAGTGGCTTCATGACACTGTAACACACGTAGTGGTCCCTGATAAAGCCTGAATCTGAAGTATTATTAGACACAGAGTCCTGTTTTTACTATGCCGGAAACCTACCTAAAGAGGTGGTATGTGTGAGTGGGCTTCTGAATATTTGTGTATATCTTCCTGCAATCCAACACACACATATGAATTGTTAGAAGGAGAAACCGTTTGCCTGATGAGTCACTGCACAACCCCTGCTTTGCTCCAGTGCAGTCATGGCTGCACATTAATTTGGATGCTAACTCTGTTGCAGTGGTAAACACAAAAGCACAGAACCTTGCGCACCCAAGGAGATGCTTTAAAGGGCTCACTTAGTGAAAACATCTCCAGTGCCTATTTTGTTTATTTTTATTTATTTTAAAAAAGTAATGTTTATTTAGTTTTGAGAGACAGAGTGCAAGCAAGAAAGGGGCAGAGAGAAAGGGAGTCACAGAATCTGAACCAGGCTCTAGGCTCCGAGCTGTCAGCAGGGTCTGATGTGGGGCTCGAACTCATGAACCATGAGATCATGACCTGAGCCAAGGTTAGATGCTTAACTGACTGAACCACCCAGGCGCCCTTTAGTGCCTATTTTAAATCAAAAACCTCAAAATGACATCATTGGTGAAAGTAAGATAGTCATTGCCCAGTGGACTAAAGGGGCATATGCCTCACAGTGGAAAGACATTAGGAGAGCAGAAAAAGTAGAAATAACCAGAGAGGAAAGGAAAAGAGGATGGAAGAAAACATGAGATAAAGAATGGAGAACATTCCAGAACATGAGTGGTGTGCAATAGAAGCTACGCTAGTGTGTCCAAGGTTAGGTAGATGCCATAAAAAATCCAAGGTCTATTGTAAGCACATTTTGTTGCTAAGACATTAGAAATCCAAGGTAGGAGAAAAGAAACATTCTAACTGGTGACCTAGTGGGAATTTACCTGTGGATTAACACTTCTGTCGTTGGAAATTTCCAGCTCACTTTGTCTTCCCAACAAATGAGCAAGAACTAAAACAAGGGTATTTTTGTTCACAATTCCATAGATATAATCTGAAGAGGATGTCTGTGATTATGCTTTTCAGGGACTATGCCTTAAAGTATGCTGCTTTACTTGTAGGACTTCTCAGATCCTTTCACATGCTAATGTAAAAGATGGGGAAGGCAAGTAATATATACTGGAAAGTGGATCAAGCCTCCCTTTATACAAAGCATTTACATTTATTTTTGCTCCCCAAAGCTTATTTTGGGATAAGCTGAATTCAACTTTTCAGTTAAAATATCTAACAATATCTTAGACTAAAAGGAACACATTATTTGCAAGAGCCATAAAAAAACCCTCCTGAAAATGTTATTCTAGCATTACTTCAGAAATTGATTTTTATATTGTTTGGTAGATTTTAGAAATTATTGTAACAACTTAATTCTATCACAAGCTGATTTCTACAATTTTTTCTGTCATTTCTGCATGTTGATATCATTTACTTAATGCATGAAATAAAATGACTCAGAAGCTCAGCATTAAACTTAGCTTTAAAAGATTAAAATATTAGAACTTAGAGAAGCACAGTGAAAATGTTTGAATAAAAATTCTAGTAATAACTAGAATTATCTAGAGATTTGTGGATCTAGGGCACTGCTTTTTGCTACACCTACTAATTAAATGAAGCAATGCATTAAAATGGTTTACATTGTGCTTGACACATATAAGAACCTATTAGAAGTAGTTATTTTCAGGTACTATTGATATTTTTATGTCATATATAATTTAAATAATGGGATCACTTTTTATAATGTTTTTTATTTATTTTTGAGAGACAGAGAGAAACAGTGCACGCAGGGGAGGGTCAGAGAGAGAGGGAGACACAGAATCTGAAGCAGGCTCCAGGCTCTGAGCTAGCTGTCAGCACAGAGCCTGACGTGGGGCTCGAATCCACAAACTGTGAGATCATGACCTGAGCCGAAGCTGGACGCTTAACCGACTGAGCCACTCACGCGCCTCCTAATGGGATCTTTATGAACATGGTAATGACTTCCTAGAAGTAAGGAAAAGGAACTCAGTGGTATCCTTACTTGGAAATACAGTATATACAGAGGTAATAAGTGTCAAATGAGGTCACTGGAGTAGGCCCCAGTCTGCAATGTCAGGCATCCTCCTATAAAGGGCCATGCACAGAGAAGGGATGATGTGAGGACACAAGGGGCAGAGAAAGCCATGTGACTGTGGTGATGTGTCTATAAGCCAAGGAACAGCACAGATGCCAAGAAACACTAGAAGCTAAAGGAAACAAGGAAGAATTCTTCCCTAGAACAGTCACAGAGAGCATGGTCCTACCCCACCTTGACTTCAGACTTCTGGCCTCCAGAACTGTGAGGCAATACATTTCTGTTGTTCTAAACCACCTGGTTCACAGCAGCCCCAGTAAACTGGTAGAATGTGTTGGTCATTTTCATTTTCTTTGTAGCACTTGTCAAAACTGCAATCATTTATTTGTATTTTTATTGCCTTTTTTCAACCTTACAGGGGAAACTCAAGGAGGTGCAAGGATCTTGCCCTGGTGGTTATCTGTCATATTACCTGGTTCTAGGAGAGTGTCTGGCAGAGATTTCATGCTAGATATATTCACAATCACTTAATAGATGGTATAATTGAAGGGAAACACTTACCAAGATTTAGGGACAATACTTATGAAGCTTTAGGGACAATCAACAAGAACACCTACAATCGTTCATGACTAGTTGGTGCTTGCTTGTTTGTTTCTTCTACTCTAAGTATCCTTTAAACTGAAGACTTCCCAGGAGTACAGTTAATTGTATGACTCTGACTATAAAGGTCCATAGATTGTTATAGAACTAAAACCTCAGTGGATCTTACTTAATGCCCAGATAATGATACTTATAGAATTATCACTGATGTTCCATAGGAAGAGGAAAAAGCAAAGAATCTTTTGAAAGAAAAGCATGGTAAAAATAGAAAACATTTTCTGCCACCCATTCCATACACGATCATGGCATGGATCAATTGTTGACAGGAAACTAGATCACAGATATTTTTAGACCAAGCCATTCAGTAAATACTCACAGTGGTAAAATATGTTATCTCTTTTTCACTTTGGGAGACGGAAAGTATTACAATTCAAAGCATAGGTTCTGGAATTGCGAACCCTCGTTAGAGTTCAGGCTCCCTTACTTATAACCTGTGTGACTTTGTACAAGTTGCATTCTCTTCTAGACCCCAGTTTTCCCATCCCGTACCCCTTGGGGAAAAAAAGCAAGAACAATAGTACCTACCCTAAAATGTTAATGGGAAAGTGATAACGTTTGCAAAGTATTAGCACACTGTGTGAGACGCAGTAAAAATGCAGTGAATGTTGTCATTATCAGACAATCTTATCAGACACTGACAAGATTGATGTCTTATTGTATATGATAAACACAACCTTAAACATATTCTTTAACTCACACATGAATGAAATATTACAGGTGCACAATGTAAACCTATTTTTACTTATGTTGGCCTTGACCACCAACCTTGAGTTCATTGATTTAAATGAAACTAAAGGCCAGAAATCACTTTAACCTGTAAAAGTTATATGCCCAGGTTGTTGTTTAATTCCCAAATAATTGATTTATCAAAAAATGCTGAAGAAACACAAAATATTCTTTCTCAGAATTCTCATCTGAGCATGTTAGAAGGCTACAGACATCTACAATTCGTGATGAATCTAAGAAGGATTCAGCTGTGTGTGTGTGTGTGTGTGTGTGTGTGTGTGTGTGTGTGTGTGATATTTTGGGTTTTTTTTTTTTTTGCATGAAGCCATATTTATGAAGCAGACACAGGAAGAGTCCTATGTGTGTGTTTAAATTTCCTTCCTATTCTGTAACTATAATAGCAGTCTAGTATTTTACCAGATGACTATACTAATCACAGAAACAAAGGAAAAAGTGCAAGAATCATAACAATAACCAACAGATTTTTTTATTGCATTATAGTTGATAAGGGATTTTTCTGCTCATTAGCTTACTTGATCCTCCCAGTACACAGGTCAAATAATTATAGGTAATATCTCCATTTCAAAGTAGGGGGAACTGGGCTCAAATGCTTTTATTAAAGTTACAGAGCTACCCTGTGATAGAGATGGTACTAAATCTATAATTTTCAACTTTAAATCTTTTCTCCCATTTTAACTTGCTACAATAATTATGTAATAAGTGAGATGCACAGATTGATGATCTAGGGAATATAGATCTACATGAATATATCTAGTCTCTACTATTTCAAGGTAAGATAATTTTAGATTATCAGCTTTGAAAGCTTACATCTGGCCCATCTTGAGTACTAACACCATAAAGCAGTGGCTGCATAATAGACTTGATTGTGTTAAACTTACATGATGCTGTTTACCCACAGAGCAAGAGACTTAATGTCACTGACTAAATTCACCATTACATGAAAATTCAGAAAGTTACCTGGATATTCTAATGATCTCAAAATTCATAGCAAAATTAGCAAAAAGGAGGCGAATGGTTGTTCTGCTGTCTTAGCTCAACATCCAGGCTTCCCAGTAAACAAGGAAAACCAGAGATCATGTCTTGCTTATCTCTGGGAAATCCTCCACTTGGTCAAAGTCCCAGGTTCATTCTTCTACCCCGACAAAATAGTGTCCAAATCCAGGGTGACAGGTCACGTAGGGGAATGATTCAAGGTCAGAGCCTCATCTTTCAGGGGATGCTAGAGACGGTCTCTTATCGTGGCAGGCTCAAACTGCAGACTCGTCTCTTCTATGGAGTGACAGTAATTTCTCACTATCTGAATAACCAAACCTTGATCCTTTAGTATTGCTACCAACATACTAAATGCAAAAGCTTGTCCTTGATTAGCTCCAGGAACCTAATCAATCCCCAGGCACAACAGGCTCACTTAGAGCTTCCAGAACACAAGGTCTCCTCCCTACAGATTCCGTTTGCAGCATTTCAGTACTTGATTACATACTGTCTTCTGCTCTCTATTTGTTTTGTGTATTTCCTTTTTGTTTCTCCAACACATTCCTTAGTCATTTAATTTGCTTTTAACTCCCAAAGTGTCTCATCCTGTCAGTAACTCTGAGCCATGCTCTAAGCTAGATTCTGGGACTATAAAGTTGATGGATCAAGCTTTGTCCTTTAGAAGCTCCCAATGTACTAATGGAGACCCTCACATTTACAGCTACATTGGTAGGCTACAAGAGCCATGTGGGCAGGATAAAGACATAGTTGGGGGAGTTTAAGAGAGAATGAGATGACATAATAATCAATGTGATGATCCCTGGTAGAAAAGAAGGATGGATTGAAGCAAGGGTATTTCAGGTAAGAAAAATATGACCAAATACACCTAGTTTTAAAGTTTGTAATGTTTATTTTTCAAAGAGATGACACTTCTGGATTGTCTTCTCATCTGTCAATACAGAGCCTGATATTGGGTTTGAACTCACAAACCATGGGATTATGACCTGAGCCAAAATTGGAAACTCAACTAACTGAGCCCTTCATGTGCCCCAAATTCACCTAGTTTTAAAGAGTAGGCTTAGCATGTTTTAACAATGTCAAATGGTGCAGTGAGACTGCACTAAATAATGAAGATATTTAACTGAATGGTATTACATAGTAAAGGAAACTGAATACTTCTGGTTTGTCTTTCCTGCTCTAATGTAAACTCACTGAGTGCAGGAACAATGTGTTTTCTTCAATGCTTCATTACAGTAGCACAGTGTCAGACATATAGTAGCTATTTAGGAACATTTTTTTCTTCAATAACTAGATGAATGAATGAATCAATGACCAAGAGCAAAGAAAGCCCAGCATAATATTCCAGTAAGGGAATAATATAAATAAATTGGGTCTTAAAAGACAACTTTAGGTCGTACCTTGATTCTTTCCTTCTAATTTTAAATGTGCTTTTTTTTAATAACATATACTTTATTATTTAATATGTCTCCCAGTTTCAACCTTTGTCCTGTCTCTCAATAATTTTCAAAACAATGATAATACTCTCTTAAAATGCAAATCAAATCATGACCCTTTCTGATCAAAACCCACCACTGGCCACTCATCTCACTTAGGGTAAAACCATCATCTTCCAATGGTCTGAAAGGCTTTACATCATTAGTATGTCTTACTTTCCTTATCTTTAATTCCAACTTTTCTCCCCTATTTCCCTTTCAATCACACTAGACTCCTTGGCACTCCCTGTATAAACCAGGCACATTTCTCTGCCTGGAACTATCTTTAGCCATTAAGTTCATTTCTTCATCTCTTTTTGATCTATCCTTAAAATGTCACATTCTCATAAAGTCCTCCATGAGCAATTAATTCAAAATCTTATGCTTCACTTTCCCCACCACTATTCTCCCTTACCCAGTTCTGCTTTTTCTTTATATAGCACTTCCTCACTCAACCATTACTCTATAATAATTTGCTTTCCTTTCTGTGTATTATCTGTTTTTCATCGTCTCTCACTTGACAAGAACAGAGATCTTTGTCTACATTTTTCCCTACAGACATACCCTAAGTGTTTACACTAGATTGAGTCTGGCACATAGTAGGTGTTTCATCTATGGTTGCTAAATTGCCATGAATGTTTAGATATTTAAATAAGTATTTTGATTTGGATAAATATAAAGCAGTAGGGAGTGCATACGACTTGCCAAGCTATAATAGATGTTAAAATCCTGACAATAGTATAGGGTTCTTTATGCTATTAGAGAGTACTTTCTCTCTGGCACACAAACAGTATTAGCTATAGTAGACAATCAAGCCATCTTCTTTCTTAAAGTTTATTTATTTATTTTGAGAGAGAGCAAGAGCGAGAGCGAGAGCGAGAGCGAGAGAGAGAGAGAGAGAGAGAGAGCATGAGCAGGGGCGGGGCGGAGAGAGAAGGAGGGAGAGAATCCCAAGGAGGTGAAGCCGGACATGGGTTTGAACTCACAAAATGTTGAGATCATGACCTGAGCTGAAATCAAGAGTTGGATGCTTAACCAATTGAAGCACCCAGGCACCCCTTCAGTCATCTTATTAATATCTGGAAGCCAGCCTCCTCAATGGCAGGAAAAGAACAGAAAGAAATAAAATGAGTGCCCAAAGAATATGGAAATGCAAATTCATTCACTTGATAAACACAATTGGACAGATGGATAGGTTGTGCCAATTCTACCCAACTAAGTTGGATATTTTTAAAAGGTAGATGAATGAGCACTTGTGAAATGATGAGTGGAAAGGAGAATATCACATGGGTGACTCAAAGGAAAGACTAGAAGGAAATGATGGTTACACTGCCAGTCCCTGTGGCAAAACTACAGTGGCTGGGAACCAACAAGAATGGACATGTTCATTTGCTTCTTAAGGGGAAGGTAAGCCAGAAAGTTATAAAACATATCTGGTATTGATTAATTGCTCCGTTCTTTAATCATTGTAAGACCTTTTTCAAATATCAAAATGTCTCATGTGTTTCCTGTTTGCCCCTCTAGATTCACCATCCATACTTCTTCACCTGGTAGGAGGTAGGCTTATAGCACCAAATCAATGGGTTCCTTGGCTCTCTAAGTTGATTGGATGGGCTTCATCCAATGGGGAACACCAGCAGGAAAGAAGAGCAGACGTGTGCAGGCAGGCCATATGTTCCCCCAGTTCCCTCCCTGTGAGATCAGCTGGGTTCCGTGTAACCTTCAAGCAAATGCTATTGCTCTGAGGTGACCTTGTCTGTAAGATTCTGTACTTCTGGGGATCAGTAACTCCTCCCTCCTGTGTGTCTCCAGGCCTAAGACTCATGATAGCTCTTCCCTTATTAGCAACAGGTTACTTCCTGCACCACCCTTGGGGCTCACCAAACCACTCACACCTTTGAAAAGCCATCTCTTTCTCAAACCTCATTTGAATTATTCTAATTTGAATGTGCCAGCTGTTGAGTTTCCTGTTGAGGCCTCTATAATACACATAAATTCTTTGAGGCTTAGTTTTCACATCAGTAAAGTAAAATTAATGTCTACCACTTAGGTCTATAGTGATCATTAAATCAAACAACCTTTGCCCAGCAAAGTAGCTGACCTGGAAGGAAGTATTCAAACAAGAAGAGTTTCTTGGCCTGCCTTGCTGTAACTTATCACATTGTATTATAAGCACTTGCTTATTCTGTCTGCCTCTCCCTGGAGATTGAGCATTCCTTAGGGGCAGGGCTACAGGCACAAAGATCTGAACATGTACATCCAGCAGGTGTCCTAAAAATGTCAGTTAAATGATCATTGAGTGAATACGGTACACCAGCAGCAGAGAGAAGACAGAACTCCAAGGCATCGGCAAGTAAAACTAGAATATAAAGCCTCAGAAACTGAAGTTCAAGATGTCATAATTAGATAGAGGAGCAGAATGGGAAAGATGACTTTGATATTTGCAGCCCCACCTAGCTAGTATTAATGTTGGGAATCTTTGTCTTGCATTCTTTTTTTAATGTTTTTATTTATTTTTGAGAGACAGAGAGAAACAGTGTGAGCAGCGGAGGGTCAGAGAGAGAGGGAGATACAGAATCCGAAGTAGGTTCCAGGTTCCAAGCTGTCAGCACAGAGCCCGACATGGGGCTCGAACCCAGGAACCGTGACATCATGACCTGAGCAGAAGTCAGATGCTTAACCACCTGAGCCACCTAGGTGCCCCTGTCTTGCTCTCTTGATTCTCACTCCTTCCCTCAACTTTTAGAGCAACTCATTCTTTAGTTTTTGTCACTGCACCTCTGTTAAACACCAAGTGGCAGCTTCTTTTGCTGAATTTCATTATTGTAGTGCGTGTATGCATGTGTGCACACATGCTATAGCATGTAAGCACATACATGAATACCTTTCAGTGGAAATGCCATCCTGAATTTTTGCTTTGCATGTTTCATAAGATTGTCACAGTTTTGTTTAATGTTTACTTATTTATTTAGAGAGTGAGCTAGTGTGAGTGGGGGAGGGGCAGAGAGAATCCCAAGCAGGCTTCTTGATGTCAGCACAGAGCCCAATGTGGGGTTTGATTCCACAAATGGTGAGACCATGACCTAAGCTGAATTCAAGAGTTGGATGCTTTACTGAATGAGCCCCAAGCCACAGTTTTTAATTTACAGCATCAGTGGCTGAAGAGTTGAGTTAGGTCAGAAGTGGGCAACATCATGTCTCTGATTGTGAACACAAGCAGGGCAGGAAGTTCAATGGCTGCTAGAAGCAGGAAGTAGAGCTCTGTGCTTTAGCATACACCTAAGGCAGCTGAACTTAGCGTTGAGACCTGCTTCTCTCCTACTCCCTGAGTAGCTATGGAGAAGCCGCTGGACCTCTCCCCAAGTTCTCTCCATTCATAATAAGGTATGATACATTTATAATGATATATTTACAATTTATATAAATGCACAATTTATTTTTATATAATTTGTTATATAAACATGCATTTCATATAATTTATATTATAATAGAGTACTTCATATAATTTATATTATAATAGAGTACTTCATAGTATTGTTTTGAGGGATAAATAAAATAATACATTTATCATAGTAAGATGATATATTTCACACATCCTAAGTATGAAATGGAACAGGATGTAAAAGAAATAAGACAGACAAGGAAGGAGAAAGAAAAAGCAATAATGTATTAGAAGAGCCAAAAACCAGGAAGAGTCAGAAGGATGGATGGAGGAGGGAAAAAGACAAGAAAGGAGGGAAAAGACATAGCTCCCCCATTTTTCAACAGAAACCCTGTTAAAGAAAACTTACCCTTGGCCCAGTGGTCACTTACACAATATTTATTCTGAAAAAATAACTTGATGAGTCCTTTAATGATTCCAGCCTTGCCTATACATGAAAAGTAGAATTATACCATTTCCCTCAGTCATTTCTAAGAGTCAGAGAGAGAAAAGACAGGAGACATACATCTCCTTTTCCTGAATACCCACATCCTTTTATTTGCAATCCTCAAATGAGTTTTCTCCTTTCTACCTTGAATTTTTCAGAATTGTGTACATGCCTTATCTTGTCTCCTTAAACTATAAACTCCTCAATGGTATGTTCATGTCTGATTCACATCTCTGTCTTTCATGATATATCTAAAAGAATATCTTCAGGAAGGTAATGCATATAGAAATCAGCAAACACAAGTTGAAGAGCAAAGCAAGAGGCTGTCAGGGCCAGGGAATGATGGATATTGGGAAACAACAAGGAAGCCTAAAGCAAAGGTCCCTAATTTGCTGGTCCCATACAACAGAGAGGTAGGTTGGCTGCAAAAGAAAGAAGTAAGGGAAAGGGGGAAGTGAGGTAGGAAGGAAGGAGGGGGTAGGAGGGAAGGAAGGAGGGGAGGAAGATGGAAAGGTAAGGAAGCAGAGGGCAGGACAGTCCACAGTGAATATGATTTGCAGGAACAGAAAGTTTAGCCTGTTTCTTTACTGCAGGGCCCTTAATGTGCTTGAATTAATATTCCCACAAAGGGGCTATATGGCATTTCACACATATCCAACTCATTTGATCAAGTAGTTTTATCTCTACATATCCTGGAACAGTAGTATGGACAATAAAAAATAATGCCTTTTGGGTATTTTTCAATATATTTTATAGTAATCATAAGCGTGAAAAATATGTTCTTTGTACCGCAAACTGAGATGCTTCATTACAATCCCACTACTGTCTTTTCTATCCAGGATGTTAGAGAAGTAGGTCTCTATTCCCTCTGAGCCCTCCCCTAGTAGAGAGTACTGTATAGGACACTACATATATTTTTTTGAGAAAAAGAAGAGGTGGGGGGCAAGAAACAGAGGAAAGAAAGTCATTCTGAATTTCTCCTCTTCTCCTTCAAGTGAGTTCGAGGTTAAAATTCTACACTCCACCTATAGTCACTTGAAGAAAAGGCATACTGCAAACAATTCCCTGATTTAACTTGTCTTGGGTTCATGTCCAATCATCAGGTTTATAGGGCCAGCTACAAACACAGAAAATTAGGTCAGTGCAGGGCTCATGTTCAATGTAAGCAATGTGCTTTGTGATGGGCTTTTCATGTAGATCACTATCTTGGATGTCACATAGGGCTACATGAAAAGGAACTTGTGATCTTGCTATCCATTGTCTGAGAGCTAGGCTAATTCAGCTTCGTTTGATGGCAACAGAGCAAGATAATGTCAGTAATTGAATAGTTAGTAAATCCAATTCTGGTCCATTCTTAGCCAACCATGAGGAGAGAGTTTAATAGACAGGAAGATGAGAAAGCCACAAAGGCACATAAATGAACAGTCAGAAGGAGCAAGAAAGGCAATGGGCTTTTTCTCATGAGAGTCAGAAGCATCCCAGGGCTGGTAGCCACACCCAGCTCAGGACATGGATTCCACCTGCCCCTTCCCATGGCTTCCGGTGGCCAATTCCTTCTCTCATATCTCTAAATGGTGGATGAGGAACAAGAGTGATTGAAATCTTCATCAGTGTGAGGACATATAATCATCAGGAAATTCCATTCCTTGATGCCCTCTGGCTCTTATTAGAGGGGTTAACTGAGTCAGAATGAAGCTAACACAAATGTTTACATCTATTTCTGCATATTAATTTGAAAGCGCTTGAAACATATTCTCTAAAGTAATAAGTAAAATTTATTAACAATAATACTAATTACAACTTATTATAAGCTTACTGTGCTAAGCACATTACATGTCAGTCTTATTTATCCTTATAACACTATTATAAGATACATCTTACGTCTGTCTTCCCAAACTTATGTCTCTCCTTTCTCTCCACTGCACCATTCATCCTGGCCTCAACTCCCAGATATAAATCTCACATACCACGCTACCCTCAGCACCAGAGGAAACAAAAGATCAGAATGAGAGAAGAAAAAATTAATCATGTCTGGGTTCTTCAGTGTACATATAAGTTTCAAAGGAAGAAAACTCTATGGAGTTTCTTTCTCTCTTTATCCTTCCAACTTAAGGCTTACTACTTTACTTCATTAAAATAACTACACAAACTAAATGCCACAGAATAAACCATTTTTTTAAAGAAAGTTCTTATTTTAGGGCACCTGGACGGTTCAGTCGGTTAAACACCTGACTCTTGATTTCGGCTCAGGTCATGATCTCATGGTCATGGGATCGAGCCCCACCTCAGGCTCCATGCTGAGTGTGGAATATGCTTTGGATTCTCTCTCTCCCATTCTCTCTGCCCTTTTCTCATGCTCATATTTTCTCTCTCTCCCTCTCTCTCAAAATAAACATTTTTTAAAGTTCTTGTTAATGTTTATTTATTTTTGAGAGAGTAAGAGACAGGGTGCGAGTGAGGGAGGGGCAGAGAGAGATGGGGACAGGGAATCTGAAGCAGGCTCCAGGCTCTGAGCCGTCAGCACAGAACCCACACATGTGAGATCATGACCTGAGCCAAAGTTGGACACTGAATCAACTGGGCCACTCAGAAGCCCCTATAAAGTTCTTATTTTAGAAATTTATGCAGCCCAAAATGTATAAAAACAATTCTAACTGTATGTAAAATGTTCAATGATAATGTTTACTGAAAAAGATACACAGTCATGTTTATAGTATCTCTCTCTCTCTCTCTCTCTCTCTCACACACACACACACACACACACACACACACACACACACACACAGAAATACACAGTAGCCAAAATGAAAACACCCCTTAGCTCTGGGTGGAGAGGTGATTATATCTACTAACTTTGTATTTTCATAGTTTCCTGCAGTTTTATTTGTAGCTAACATTTACTGAACACCAATGAGGCTCTATTCTAAGAACGTCCCATGTATTAACTCACTTAATTCTTAGAACAATGTTAGGAAGTAGGACTATTATTACTCCCATTTTATAGATGAGTCAAATGAGATAGAGAGAAGGCAGGAAGCTTGCAAAGGTAGTAGACAGCATAGTAATTACTGAACCCAGGTGGTCTTGATTTCAGAACCTGAGCTTTTAACTATGACATACTCCTGTCTAGTCATAAGAATGTGAAAGCTTTAAAAGTAGAAAAAATTAGATTATTTTATTTTCAAATGTACTCTGCAAATTTGCTAATAATCATGGAAAAGAAAAGATTTACATACTGGGGTAAATGCAGAAGGAATTCAATCCGTTTTTTTCCTCTTTTAAAATTGTCATTTCATTGGATTGCAATAGCCATCAGATTTGCTTCGGGCCATTAAAAGGCAAATTGGACATTAATTTTTGCATTTGAGTGCTTTTTCCTTTGTAATTATCAATAATGAAATTACCATGGAGTCCCTGCTTTGGCGGGGGGAGATGTTTAAGTGTTTGTGTTGCTGTTACTTTGCTCCCATCTCCAGACATGCACCACACTGCTGAGCTTGCAGGTTAGAATGCTCTTCCTGTAATAATCAGTCACCTCATTCCACCTGCCGCCGAGGGGCCTGGGAGAGTGGAGACAATTCTGGAGAGGCCTACCACCGCTCAGGTATGTTCTTTCAAGACCTTCAGTTCTACATTGCAGTTTATGGCCCGGAAAGTGGCTTCCATAACGTGATCAAGCTAGAATACGATCTCATTATAAAACCAATCAGAAACTCTGTGCAGCTTTATTTTATTATTATTATTATTATTATTATTATTATTATTCATTGAAAGGTTGGGAGATAATAAGAGAAAAAAGAAACATGCTGTTTGGAATGTACATTTTGAAAACGAAAATTTCAATAAAGACTAACTTGTCTTCATATCCCTTTCAGATTCTCATCCTCTGCCCTCCTATCCCTGGTCTGGGGATACATGTTAAGCCTTGTGGATATGCCTGAGGTTGGATATCATTCTATATGTGGTTGGCATTTTGGATATCAGCAGTGCAAGCCAAAGTCCTTGAGAGGGGTCAAGAGTTGAATGCTGGAGATTTCTAAAAAAGGCAATAATATGGATCATTAACAGAAGACAGAGCTTTGACTGAAGGATAAGATAAAACTGAATCAAAGCTAGAGCATATCAGTAACAAGGAAGGAGAGACAGGGTACAAACAGATGCTAAGCTGGTGCTTAGTTGTGTTTGTGCTTTTTGAGTGACATTGCATCCCAGCTGCTCTGGACAATTTTGGTTTATGCCTGTTTCCGCTCAAGTGTCCTGAGTTGGAAGGTATATTACTCAGGCACAGTAAGAATTACTGATATGTGTGTAGTGAAGTTAAACTGGCTCATAGGATCAAAAAGGGAAGGAAGTCCCTGTAAATGGGAATGCCTGAGAGGCTCTTTAGGAAGAATAATGTTAAATATCAAGATTTCAAATGTATCCCCTATTGTTATTCCTCGTTGGTCAATATCTCAGCCAAGTGAAAGCAGAGGGAGGGAAAGGGGTATTGAGAAAAACTTGTGGTCAGTATTTGGATTGATACCAGAAGGAAACAAGAAAATAACCATAGAAAGAAATGAGTAAAGAATAAGAAAATACCACACAGATTGGAAAAAAGGGAGCCAGAAGACAGGAGAAATGCAGACACCACAGGAATTTTGTGTTAGTCTTCGAAGGGGCATTGGACTTCCAACAGTACTGACTAGAGTGAAATCTCACCTCAATTTTGTGAAAGAGGTTGACCTCAGCTAATGTCAGAGTAGCATTAAACAAATTAATAAGCAAACAAACCCCATGCATCACTCAGAAGCATTTCTTTCTTGTCTCAGAAGAGAAGGGAGAGAATGGTTAGATAGTTACATCACTGGAGAGAGGATATGTAATCTTATGGCCAAGAGTCTTCAATCAGAATAAAGGCATTTTCCACCTTTCTTTCAAGAAAGAGTGAATGAGCCCAATTGTACACCTGTTGGGACAGCTTGTGCTCACATTCCTTCCTTTTACAGTGCTTGCCATTAGAAATCCCAATTCACCCCAGGAGAGAATCTTTCACACAATAAAATTTAAATACAGTGTGCAAAGTGAGTTTTAAACATGTTTCATGACAGGTGTAAAACCTTCCTATGGAAACTGTCAGTAAGATTCTGTTACCAGCTAACACCTTGTTGATAGCCAGCTAGGGACAACAATGGGACACAATGTGGGCACTTATAGGAGGGGCAGAGTGATTGTGGATATGGACCAAAGGACCCAACCAGGAGGCTGGGAAGCCACTAAAAGCAATGGCTCTCCTTCAATACTGCCATTTTCCCAAGCAAGAACGAGCCACATTGAACTTAATTACCCAAAGACAAAGGATAATGTGACCAAAACACATGATTTCCAGCTTCCAGCGCTTCACATAAATTGTAGGCAACTGTCAACAAAGTTCTATGTCAAGAGCCCAAGAAAGGCTTCTGTGTCACCCCACCCCCAACCTCAACCTTTTTCAGAGGACCAACACTACACTATCTTATCCATCCTAAAAGATCATTATCTCTAAGAAAAGTTGCAAAATAGACTTCAATTGGGAGTTTGAATTAAAGCAGGGTGATACAGGCAGGAAGGAAAGTGAGAAAGAGAACAGAGATTTGTTGCGCTTCTACAGTGACAGGCCAGGTGCTAGTTTTTCATTTTATACTAAAATAACCCTCAATAGGTAGCTTAGAGTTTCTATTATCCCCATTTTTCAGACAAAGAACGAGTGCAGGAGAGGTGAAGGAACTTGCCCAAGGTAACACAGTTAGCCAGTCATGGAGACAAAATTGGCTACCTGAGGTCCTCTTTAAGGATAGAAGAAAGAACATCATCAAAAGCCCAAACATCTGAGTATATGGTAGCACCTAGGAGCCTGGGATGTTCTTCCCCATCCTCTCCTTTCTCCCTTGGTAGCTCACTGTCCTACCTCAGTCCTTCACTGTTCTTATAGAAGCCTTCCGCATTTCCCTACTGCCAGAACCCACTTCTCTGCTACTGCCCTCATTCCCAGTTCAGCCCATTTATTTCTTGTGCAGCACTTTCTGCAATGTGCATTTAGCTTGCTTATTCATTTACTTGTTTATTACGAGCCTCTAGGAAGGCAGTGACCTGGTTGTTTCTTGTTCACTATCCCACATTGGATCTACCTGAGAATCTTGCCCATGGGAGAGGCTCAGCAACAATTTGTTGAATGAATTAATGGATGCTTGATTACACAAATGAATCAATGAATGAATGAATGAATGAACTAACAAAGACATAAAACAGGAAGTTTAGAATGTTGTAGGACAGATTTATCCTATTTCACAATCTTGCTTAATGCTGTTCTTATCTCTCTGAGAGTGTGGGAATATCTCTTGTCCCCATCCCCACCCCCCAGCAGGTGGCCAGGGAGAAGAATGACACAGATACAAGGAAAGGATGAAGAGTAGGACATGACAAGGGTGTTCTTCGTTCCTGCTCCCATCTCCTTCCCAGACCAAGTCTCCCTGAATTGGATATTGTCGAGTCTGAGAAAAACAAAGTACAAAGGATTTTCTTACAGTCTCCCATGCAGCTGGAGGCCTTGGAAACTGGACTATCCCTTCTGAGCCACCACACAGAAGCAGTGATGACGGAATCTATGAATCACCACCACCTTTACATCTTCCTCTTGCAAAGGTATGGCCAATGCAATTTCGCTCTGCCAATGCCACAAAGACCCGGGCTGTCGGGCTCAACCTAATTTTACACTAGATGACCTCAAGTCCACGCAATGGATGCACGTCATTGCCATGGAAAGGTAGGTTTCCTAAAAGCCCATCTCTCTCTGACATTTCCATGTTCAGAGCTCCATGAGGAAAAGATGCTGATGGACAGATTTAGCTTCCTCCTTTAAGCAAATCCTCCACCCCTGTGCACCCTGCCACTTGATCTCTCTGTGTGGCTGTGGCCCTCCTGTCAGGAAGCATTTTGTGGAGGATGCCCTCAGTGGCTCAGGAGTGGCAGGGCTGTGTCAGAAGGATGGCAGCATCTGCTGCCACTGTCACATTTCAGTCAAGCCGTAGCAAGCCTCTGCCAAGCAGGGAAGCCTACAAAGGAGCCGCAGTGTCTGACTGGAGCACAAATCCGATCATCACTCTCCGTCTGGGGAAAAAAAAATTCTAGCCACTCAGCAGTGGGGGGGGGGGGGGAAGCCTAAGGAAGCCTGAACCCTGACTTCTCTCTTGTCTTCGATGGCGGGCTCGGTGCCAAATGCAAAATTACATCTGAACTCTTAGCACTGCTCCTGAGCAGCAGAGGCACACTCTGCTACAGATGAGAACACTTCAAGGTGAAATGCCTTTCGGGAGGGTTTTTTTTTTAAAGCTGCTAAATCAAGGTTTTCAGCTACAAATGTTAGCTTCCTGCATTTCAATTGGATCTGGTTTAATGTGTGTTTGGACTGACAACCCTCTTCAGGCCAGTTCTAACTTCCAGGTTATCAGACAGGGACAACCAGAGTGCCATCTTCCCTCCTCCCAGTGCCCACAGAGCTGCCTCTGGTCTCTTGAAAGGAGCGACCTCATTGCAAGCACGTGGATATTGGCACCAATGAGAAGGACCCTGGAGATTAACCAACTGAATGAAGGGGGTTGTGCAAGTGAGATGTTTCTACGTGTCCTCACTCCCTGGGCCCTCCCAGCATGCCCGCTGCCTCCTCCTGGAGGGCAAAGTCACTCTCTCGATAACTTGGTTACCTAGAGGATTCCAAATGGCTTTCATAGATGCAGGGGCTTTACTATCAATACCCTCTAGAGAACAGATGCAAAACTCCCATTCTTACTCCAGAATCAGCCTTTAGGGGAAACGTGCATGATGGAGGGAAGATAAAAAGAGAGAGAGGGAGGGAAGGAGAAGCAGAGGGGAAGGACGAAAGAAGGCAGGGAAAGAGGAAAAGAAAAGAGAGGAAGGATATGAGATATTCAGGAATCTCACCTTAGGGTGCAGTGCTTAGGTTTAAAGATCTATTGTCCACAGCATAGTGTAAAACAACTAAATAAATGACTCATTTTTTAATGTTTATTTTATTTATTTTGAGAGAGCATGTGCAGGGGAAGGGCAAAGAGAGAGGAAGAATCCCAAGCAGGCTGCTGTCTGTCAGTGCAGAGCCCAGTGCTGGGCTTGAGCTCAGGAACCGAAAGCTGAAATCAAGAATTGGTTGCTTAACCGACTGCGACACCCAGGCACCCCTAGATGACTCTTTTAAAGTGAAAAGTCCTAAAGAAAGATGGAAAAATCTAGCTCAGAGCACTAAGTAGCCAATTTAGTTAGTATCAAAATAATGAAGATGAACTACCACCAAGAGTCAAATGGGATCTTTTCTCCAACTGAACCTTGAGTGATTTTTAAAATGCAAAGATCTTGGTTATCAAAAGCAAACTGAAATTCTGATTTCTTTTTGGTACCAAAACCCGAAATAGTACTTGCAGAAGATGTATTTTATACCTCTCTCTACATTTCAATGACCGTCCTTACAGATTTGACTAGAGAGGGCCTGTGTGAACATAATATGCTTGGCATTAAGTAATGTGATTTTTAGTAAAAATCAGGATAAATGTCCATAGAGGTTCTAGTACTAAAAACATAAAGAGAAATATGTTTGTATGTAAAGCCATTTTACTGTATTGACTGCATCATCCTTCCACCTTGTGCATTTCTATTCATGTACACTGTTATTGTTATCATTTTTATGGTTTCAAAAGATTTGAACACAAAAGATTTAAATCATAACAGCATTTGCTCTGTTCAAAACTAGTACAGAAGACAGCAAGATTTCTTTCTCGTGGTCTACAAATCAGGGGGCTACTAAGTCCAAGTAGGGGGGAAAAATCCGTCTGCATCCAATTCCAAATATAAATTGTACCGATTCCTGGAAAGAAGCTTCAAAGTGGACCTTGATGATATGAAATGAAAAGGAAGCAAAAATAGTTGACATGAAAGCTTTCTTTGTGCACACCTGCACAAGTCTTTGATATTCTATTGATTCATAACTTCTCCAAGGAATACATTTTGGCATTAAATTACCCCAAACAGTCACGAAGGCTTTCTTTCAATCTCTTAAATGTGTTTGCATCAGGGAAAATTTATTATGTAATGTGTGTCAACAAAGCCAGCATATCTGCTGCCCCCCTTCTGGGTCTAGGCCAGGTCTGTATTAATGTGCATGGGGTTTCAGATTCAGGTCACTCACATGTAAGTCACTTCTTTCCAGCTCTGCTGCAATCTAGTAAGGATAAAAAGATGTGATGTCTTTGTTCCTCCTCCTTCATTTTTCCTTTTAACGGTGTCTGGTCAGGACTTAAAACTATTTGCGAATCACTCTTTGTCTTAAATTATAACCAACTGACTTTAAATTCTGGTTCTTTAGCTCCAAGGCTAAAACACAGCTTATCTTCGTGAGCTTCAGTTTCCTAAACTGCAGAAAGGAGGAATCATAATGCCTTTGACAAAGCTCTCTATAAAGAAAAGCAAAGTAATGGAGGAACATACTTAGCAGTAGACCTGGCATATCACATATTAGCTCCTTGATGGGAATCAGATTTAAATAACAACCAGAAGAGAAAGTGGCTGGAAGATCAAACCATAACTTGAAAAAGTAGTGAGAAAAAAAACAAGAGATGACAAATGCAGCATTTAGATTTTGTTTTGCTTACATGAAACTTCTAGTGATAATTTGAATATATATGCCAATTTGGTAGTAGGTTTATCTCAGGGATAGAAAAGACTATAAGTATGAACACTATGGAAGTACTTTTTATAACAAAATATAATCCATGAGGATAAGCTTGAACAATATCAGTTAACTTTTTAAACATAAATGCTATTAAAATGTACCCTGTTGTTAATATTCTTATTACTTCCCAGGACCAGCCATTGTTCCACATGGGATCTGCCTATAGTTATCCAGGACCAAATTTTCATGCTCATGCAAAGAATGACACTACGTGACATTTCCGAAGGGCAGAGTATTATAAATGAAACCTTCACACTCACCAACATTGAAACAAAGCCAAAGACTCACCTGCCTTTTCTCTTTAAATAAAAACAGCTGCAGTTTTCAGCAGGCTACAAAACCCCATGAGGATGACAGGAAAGATGTAAGGAGCAGGACTCAAATGGGATTTTGAAGACAGTGAGAGAATTTAGAGGTGAATGAAGAGCTCTGCACCAGGCTAGGCCTGATTCCCACTTCATCAAACTATATTTCAAATCTAGACCCTAGAGTTTCTAATCCCAGCTGGTCATCAGCCTTTTCTTTCAGTTAAAAAAAAAAATCACTGGATTTTGTTTAGGGTAGTAGTTTTGTAGGTAGGACAGAGAGAATATTGCAGTGATTTTTAAAAGCTCCTGCAGCTGATTCTGAGGTTCTGCCAGATTTGGGGACCACTGGACGAAGGGCAAATTATGTCCTTATGCCATTACCAAGCAACTCTGTCATGTGGCTTCCCAGCACACAGCTGCACTGCTTAATTCTAGATATGTTTTGATTAGACCCAGATGCATTTAATTAGCAGTTTGTATCATCAATTAGAACATGAACCCGAAAGGTCACCTTCTTGCTTAGATATACTTTGAACACAGATTTTTTTTACATAAGTGATGATTCCTGAAGGAAAAGGGGGAAGAAATTCTAATGAAGTCATTAAAACATGAAAAGATTTCACCTGGGGATGTAATCGAGAAAGTAAGAATTTTTGAATAAGTTAATAGTTAACAGTCAAACATCATCGAGCCACACACAGAGAACTAGGATGCAGGAGACTAAAAAAAAAATGTGATGATAATAGAAAAGCTATATTTCATTTTTATATCATTTTTTGTAGACTGCTGAAAACTGCGTTTCAAGGCATTTTCAAAAGCCACCCCTGCCCCATTTCTATGAAGGGAAGAGTTACATCAAAGGGAGCTTGCATTCATGAAGTCTTTCATTTGGTCAAAATTAGTTCATTCAGTTTTCTGATCTAGTCAGCGAAAACAACAGTCACCATAGCTACAACTACTGAACTACTATTGCACTCGGCTGTAGCTCTACATCAAGGAGCTGACGTGTCAATCAACATACAATCTCATCAGTCAACCCAATATTTAATCTCAGAGTTGAGGGGAAAAAGGGCTCAGAGAGGTGGGAACTAGAATTTGAACACAGGTTAACATGACCCCAAAGCCAGCTGCTCGACCACACCTCACACATCAGATTGAGAGTAGAGACCCGAACTCAAATGATTTCACCAAGGAGTTGCTTTCCTGTTTCTCTTCACTTTCCCAAAATGAACTGTATTTTCAAAATAGATGTTTCATCTTCTCACATCTACATTGGAAACACACATTTATGCCACACTCCAAACTTGCAAGTCACAAGACATTCTCTTGTGCCTCCGTTTTGTTATTTCTTAAAAAAAACCAAACAAACAAAAAAAACTACGGGCCCCTGGGTGGCTCAGTTGGTTAAGCATCCGACTTAGGCTCAGGTCATGATCTCATGGTCTGTGATTTCAGGCCCCTGTGTAGGGCTCTATGCTGATGGCTGGGAGCCTGGAGCCTTCTTCTGATTCTGTGTCTCCCTCTCTTTCTGCCCCTTCCCCACATATGATCTCTCTCTCTCTCTCTCCCTCTCCCCCTCAGAAATAAAGATTAAATTTTTTTTTAATTTTTAATTTTTATTTATTTTTGAGAGAGATAGAGGGAGGCATAAAATGACAGGGTGACACAGAATCTGAAGCAGGCTCCAAGCTCTGAGCTGTCAGCACAGAGCCCCACATGGGGCTGGGACACACAAACCATAAGATCATGACCTGAGCTGAAGTAGGATCCTTAACTGACTGAGTCACCCAGGCAGTCCATTTTTTTTTTCTTTTAAAAAGGGGGCAGCTATAAAATCCTTGGCATGGCTGCAGAGGTCCCCACTCCTGTCACATCACCACATCACTAAGTGATCACGGGAGCTGGGTGCAGCCATGGGTCTTCCTCCTCAAAACAACTTAGATAATCCCATCTTACCAATCAGAGTTAGCATTTAGGATGAAACCCACTTGCCATTCAGAGTTTGTGCATTCCCTCAAGTTATTCTTGATTTTTAAATCTAAAATTCCATAAAAGTTATATAAATCTGTGAATCATTTCATACTTATAACTGGGTCTATGGTAACACTACATGCACACAGTGATGACTCTGGAAGATGTTGAACTTACTGACATATGGCATATTCCAGGAATGATAAAATAAAGAGCCATGAGATTTCCTTGAGTTCCAGAGGACAAAGTGACAAAGTGTACTTTATATATATAAAACTTCTTAGAACTTTTCTAAAAGACAAAGAACAAAGCCACAATGTGGAGACATGAAGCACTTAAACGTGGGACAATTTCTCCAAAATCACCACAAATGGAATTCCCAATATACTCCAATAAAATTCTATACAGTGTCCTACATAAAAGTGAATTTATATTTTGGCTAAAGACACTCTACCTAAACCATGGGTATCATAAACTTAAGAATTCCAAAGCTTCTCTGAAAGCACTTTCTTTCTTATTTTTTTTAACCCAGAATTTTGGAATTCATTGCAAACTAATCTATGTCTGACAGGAGCTTTTTACTTGGTGTGGATAAGAATTGAGCATGTAAATGAACTAAAGGCTTTGACAGGAAAGCTTAGTAAAGATTTAGCAAGACACTATAGGGGAGGAAATGGATGAACCAAACAAAATGAAAATGTGGGACATAAAGAAATAAAACCTTCAGGGAACAGATATACTAATTCTATAGAATTTGTGATCCAATTAGAGAAGCCAATTTCAAACAAGGTGGACGGTGAAGGAAAACCAGCCAGCACCATTTTGGGCTATCCAAAGACATAAAACAGGAAAACTAAACCAAAACCTACTGTGCCGTGTAGGTCAGCCCATGAGTTGATCTCCTGAAATGATCCTCTTGGTGATCACCATAACTTACAACCTATCTTCCAGTGTTTACCTAATTTTCATTTCTCTCTCTCATACCACACAGACACACACAGACAGACACATACACAGACATACACACACACTCACATGTGCACAAATATGCATAAGACACAGCATACAATTCTTACTGTTGGGGTACACTTCTCCTGAGGTGGACTAGAGTAGATCTAAGACTTTTTTGAAGTATCCATTCAATTAAATGAGATCATAGATTTGGGCTCTGAGCACAATGTCTGACATAAAGTAGGTAAATAAAACAGGTAAATATTAACCATCTTCTGTTAAAAGGGATTGAATATTTTTCTAACTATTGATCCACTTTAATTTTCTAAACAAATGAATGACATTTCATAGTATAGAAACACTGTAATTTGACAAATAAATTGAGGGACCTTTGTGTTATTTTAAATATGGCATTGTTTTGGACAGTATAATGACTGTAATCAACATCATTACATTATGCATTTGTTTAAGAGAGTAGATCCTAAATGTTATTATCATCATCACATACACAATTGCAGTATGTAAAGAGATGGAGATATTAACTAGCCTTATTGTGGTAATCATTTTATGATAGATACATGTATTTAACTATCACAATATACATCTTATTTAACTTATATGTCTAAGTCAATAATACATCAATAAAGCTGGGAAAAACTTATCAATCTCAACACCCCAAAACACAAATAATCCAGTGAAGAAATGGGCAAAAGACATGAATAGACACTTTTCAAAAGAACATATCCAGATGGCTATAGACACATGAAAAAATGCTCAACTTCACACCTCAATAGGGAAATACAAATCAAAACTACATGAGATACCACCTCACACATGTCAGAATGGATAACATTAACAACTAGTCAATGACAGATGTTGGTGAGGATGGGGAGAAAGGGGAACAGTTTTGCGCTGCTGGTGGGAATTCAAACCGGTGCAGCCACTATGGAAAACAGTATGGAGGTTCCTGAAAATGTTAAAAATAGAACTACCTTACAACCCAGCAATTGCACTACAATGTATTTATCCAAAGGATACAGATATGCTGTTTCAAAGGGGCACATGCCCCCAATGTTTATAGCGGTGCTATTGACAATAGCCAGAGCATGGAAAGAGCCCAAATGTCCACCGACAGATGGAAGGATAAAGAAGATGTGGTGTATGTGTGTATATATATATAATGGAGTACTACCTGGTAATCAAAAAGAATGAAATCTTGCCATTTGCACCTATGTGGATGGAACTAGAGGGTATTATGCTAAGCGAAATTATTCAGTCAGAGAAGGCAAATATATGACTTCACTCATATGTGGAATTTAAGATACAAAACAGATGAACATAGGGAAAGGGCAGCAAAAATAATATAAAGACAGGGAGGGAGACAAAACATAAGAGACTCTTAAATACAGAGAAAGAACTGAGGGTTGCTGGAGGGTTGTGGCTGGGAGGATGGGCTAAATGGGCAAGGAGCAGTACAGAGGACACTTGTTGGGATGAGCACTAGGTGTTATATATAGGGGATGAGTCACTGGATTCTACTCCCGAAATCATTATTGCACTATATGCTAACTAACTTGGATGGAAATTAAAAAAGAAAGAAAGAAATTACATATTGAATTAACAATGCCAAAAAAGGCTGATTAATCTATGTATACGAATCTAGTTACAATCCTTCTACTGATTCTACAAGGGTATTAATTGTGGCAAAATGGGCTAAAGTTGTGAATTACCCAAGGTCATCAGTGAGGACAGTGTTGTCATTAAAATCCAGGGAGAGATGGCCTTGGAGCCTGTGGTTTTTTTTTTTTTTTCTTTTCCTTTGTGTCAAACTGCATTCCAACAACATATCTAGACAGGATTGGAATAATGAAAAGAGTCAAAACATGTCTTTCCCCACCCCCACCAAAAAGTTAGAATAACGAATAACAACGGATAAGTAACCTAATCCAGAGCCAGACACTCTTACATTCTATTAGTTTCACTCAGAAACACAAACTATAGGATTGATGGAGAAGTTTATTTCTGCTTGAAAAATTAATGCTGTGTACACTGAAGCTTCCTGCGCTAATAATTCTCTGAAGTGCAACAGTTCATAAATTGTGCTAACCTCAAGATTAGCCCCCTTCATTTACCTGCTTATCTGACCCATGGGAGTTCGTAATTAATCAGACTGGCACTCACCTATCATATCAATTCACGGGGTCACACAAAAATGTACTTCATTTGGCAATAGATAATCCTGCTGCACTCAGCGGCCAGATACTAATCTTATTAACAGGGTGATTCCCTCACGTCCCCTTCCTGCTCAGAAATGACCAAAGTTTCCTTGTAGCTGCGGGACCGAGAGTCCCAAGCTCAGCTCATGTTTACACCTTTCCACAGAGTGAATCTACCTTCTAATGCGAATTTTCTCACCACAAATCTGTTGCGTTAACCCACTATCTAAGAAGCCTGACCTGCACATAACTCTTGCTGTCCCGCCACATTTGCCCATTCTTTCCATTCAAATTCTACTCTGTCATACCCCATGGAACCCCACACAGACTCTGGCTCATCTCTGAACTCCAGCAAAACTGACTTTAGTTATTGTTTGTTCCTTATAATCTACTGCATTTGACTCTGTGGAGAGAATGTGTTTTATCTCTGCAACAAATTGCAAGCTTCTGGGAGACTAAAACTATTTCTGATAATAAATGTTCCTTAGGGCCCTACACTGTGCTTCATAACCTGTCCACACTGGGGCAATTTATCCATTCATCAAGCAACTATTATTAAGCACCCATTATATACCAAACACTATGCTATTACTTCAGAATACAACAGTGAACAAGGTAGACATGTTTACGGTTCTTGTGTAACTTATATTTAATAAGAATGAGACAGTTACTTGATCAGCACTTTCAATGAATTATAAGTGAGAAGTGGGGACCAAATTCATGTTCTGAAGGAGGAAGGAGCAGCAGCGGTGACAGGGTGAAGATCTGGAAGGGCTTTCCATAATTAGCAGGTGCTATTTACTCAATGAATGAATGGATAATTGGATCAAGGAGAGAAGGAAGGAAAAAAGGAGAAAAAAGAGGCAAGCCTTAAGCCTTAAAAATTTGTAATTACATGCTGCTATGCTGTGGTTACATGTAAATAAATAGAGAAATAAATACAAAGATAGTCACACTCATATATACCATAAACAATCTATCTACTTAGTTCTGAGAGGAGAGCAAGGTCTGATTCTAACTCAAATCTACAGCCAACTATTTTCAACCGAAATCCACCACCACAATTCCATTACACACTTTCCATTAGTGGAAATCTAAGCTCAACGATTCAATTACCTTCCTTACTCGATTAACAGTTGTTATGAGATAAACAGATCCTCCACAAATATTCTTTCTTATAATATCAATGCAAATTTCCTCAATCTACATGTCAAGATGCACCATAGCATGTAATCAATTTTTATATTTATTTATTTATTCCTTTGGGGGAGTTAAAGAAAGTCCATTTTGAAGCTCAAATAAAATTCAGTTTTAAATTCCAATTCTAGGGGAAGATTTATGCCAGTTCTTACTTAGCATATGCACCCATCCGTGTCCATAGGCCTCTCTGGTTCTGAAATATGGAATAATTCTACATGTATTTACATTCTTCCAGCCTGCTTATTCAGCAAGCTTTCTAAACAGATGCCGTTTTGTGCCCAGGTAATAAACGGAGCTAAAAGGACTTCAGAACTGGGGCATAAGGTCAGAAATGGACCCTCTCATAACTGATGAATTACAGAAATATACACTGTGGATAGGATTATTTTCTTCAAAAATCTCCCCAGAGAGCAGGGGAGTATACTTTGTGGATATAGGGGAGATAATTATTCGGCAGTTGAAACGCAGTACAAAGGTTATAAGGCAGCAGTCTACCTGACAGGTTGGAAAAATAGGAATGTGGCCAAGAAGTTGAAAGTTGAGGGCAAGTTGTTACTTTTGTTTCAGCTGATAAAAAAGATGAGGTAAGCTGCATAGGGCCTTGTGGGACTTCATTAAGAATAAAGCTTTAACAGGTGACTGTGTGGCTCAGCTGGTTAAGCTTTGGAATCTTGATTTCGGCTCAGGTCACGATCTCATGATTTGTGAGTTCAAGTGACACATCAGGCTCTGTGTTGGAAGTTCAGAACCTATTTGGGATTCGTTGTCTCCCTTTCTCTCTCTCTGCCCGTATTTATCTCTCTCTCAAAAGAAATAAAGTAAACATACAAAAGAATAAGGCTTTCACATGTACTGAAATGAACGATTGGGCTTTGAGGTTTTTAAAGGATTCCCTTTTTCTTCTTTATTTGAGCTTGAGTGAGTAATTAGGTAAGAGAATACCTTACCTAGTGGGATGGAAACGACTGGTCATTTTACAGGGATATTAAGTTTTTTAGAGCATAATTATACTATCCTTCTAAGATTACCTAAACCTATCTGATTCTGATTTGTGTGTGTGTGTGTGTGTGTGTGTGTGTGTGTGTGTGTGTTTAAATCTGTAAACATGTTTGCTGCCCAACTAGTTACCCTTGTGGGAAATTTTCTTGCAAAGTGTGAGAATGACAGAATATAAAAATCAGCCTCCCAATGTTCACCTAGTTGACAACAGAAATGCTCTGTTCAACCTACACTAGAACCTTGCAGAGTAGGTGCAATTTTCCTGGAAATGAGAAAGCAAACTTTGAGACAGTGATTGGGCATGTGGCTAGCTAGCAATGCAGGTAACAAAATTAGACCTCAGGACCCATTGCTTTTGTGAACCTTGATCTTTCCATGCTGACCCAATGCTCCCAGCTCGATAATTAAAATTCTTTTCCTTTTTTTCTTTCTTTTTTTTTATTTTAGTGGGGGAGGAGCAGTGGGAGAGCCCAACACAAGGCTAAATCCCAAGACCCCCGGAATCATGACCTTAGCCTAATCAAGAGTCTGATGCTCAACCCACTGAACCACCCAGGTGTGCCGATAATTAAAATTCTTAGAATAACTTTTTAATATAAAATTCTAGCTTTGCAATCTGTCTTCCACAATTTTGATAAAGCATGAACAAATTCTATAGGACCCTTGGTTGGCCAGATGAAGCTCAATTGCTAAGCTTGTATTCCTGAGGGTCATACCTTTTTTGTTGGCTCTTCCATCAAACCACAACCATCCCTGAAAATGTATGCTGCCTGTGAAGTAGCCAGCATAAAAAACCTCATGCAAAAAGTTGAGTAGGAAAGAGTGTAGCATGTGTGTTTATGTGATGTATGCAGATGTGCACAGAAGTGTAGGAGAAGGGGAAAGAGAATGAGCGAGAAAGAGAGAGAGTGAGAGAAATGTCTTGGTTCTAGCCATGGGAAAGTGTAGCCACACCTCACACTACTTCCTCCCATCCCAAGGGCACACAAGGCAGAAAGCACACACCAACCAGCCTCCACTTGTGAGCCTGAGCCTCAGACATCATATTTGGCAGCAGGAGTTGCTTACTAGGACCAACCTCACTTTCTTTACAGTTCAGTTTGCAAATGAAGTATTTCAAAAAATCCATCTGTGAAGTTCTTGCTTCTGTCCTAGTCATTTGTCATTGCTTCACTGACTTGCTCACTATTTTTTTAAAACAGCATTTCCTTTCACCCCAACCCCCCACACAAAGAAATGCATTATTCTTACTGGATACATCAAGAAAAGTAAACAAATCTTTCCTTCAACTTCAAAGAAATGAAGACTTGCACTTTTATCTTCCCAAGCAGATTGGAATAGAGACTTTTTTTTTTTTTTTTTTGGTCTCAGCAGTGGAAACGAAAGCCTTCAATTCAGCAACTCTACTCATGACCTGGTGGCTTCCTTCTCAAAGGGTCAGTGAGGTCCCCAGAGCCCTCAGAAGTGCAGATGTAAGTATGACCCCAAAAACCTTCACAAACACTCAGATGTCCATTTTGAACAGTAAGTGCTTGAAGGAAGCATGACTAGAAATAGAGGAAAATCAGTCCCTGAAGGGAGAAGATTGTAGGATAGGTGTTTGTCTCCATAGCAATAAGGAGGGGGTGGAGGGGGATCAAACATAGGCTGAAAAACCAGAGGGGTTGAGGCGGGGAGGGGTGGAGACAGAAAGGAAGAAGTTACCAAGCAGGAACTGCTACTGCATTGGGCCCTCACTGCAAACAGTTTGAATCAATCCTTATATTTTAGTTACGCAGGCTATTCAGATGAGGATGTTAATGAGGCCAAATTAGCACAGAACATTGGCTAGGGACCCAGGTGTTAGAATCATCAAGATCTTTGTTCAAATCCCAGCTCCTGTACTCAAGAGCTGTGTGGCTATGGGCAAGGCGTTTAACACCTCTGGCTCTCATTTGCTCATAGTATAATACAGCTAGGTGGTCACAGAGTGGTTGGCTCATTAAGGAAAACAAAGCGTGGGAAATGCTTATTCAATCTAGTACCTAAACAGCCTTCCTCTGAGGGCACCTGGTTGATTACTACAAAAAGGGACTCTCCAGTAGACTGGCCACAGGGAGGCTGTCCAAGGAAGGAGGTGTTTTGAAAAGAATAACTGATTAACAACTGTGTTCCCATTCACAAATCAGCCCCAACCTCTCCCCTAACCTTGAGAAAATTACTCAATCATGAAGAAACGGTATCAGTTGGAGGCAAAGCCAGGCAGGGAGAGAACATCTGAGTTATAATTCTCCCTCTGTGCTCAACAAATTATACTATCATGAGCAGGTCACAGAACCTTTCTGGACCTCATTTCCCTTCGTGTAAAATGAATGAGTTGGGCTAGACCAAGCTCAGAGGCTCCAAATTCTAAAACTCTGCTTAATTTCCCCAATAGAGGAGGGGCCATTTTGGCCTCTGTAAGCATGATGGCATTTGACAACTGTCCTCAGTTCCTGTATGATGGTCGGTTATCAATTCCAGTTACAGGATCAGAAGAGGAGCAATCTGAAACCTGCCTACAGGGCTCTGTGACTGCGGGGAGGGGGTGAAGCTATTAAGGCTAATGATGAAAGCCTGACCATTTAATGGGGAGGCTGTTAGGCAAATTCACAGCTTTTCTCTAGGATCATTTCCCCTGGCCTACCAGCCTGCATCAGGATACAGGCAGGGGCTCATCTGCTTCTCCACAAAGGCAAATCGGTCTTGAATGAGTCACACTTACAGTATTAATTATAAAATCATCTATTTACTTTTTCATCCTTCTTTGCAAATCATTCTAAAATAATATCACTTAAACACCGATTCACATGCAATGTCCAAGTGAACTCTCTAGGGAAATCCTAGCCACTGTAACATTTGAAAATGCCCCTCTACATTAGAAAGCCTTGCACAGACTCTACTGGCAAATCCAATCATCTTTCTGCCACTGGGTACTATTATTTGTGGCTCCCTCAAAGAACTGGAGTTTACCCATCTTGGATGCCAGTCAGTCTGAAATGATACAAATACACTGAGTTTAGTGGCAGACGCTCCACTAAGGTCAATATACAACAAAGAACCATACAGTGTAATAAAAAGAAGAACTCCAAACAATATCCAAAAAGCTTTTTAAGAGCGGAATAAATGCTCAAGTGTGACATCCTCTCCTCTTACCATCTAAACTCTTAAACAGTAGTGTACAGGTTTTGTTGGTATTTACAGTTCCTTCCATTCAGGTGCCATAAAAGGAAAGTGGGTTACTGGATTTCATTGGCTCCATAATTCCTGGGGTTCCCTAACGAAATGAGTTACTTTCTTACTAAAAGTAGTTTTTTTTTTATTAGAGGCACCACCAAACATTCCTACCTAACGTTGACAAATACAGCTGCAAAGGGATGAAATTTTAAATCTCTGGATTCTACAAATAGAAAATGAGAAGTAATTGGGGCTTCTAGAGAATAAGCACAGAAAAATCAAAGGAATGGGGATTGGGTTGCTGGATTCTGATGCTGGATTTTAAACCAAAGTTCCATTCAAAATGGAGGCAGTTTCACTAAACTTGTGGAGTGCTGAAATGAGTGAAATCCCTTGTGAAATTTCTCATCATTTTAGCTAAACTGAGAACACAGGAAATTTCAAACTTGTAAAATATTTCAATAATCATCTTTCTATCCACAAAATCTATTCTTGACTTCCAGTTATAATATCCCTATTATGTATTTGACCAAGATGGCCTTACCCTTGCCCTCAGTTTGACTCAACCTAAGACAGGCTTCTTCCTGACTCCAGGACCACCAACAGCTCTTTCTCACAGCATTTATATCAGAAAACTTGCAATTATAAATCTTTTCTCTGCCCCTTTGTCATGTAAATCTTTTGTAATCTTTCCAGTGTCACAGACCAGGAATATTTTTCTTTCTCTAGGACCTGGAACCCATCTCTTTGAAATGTGACCAGCAAAGGAGTTAGTAGGCCAATCTCCCAATTTCAGTGGGAAGGTAGAAACTTAACTTTGGTGTGTTCCTTGCTCTAAGTTGCAAAACGAATCCTGCTTATGCTTGAAACTATCTAATGATGAATAATGGTCCCAAAATACCCTTGGGTAGTTAGTCCTCTCTTGACCATCCCTGACCTTAGATAATTCTCCCTTACAAGGAACCTCAATCATGATCATCATGAATCCTTCCCATCAACTCTGGTTCTTCCATTGGAGTCCAAATGGAAAAAGCTTAATATTTTACACATCCTTTAAAAACTACTAAAGAAAACTTCTCTAGGTTCAGCCTTCACAGGCCTTTACAGAGGGCTCTGAGCCTTACGGCTTAGGCTTAGCTTTGTTAAAAATCTCCTGAAGGTAATGTCTAAGAATACAGAGGCCTATTGGTCCAGAAGAAAAAAATGGAGCGGTTTTGTTTTACCTCATGAAAATAAAAAGTTATGGCGTAATAACTGATGTATGGCCCAAAGATTAGGGATCATCACAATGAATTACAAATGAACTCAGTTTTCAGTAATGCTTTCTTAACCCTATAAATAAAAGCAACTTACTTGAAGTATGAGTGGCCCAGGGTAAAGATACCAATGCTTCTTGGTACCTATATCTTCTCTGACCGTCAAGAATATATACTACACATTTAATTTTGAGGGAGAAGAGGATATAATACCTGGTAATTCTGATCAAAGCTACAGTGAAAACCCGGAAAAACCCATACAGTTCATAAAATTGGTTGTTCTCTTATTATATTTCTCTGTTGCTGACTTTGCCATACATACTCATACATTTAACCTCCCTCCTTAACTACATGAAAATTCCCCTGCCTGAAGCTCTAGGCATTTCCCAACTCTGAATGTTTTCCTACATTCTCACCCCTTTCAAAATTTACTCACCTAGTACCCCATTCTTATTTTTTTTAATGTTTTATTTATTTTTGAGAGACAGAAAGAGACAGCACGAGCAAGGGAGGGTCAGAGAGAGAGGGAGATACAGAATCTGAAGCAGGCTCCAGGCTCTGAGCTAGCTGTCAGCACAGAGCCCGATGCGGGGCTTGAACCCACGAACTGTGAGATCATGACCTGAGCTGAAGCCGGATGCTTAACTGACTGACCCATCCAGGTGCCCCACTAGTGCCCCATTCTATCAAGTCTGGTTTAAAATAAAGGGGCAACCAATCAAACAAGTAATTGATCAGGCTTTATTATTTAATTAAGTAGGTTTTCCATCCAAGAAAATACCGTAAGTTACCAGTGTGTTAATAGTTGACCTGGAGGGGTACACTTGGTGCTCATCAAGGGAAGAATGGAAACCACAGGAGTATTTCATGACTTTTTCTTTAGAAAATATTTATATCAGGGCACCTGGGTGGTTCAGGCAGTTAAGCACCCAACTCTTGATTTCAACTCAGGCCATGATCTCAAAGTTTGTGGGATCAGCCTCCAGGCTGGGCTCTGCATTGACATTGTGGAGCCTGCCTGGGATTCTCTTTTTCCCTCTCTTGCTCTTCAAATAAATAAACATTAAAACATTTTATGTTTTCAATCTCTGCCACTCCCTCAGATAGCCCTTCTGTTCATAAGTAATCTTTTTATTTCTACAACTTGCATAAGATTTTATTTGTATCTTCCTTGTGGAATATGCTTTCAAATTAATTTTATTGTAATACGGACTGATGGTACCTTCTCCTCCAGGCTTAGAGTTTCTCAAGGGCAAAGCTATTTATCTTTATATAAATAGCCCATAATAACCATATAGCCCATAATAGCCAGCGTAGTGCCTGCCACATAGTATAGCTCAATAAATATATTTAAAGGTATAAAAATTGAGAAAACTGGTTAAGTAAATCATCCCAACAGTACTGCAGGACAGAGAAAGAAATTATTATTTATTACCACTTTTCATAGAGGTTAAGTAATTTCAGTGATCAGTGTGGGAGACTATGCTTCCTAAACATTGAATGGACATCTGATGATGATGACTTGGGGTATGCAATTACACCTAGAGTTCCAGATTCCATGTCTGTTGGAGATGCATGTCAATTCTGGTTATTTAGAGGGACACGCTAGAAGCCCAGATCCTCACTTTTAGTGAGAATCACTTTTAGGAGGACCAAGCTTGCATTTTGGTAGCTTTCATTCTGTTCTGAACAGATGAAACCCATGTATTCATTCACTTTGGCTCTAGAAAAAATAACTTCTCTATTAAAGGCCAGTGAGAGGTACACATTTGAGGAAAGGGGGATGCTGTCTCCACTCCCTAAGAAACAAACAAAATCTTAGATCCTTACTTTGCAAGAAACAGTGGTGGCAGTCCTTCACATGCACAACTCAATCTTTCAAGACCGAAATACTTTGAGTTCCAGAAGAAAGCCCATATTCATAAATTCATTACCCAAGCCTTGATCAATCTTAATATACTACACAAAACTGTCGGTGCAGCTGAAATGGCTCCTTCTTTTCCCTTTGATGTTCTTGCAAATGGATTCATTTGGAAGTAGAAGTGACAACTCTGAATGAGAGAACATAAATACAGAGCAGCTTTCTAGGCTGTGGGAAATTGTGAGTCTGGCACAATTGTGCATGAAGCCAGATACCATTGCTTTACTGCTTTACAGGATAAGAGAGTCAAGAGATTTGTGAAAGCTAGTTTTCTGATAACTAAAACATCTTTGATTTCCTATGAAAGAACTTTAGTGAATCCATTAGTCATATAGATACGAATAGGGTCTGACTTTATCAGCTGTATCCATACATAGTCATGGGTTCATCTAAGCTCCTGCTCATCTTAGGTAACTAATAATTCACTGAGCATTTTATGTCACTTGATTCACACTCCAATGAGGAGCTAGAACCATTAAAATATAATTATATTTAGACTTCAATTAAACTTTAAAGATAGTATTCCATTCACTCCGATAGCACCATAATATGGTGGAGGCACCAACCCCCCTGGGAGCATTCTTTGTAAAGGGAACCAACTTTCTAGGAAAGTCCAGGCCACTGTTACCTGTCTCTGCATGTCTGACAAGGCAACTGGACACTGGAGAAACTTCTCTTACAGTTCAACATCAATCCATGTTTCGCCCTCAGAAGTTTCTTAGAACATGTCTAATCTCTTCCCTTTGTTATATTAAAAGAAATATTCAGAGAAAAAAGTAAAATCATGGGTCTCATGGTCAAACAAAAATGCCTACATGCTCAAGAATTAATTTGTTCATATCATATGAATGAATGAAGAAGACGTAATACATCATTAAAGTTAAAGTCAATGGGGCACCTGGATGGCTCAGTTGGTTAAGCATCTGACTCTTGATTTTGGCTCAGCTCATGATCCCAGGGTCCTAGGATCGAGATCCACATCAGGCTCCATGCTGAGTGTGGAGCCTGCTTACGATTCTCTCTCTTTCTCTCCCTCTACCCTTCTACCCAGCTTGTGTTCTCTCTCTCTCTCTAAAAATAAAATAAAATAAAATAAAATAAAAGTCAGCCAAAATACTACACAATTATGTGGAATAAAGGAATATTGACCTAAAATTACAAATGAAGACAAACTGATGTTTTCACTGGGAAGAGGGAAGTCTATTGAAGTATTACTGAGCAAGATGGAAGATGCATATCCATCAGCTGCATGCCATTTACAGAGGTATAAAATAGCTCAAAGACGATGAACAGGACTAGACACTAACAGCCCATATGGGTATGTTATAGAACATGAATGGTTTTCCATAGAAGCAGTAATTTTAAAAATATGCATATAGACTTTCAATTCTTTTCATGAAATTCTGAATTACAACAAAAAGGCCCTAAGAACTGAAAGCTATTTTTTAATATATTTTGTATTTATATGTATGTCCTAGTGTGAATATTCACTAATTATAATGTAGAAATATTAATGATTTTATCACAAGTATTGCCCAAGATGCCTCTGGAGGTGTTACATAATATATATTATCTTCACCTATTACTTCTGTTTTTAAAAAACTAATAATGTTTTATTATTTATTTTTGAGAGAGACAGAGAGACAGAGTGCTAGCAGGGGAGGGGCAAAGAGAGACAGAGACATAGAATCTGAAGCAGGCACAGAGCCTGACACAGGGCTTGAACTCACAAGCTACAAGATCATGACCTGAGCCAAAGTCAGATGCCCAACCAACTGAGCCATCCAGCCACCCCTTGCCTATTAGCTTCTTAAAATCAGAAACCTTTTGAATTCTCAAACCCATTTTGACATTTAGTGATGGTGTGCCGGTGTGACAGAACCAGCGTAAGCCTTAGCTAGTTGTATGGATCTCTTCTCAACTCCACATTCAGTAACTTCAATGTGGTAGCTTGGAATTAGCCAAGGTGGGAGTATTTACACAAGAAAATAGGCAAACGCTACAAACCAGGGAGGGTGTGAGTGTGTGTGCCCATATGCATGTTTTCTGAGAGCCCACCTTAACCTTTACCAGCACACCATTTTCCCCAAGGGTTTCAGACAGGGGAGCATGCGCATGCCTCCCAGCAACTTGCTCAGGTTATGTGAGAAGGAATATGCTACACTCCCTGTCCTTAAGGAGTTCACAGTCTACTGAAGAGCTTTGGGTCTAGTCAATAAATTTACATATTTATAAATGTGAGGTTGTTCTTGGGTTTATGCTTACCCAAAGGCGAATGCCTTCACAACAGCCTTGTGCCTACTGTCTACCATAAAATAGATGAAATCTGAGCCAATTTAATTCAAGAAATATGCAGGAGTGTGAAACCACTAGATGTTTCAAAGGATATAAACAGCAGATTATGTAGAAGATTCAACTGGAATGCAAAAACACACATTTTACTTAGTAATAACTTGTGATAAAGGCTTAAAGCTTCTCCTCAAATAATTATTTTTGGAGAAAAAAGGATTACACAAGCAAAACAGAATTTGTGAATTTTCTATCTACTCCACACTGTGAACACAAACATTAGCCTTGTCCTTAATGGGGCATTTTTTTCATGTAACAAAACATATTTTTAAACAGTGACTATATTCCAGGGACTTTGCTAGGTATGAGAATTTTAACAGTAAATAAGCATTACATTTTATTCCTAAGGAACTCTTATTCTAGTGGTAAAGAATAATATAAATTATAATTCTAATACACTATGATGCATGATATGAGAAAAGAAGTAATTAAGATAGAAGTAATTAAGCCTATGGAAAAGAGCAGGAGGAAATCCCTTCAAAGGAGATATTCTGAAGGAAGACTATGATTCTGTCAGAGAAGAGAGGAAAGGTGTGCTAGTCGGAGGGAGCAGTGCATACAAAGTTCTACACATGTGCACAATATAGAAATCTTTAGGAAAAGATGTAAGTAAAACAGTTCAATAACGGGATGGGGCATTGTTTGTATGTCCTCAGGAGGGAAGACAATTAAACATAGAGTTAATCTATAGTGTTTAAACTTATTTTGCATATGAAGTTTCTACTAAGCAGAACAGGATATGAACAAATGAAATTTCCTGGATATAGAGGTACAAAGGTTTGCACTGATGAGCTTCCTGAGCTGATCTAAAGTCTCTAAAATGTAAGCAGCTTGAGGACAGGTAGAATAATAAGCACTAAAATACAGAAATGGGCATTTCCTTTCCTATCTCACTTCGGCTACTGAAGTATACCAGCTGTATTCTTCAGAATGATGAATCGTCTCTTCTCTTGATCTTGGCTCTGACCTCTCTCCCTGTGCAATTCACCTTCTACAAATCTCTTAAAAAAATTTTTTTTTAATGTTTTTTATGTATTTTTGAGAGACAGAGAAAGACAGCACGAGCAGGGGAGGGTCAGAGAGAGAGGGAGACACAGAATCCGAAGCAGGCTCCAGGCTCTAAGCTAGCCATCAGCACAGAGCCCAATGCAGGGCTCAAACCCATGAACCATGAAATCATGACCTGAGCCAAAGCCGGACACTTAACCGACTGAGCCACCCAGGCACCCCTCTTTCCATCCTTGACATCCAAGGATGTTGCTCCCCTTGCTGTTCCTGAACATAGCTGGGACAAGCCCCTTCAAGAACTTTTCCCTGAGGGCATTTGTACTGTTCTCTTTTCTGGAATGCTGGCTCGATCGTTCAGTCAAAATAGCACTCTGTCATCCAGGGCTGTCTACTCCCTTACCCAGCTTTATTTACCACAACATGACTTCATGTTATAGATGTTTAAATTCTTTATCTTGCCCTGTCCATACATACACCCCATACTGGCTCATACTTTGTGTTGCTCCCTCTTTTATTCCCAGAGCCTAACCAATGCCTGGGACATAGAAGGTACATGGTACATTTTTGTTAAATAAGATCAATAAACTACTCTCTTTAACATGTGCTTTTATAGAAGGTGTCTCAGATTATTTTGAAAGCAAGTGCTATGCATTTATATATTTGAATAAAATAAAAACACAAACAGAAAAAATACTATTTTAATTACAGACATCAAAGGATATGGAAAAATGCTTCACAGAAAGTAAATGCATCCTAAAACTTTAAATACTAGGGAAAAAAATCAACGATATACTAGGAGACAAAATAAAAGGTTAATTTTAAATGTGCTAGTTACCCATCCAAAGGTTATTTTACTTTTCTTCCTTAAAATCTTAGTTTGGAGTTTACATTGATCCCCAAATACAAGAGTGAACTTCCCAGTTGTGCCTCAGTGTAGTTCTAGGGCTAACAAATGAGATATAAATCAAAGTGTCCCGTGGGAAGAATAATGCTTTCAAGACTAATGCTTTAAAGAAGTAAATTCAGATTAGAGATGACCTTACACTGTCCTTTCTCCACTTTTCCTTTCTGCTTCTTAGAATCCAGACATAATGGCTGGAGTTTTAGTAGCCACCGTGGATCATATTTTAGCCCTAATTCGGAAAGCCCTGTGCTAGAATGATGGACTGGAGATGCAGGAGAAGTCTGGATCCCTGGTGATTCTGTATAGCCATCATACCAACTCTGCACTATTCCCAGGCTTTTCCATGGGACAGAATAACCGTTGTTAGCCGATGCCACTGTTGGTCTTAGTTTTGTTCTATGTATGAAGTGAAGTTCATATTTCATGTGAGTATTTTAAAATGTTTTGAGTCCTGTTTATTTGCCTGACAATGCAATTGCCAGATTGGTAGTAAATGTGGAAACCATGCTTTCCAGACTCTGAGTCTGGTAGTGAGTCTGAGCAATCTAAAGAAGTACTGTTGTATCATCGCTGTTCTTATTACAATTGTTGATATATTCACCACCTGTTTAGATAAAGACATCTGTTAATTTTCATGATTTCACTAAGTCCTGCATAAATATTAATTAAGCACAATAGCTCTGAAAAACAAACTAAAAGCTTGTTATTGTGGATTTAGGAGCAAAGCACTCAGGCTAATTATATGCTCAGACTGGAGACTTCTAGTAGTTTGTAAAAACACACAACTTTTACAGGGCCTAAGAAAGATAAACACAAGGAAAATAAAGGGACAGTAAGAGTATTTTAAATTTCTCTGAAGCTACTAGGAAGCTAAATGCTTGGGAATTACAAATGACTTGTGATGTCGATACTAGTTTGTACAAAGAGTTGATTGGGGCTTTGCTCCCAGTGAAGAAAAAAGGAATGGCCCACACTTCCAACAGTACGCATGATATAGGGCATTCTCCTAAGCACCTTATGCATAGTAATATGTTACATAAAAGCTATTTAATATAATGATATATTAACATCACAGTAGCCCTATGAGGTAGATACTATTATTATCTTGTTTGTCAGATGTGTAGATGCAGAAATGATACATAACTTCTGAAAGTCCCACATCTAGTCAAACTGGAACCTAGCATGGAATCCCAACAGGGGAGCTTCAGATTTCATATGCTTGGACATTATGCTCTTACTCCTGCAGATGGGTATGAAGAAACAACAACCTGGGGAACAATCATGAGAAATTCTAGTGAAATGGCTGAATGGAAAATACCGCCAACCAAAGGAAACTAGAAAACGATGTCTGGGCCATAGGAATTGAGAGTGAAATGTAGAGGTATAGGCCAGGAATCTTGGAACCAGGACGCCAGCAACATCTGGAAGTGTTCTGTTCTCCTCTCTTGAGGAAAGCTGCATGGACTACAACACTTAAAAGCACAACACACCTCACGACACTAGTTCTCAACCTGTTTAGTTTTTTAATGCTTTTTATTTATTTTTGAGAGACAGAGAGAGACAGCGCGAGCAGGGGAGGGGCAGAGAGAGAGGGAGACACAGAATCTGAAGCAGGCTCCAGGCTCTGAGCTAGCTGTCAGCACAGAGCCCGACGCGGGGCTCGAACCCACAAACGGTGAGATCATGACGTGAGCCGAAGCCGGACATTCAACCGACTGAGCCACCCAGGCGCCCCTCAATCTGTTTAACCAGACACAAGTAGAAGGGTGCCTGCGTGGCTCAGTCACTTAAGTGTCCAATTCTTGATTTTGGCTCAGGTTGTGAGGCCCAGGTTCTCCTGAGATCAAGTCTGAAGTTGAGTCTGTCCTGTTGGCATAGAGTCTGCTTGGGATTCTTTCTCCCTGTCTCTCTGCCCCTCCCTTGCTGGCAGATGCTCTCTCTCTCTCTCAAAATAAGTAAACATTTAAAAAAAAAGCTTTAAAAAATATAAAAATGGACTGACATTTTGAGGAGTGTCCTCAGTAATTTGTTATAAGAAGTGTCAGAATAGTAAAGTTTGGAAATGATGTCTCCAGTCTTACAGTGAGAAGATATCCAACTTTGTGCCTAAAAATAGTTTTTCCCACACACTATCATTTTGTTCTTTTTCTCTGAGTCAGAGCAAAAGGAATGGTGTTTGACTATGTAGTGCAACAGAGGACTGCCAGCACCCATGGAGATATGTCACAAGAGCATCAACTACAGACAGGAAGTTGGGGAGCACAGGTGTAGTGGAAAGAATGCTGGCTTGGAGTCAAGAGGCCAGGAATCTTGGTTCTGCTATTAGCTGAATGATATTAGGTAAATTACCACAAATTATGCTGCCTTCTCTTTCCTAGTAGGCAAAACAAAGGGCATTAGATGGAACACCCTGATCCCCTGATTCCTAAGACCCACTTCCTCTCACAAAATCCTGATGCTCTGGTAGGATTCCCCTACTCAGCGAGCTATGAGCATAGGTAGATCCTCTCGCAAGTGACAGAGAGAGGTTGATGCATTAAAAATGAGTTTCTTTCTCCTTTCTTCCCTGCCAACCGCTTACATTGATTGAACATCTAATGTGTTGCCAAGTTTTCAGCAATATGCTTTACATACTTAGTAATCCTTATTACAATTTATGTGGTAGATAATATAATCTCAAACAAGAAAAAAGGGAGCTCACAGAGAATTTAAATACTAGCTCAGGCTCACAGCTAGAAAATAATAGAGAAACTTGAGCCCACACACAGTTTGTTGGGTAGAATAAAGGGGATTTAAATTCGGACTTGTCTTACTCCACACTGTGGACTAAATTGTGTCCCTGCCCCCCCCCCCACCTCACCAAATTCATATGTCCAAGCCTTAACTCCCAATGTGACCATATTCGGGTAAGAGGACTTTAGGGAAGGAATTAGGGTTAAATGAAGTCATATGTGACATGTGATATTAGAAGTTATCTGCATTCCCTTGAATTGTGCCGTGCACAGCATGCATGTCTTTACCAGGTAGCCCTGTCTGCCATCTGCATAATTAACATTAACTAATAATGTAAACACAACACTGGATGCCAAATGCTTGCATTGTCACCCTCCAGGGCTACTACAATTCAGGCTATTACTATTTTTTCTACTATTGTTACTCTTCTGTATCCACTACCAGCATCTCCACTTTGAGTATTTAAAAAAAAAAAAACACATTGGCAATTCATCTCTAATTAAAAATCTTTACCCTGTCCTACCACTAAGTATTTTCCCCACTTCACAGATGCAAGGAGCAGCACTGAGAGAGCTGCTGAGATGGACCCAGCTAATCAGAGCTCCGTCAAAGCTCAAAGTCGGATCCCTGGTGGCTATTCATCACATCCTACCCTGTACCCTCTAAACTTGCCTATAGAGCCATCTTTCGTACTAAGCACTTTCCCATCCACAATTTTATCATGTTTTAAGTGTATGTCCCAGAAGCCTAATACATTTCAGGATGGCAGGAATTCTTTCTAGTTGGTGCAGTGGGCTCTCAAAACATGCCCCACAAAACTAAACCCAGCCCTTGGGGGTGCCTCCGATTAACTGCATTAACTGTTGTCCAGAGAGCTCTTGGAGCTACAGTGGTTGTTGAACAACTTTGAGCAAATTCTTTGGATTGATTAGTCCAATTAACTCAGAAACAGACATACAAAAACAGGCAGGAAATCTTGCTGGGTCCAAGAAATAAGTAAAAGATACAACCCTGGCACGGACTGCCTGAATGTGAGGGGGTCCATGGAAATTTCTCCATGGAGTGAAAACACTCAGTCTGGGACAGAACCAAGCTCAGGCATGGCTGGAGAAAGAAACAAAGAAAAGGATTAAGATCTTCTAAGAAGGGGAAAAGCCTAAAAAGAGGGCTCAAAGAACAAGCACTCTCTGGCAAGCCCAAAGGCCAAAGAACTGAGAGAGAAATTTGTGAAGCATTCAAGAAAAAGGAGAGACAAAAGGTCTATGAGTCTAGAAACATGGTCTTCTTTGTTAAGAGCTGGTAATGAGATTAATCTCTTTGTGAACAAGTGGAGCAAATGAAAAGAAGGAATTTCCCCCTTCTTAAAAGATTACTATTCAAACACTGATCCTTTCTAACATATTATCTTTGTATGCTATTCTCCGCATCCACTGCTTTTGGGAAAGTTTTCACTTACGTGTAAGAACAGAGACCTCATCCTCTCCTTTTCTTCTTGCATTTTAAAAAAATTTTCTACTTAAACATGTAACTGGTAAATCTACACATTTCTACTTTGACTAGAACCTCAGCTGCACTGTGAGTCTCACATATTCTGCTAATACTTGCATAATAAAGACAAACCTGGCCATTTCATTTGTGGTGGAAAATGGATGACAGAACATTCTTGTAGCCACCAAGAGCCCCCATGTCCTCAGGGCTAAAATGCCCACATGATCATTTTCCAAAGTTATCTAACCAAAAAGATCCAGACACCAACAAAACACAGATTTCCCTTGTCTTCTCCCTAATTATCCCTATGTTTCGTGGATCAAACTGTGGCCTGGAAGGTGTAAAGTTGTGCCACCTAGGGTTTTTCTTTTTGTCTGACTAGGGAAGTGTGTTTGTTTGTTCAGTTGTTTCTGTTTAGTTTTTTAGTAGAAAGACAAGGCTTTCATGATACAAAATGGATCATGGATCATTGGATTAGAACAGTCCAGCTCGCTTCTAAAATGAGACTATGAAATAGAAGATGGGAAGCAAGGGAGTTAGGACAACCCAGAAAGAGCCCAGAATTACAAGAGAAAGACCCATGGGATTCCCGGAATCTAGAAGAACAGCATAGCATTTTCTGTGAATCTCCCCAGTTATGAAAATGTGAAAGTGAAAACCAGTGGCTCATTAGCATGTCTGTCAAGGTTTTGCACCACAAAGGAACAAAGTTAGCAATAAGTTGATGACTTGTTACCAAGTAATGAGAAGACTTCAAGTTTTTTGGAAGGGTAGGAAGAGCAGGGATGAGCAACAAGATGCCAAAGTCAATTTTTCTGAAAACACTGATTACAGGCAGACAACAGCAATCCCAGAGCATCTGAGGAAATCCAGGATCATTTTCCATTCTGAGGAAGGAAGTCATTAGGTGGTTAATCCATTTTCCTTTAAGCTCATTAATAATGGTATCTGGTTGTCCATAATCTGTAAAATTATGGAAGACCCAAATTTAAGAGCAGTATGGCTGTAAAGACTGAAGGAACAGAAGATTTACAAAATCAGTTTTGTGACACCACATGTAATTAGCATGCCAAGTAATTTCTTCCATTTCCTACTAACATATATAGAAACTTGGATAAAATAATAACTGCTAACATTTATGGAGTGATTACTTGTCCTAAGCACTTTGCTCTGTGTTTATGTGAATTATCTCATAATACAGTAACTTTATAACACATTTAATATTAGTATCCTATTTTAGAGATAAGGAATCTAAAGGAAACAAGCCTACCCAAGAGTCAGTAACTTTACTAAGAGTAAATCTAGCTAGAAAATAGCAAAACTAGGACGTAAAAAATTATAATTCAGGGGCGCCTGGGGGGCTCAGTCAGTTAAGCGTCCAGCTTCGGCTTGGGTCATGATCTCATGATTCGTGGGTTCAAGTCCCACATCGGGCTCTGTGCTGACAGCTAGCTCAGAGCCTGGAGCCTGCTTCCGGTTCTGTGTCTCCCTCTCTCTGACCCTCCCCTGCTCGTGCTGTCTCACTCTGTCTCTCAAAAATAAATAAAAAACACTAAACATTTTTTTAAAAATTATAATTCAGATGTTATTAAGTTGTAAGTGGAGAGGGAGAATGTGATGGAAGGAGCCTGGCTCTAGGCACTAGGAGTGCATGTATTTAAACAAATTTCTGTTATCTCCTCACTTGCCTGTCTATAAACAAAATCATTACTAGCTAGTCTGTTATACAAAAGAAATGAGATAATGCACGTACAGTGATAGTATATATGTATAAGGCAGTAATGAGAAAAGCCATTTTTCATTGTTTTGTCCACTCAAATGTATTTGTCATTCAAAAATAAGAGACAGCATTATATTTATTTGACAAAGTGGGTGCTCAAATAATGTTAATGCCTTTTCCCATCCCTTCCCATTTCTCCTTATATAAGGACTATCCACTAATCCTATAACTAGCTAACTAAATAAATAAGAAGGTGAATGAAGAGGACAGCAATTCCAAATATTGAAGCCTAACTGAAGAAAAATATGGTCCTGTGTATACATCTTCTTGATTAAAAATAAACTTTGAAAAGAAGGAATTATAACTTCTTTACAAAGAATTCAGTTTCCTTTAAAAAATAAAGTCACAGGTAAAGCCAAATTCTAAGATAAAAGTCTATTATATGACAGCTATATGTCCATATGTGTTGAGAAGTTTAAAATGTGACAGGTATATTTCAGTGAGATGAAATTCAAGATAAATGTGAATGCCTGCAATTTCTTTAACATCCTGACTAACATTCTTTATTCTAAAAATGTTTTGCATTCAGATCTCTTCTACACCATGACCTATAATTCTCATTAATTTTACAGAATTGTCTGCTTATGAAAACTGGCATATTTTCTTCCATAATATGTTCCCATTACATTTGAATTTTCAAGATAAATTCAGTCCTAAGCAAACAACACATGTACTGGGGAAAAGAGAGGCCTCAGGATGGCTGTGGTCACAAATGTTACTCAGCATGGCAGAGAATCACAGAACATTTAAAATTCTGGACTCTATTACAAAATAAAAATATGGCCTGATAAAATATTCTAGCTGATCTTCAGGTCAACTAGGAGTTTTAGAGGAATGAAGAAGCTCTTGTGCTTTTTGAATCTTAAGTCTTGAAACTAAGAATTTAAGAATATATACATATCTACATGGTTAATACATTAATGTTGTATGTTAATTATATATATACATATATATGAATTACTTTTTCATATATATGTGTATACGTGTGTGTGTGTGTGTGTGTGTGTGTGTAATTAAATGTCAGGTGGAGCTCCAGATTACTCACCATGACCACTGCTTTTTGGGTCCATCTCCTACCTTTGCTCATACAGTCGCTCTATTACATCCACACTGTCATTTCTCCATTCCTCTTCTAAGCCAGGTGTCACTCACATCAAGTCCCAGTGCTTCTCTGTGGAACAATTTTTCTCTAAATATCTGCATGGCTTGCTCTTTCACCTCTTTTGATATTCACTCACATGTCTCCTCAAGATGCTTTTTGGGACCACTCTATTTATAATTGCAGGCATTTCTCTACTTTTTTAAAATAAATTCTAATGTTTATTTTTGAGAGAGAGACAGCGTGTGAGTGGGAGAGGGGCAGGGAGAGAAGGAGGCACAGAATCCGAAGTTGGCTTCAGGCTCTGAGCTGTCAGCACAGAGCCCGACACTGGGCCCAGACTCATAAACAGTGAGATCATGACCTGAGCTGAAGTTGGCCGCTTAACTAACTGAACCATGTAGATGCCTCTCCTGCCCTACATTCTTCATATGCACTCTGAACCCTCTTATCTGCCTGGACCTTTGTGCTCCAATATGGTAGCCACTATTCCCATGTGAAATTTAATTGAGTTAACAATGAGTTAAAATGTAAAGTTCAGCCCTTCAGTCATACCGCCTTATTGCAAGTATTCAATAGCCACATCGGGCCAGTGGGTACCATATTGGAAAGCAGAAGGAAAGAGCATTACTGGCATTGAAGACATGTCTATGAGACAGTGCTGTTCTAGACATGTACACACTTCATATATTTGTTTACTGTCCTCCTCCCCTCCATCAACCCACTTATGTACACCCTAAATTGTAAGTTGCAAAAAGACCAGAAATTTTGTACATTTTTTTCCCACTGATGTATTCTCAGTACCTAGAATAGCCCATTGTTCATAGCAAGTAAATGGATTATAAGAGAATCATTCATTTCTCCCATAAAAAAAGTCAGAAATAAGAGAAGAGTTGTAGCCCTCCTCCTTCAAGGGAATTTCAATATGCCAAATTACCCTAATTTGCATTTCATGAGGCCTACTATACATGCTGCTTCTAATTGTCCAAATGTCTCTGAAAGGTAAATCTTTTAATACTATGTTTTTGGTTTTTTTGTTTTATTTGGGTATTTTCTTTTTTCAATTTTTTTTTTGTAATCATTTGTCTTCTGTGCTAGGGTGAAAGACCACTATCAGCTCCTCAGCCTGACAAAAATTGTTAAGTATCATAAAAGTTTTAGGAGTTGAGCATTTCATTGCAGGAGTACTGGTGGATGGAGGCCATCAGTCAATCTATTTGATCTTACAGCTTAGATATGCATGTGCCTTGGAAAAAACCATTTTTTATTCCTCATTATACTCACTAGAATGAAAGCCTACATGTGAGCAATCACTACCATCCTTGGGTGATCTTGCAAAGAACACAAAGTACTCCTAAAATCTTAATTCATCATTGTCAATACTCTACAGCACATTTGATACACACAAAAATAAAAATGTATCATTTGATCTGCATAAAAAACCATATTATTAACCAAAGCAACAGGTTCAAATGGCATTTAAACTCTAAAAGCTCTTGAGATGTGGCTATTAAATTAAATGTTTTAAATTTTGGAGAACTGAGTTAATTTTTATATTTTTTTCTTACTATAAATAGAATGGAGCTTAATGGAATATTAAAAAGTACACAAAATTTTTTAAATAAAATGCACACCCTTATAATACAAATAAAATCCCTCTTAACATTTTAGCATATTTCTTAGCTCTTTTTGGCCTTTTTCCATCCCTTTTCTTTACATAAGTACTTAACAATCCTATGTATCTCTAATTTACTGTCAGCTTCTCTTTCTTAAGACTACAATGATCCTTGGCATTCATATGTTCAGTTGTTCTTACCTAATTTCAAATGTCCCTGACCTGTAATGATTTGTATTTTTCTAAGATACAAATTTGAATCATGAGGGAATATGAATAATTTAAACTGATGGATGAGTCTATTATGTTTCCCATAATTTTGACCTCAATGTGGCTCTTTTGCTCTATTTTCACTGCCGCATACATAATAACTTGCAGGAATGGAAGGATGTCACTGGCAGGTAGAATAGCACAGTGAAAACTGCCAATCAGGGTTGGGTTCAGATACTGCTTATGTCTCTTCATTCACTCCACAGGTGTTCATTGAGCTAGGCCCCGTACTAGATCCTGAATATACAAGTAGATATTTTGAGGGGCACCGGCTATGTTTTGGGTGCTGTGGTGAGTAAGCATTGTATCGAGGTATCTTTTTTGATCCCTTATAACTGTTACTGTCTATTACATAGTTAATAAAACAGTGGCAAGAGAGCCAAGTAATATACAAGTGACAGATCAAGTAAGTTACAGGACAGTTCAAGATGGCCAGGCACACTGTAAATAAGTAGTTAAGTGTTCACTACTCTTATTATACCATTATTAAAAACAGAGGCACTTCTGAAGAGAACAGGAAGAATTCTTTGTGGATGGCAAGAGTTTACTGTATATTATGATCATTTTCCCATGGCATTAAAATTTCCTTGTAAACGTAATAGAATATTACTCAGCCATAAAAAATAATGAAATCTTGCCATTTTCAACAACATGGATGGATCTAGAGAATATAAGGCTAAATAGAATAGAGAAAGACAAATACCATATGATTTCACTCATATGTGGAATTTAAGAAACCAAATAAATGAATAACAACAACAAAAAAGAGACAAACCAAACAGCAGACTCTTAACTGTAGAGAAGAAACTCATGGTCACCATCTGGGAAGGGGAGGGGGCATAGGTGAAGGGGACTAAGAGTTCACTTATCACAATGAGTACCGAGTAACGCATAGAATTGTTGAACCCCTAAACTGTACACCTGAAACTAGTATAATACTCTATGTTAACTGAAAATTTTTAAAAGAGAACAAAAAATTTCCTTGTAAACCTAATTTTAATGACTGTAGTATAGTCTATATATGAATGTGCTATAGCACACATATTCATTTCCCCTACCTCTAGGCATTTAGATTGCTTCTGAATTTAGTTTTCAATCAAATAAGACAACGAATTTCAAAGAAATAATTCTTATACACTCAATATATAATTATCTGTTATCTTGCATGTTAATATCTCTGAAGCAAAACTTCAGATATCACAATGAGTGTCCATAGTGGATTATGAGGAGTCCACAGGGTAGATACTAGATAAATCTTATGCAGGTTCAAAGAAGGGTTGGACCTCATTATCAGGGAAGATTAAGGCCTGTTTTTGTTTTTGTTTTTAAGACAGTGATAGTTCAGTTTCAATAGGAAGATAGTGTAAATAGAGCGGAGAGGGCACAGGAGAAAGAGAGATGGTGCAGGGACAAGGGAACGCTTAGAGCAAAAGCTGGAAAGTGGCCAAACATGAGCCAAGGTTGGGGAACAGTGAGTAGTCACCAGTCTGGATCAAAGGCATATGTAGGAAAAAGTCAAGAAATATAAAGAAAATATAAGAAATGGTTAGAAACATAGACTGCTTTCATTTTATAAAACAGTTTGAATGGCAGGATAATGAGCTCCTCCTTTATTATGTTTGCAAAGGGGATACATAACATGACAGATTTCACTGAGTCCAGTTGGTACCACGTAAATGGGAAAAACAGCATCATATCTTATCATGTCATTAGAGAAACAGTTGAGGCTTGTATTGATTTAGGATGCAAGAAATGTAATACATACAAAAATCTTTTTTAAAAAAATAGGAGAAAGGGCATTAGCATTTAAGTAAGCATAAAGAAAACATCAGTGCTACTGTGATCCCAGGACTCAGGGCAAACAGAAAATATCAAGCCATATGGCTAGTTCCTTTCAGTATCATGAACTTCTTGTCCATTGCTAAATAGCAAGAATCCAAGGGGATTAGATAGAATAAGGAGCTTGAAATTCCCCTTAATAGAGGTCTAGGCAACTAATTCTATTTCTCTTTACACCTCCTGTAAGAAGGAACTGACCAGAGTGTCTGTCTGTAGTGACAAATCTGAAAGGTGCCTTTCTCATTTGCATTATTGGACAATCATCTGAGCACGCACTATTTCAAAATGTCACCCAAGAGAATAGACAAGATACCAATAAGAGGTGTATCCGCAGAATGAAATGTGCCAACCACAATGTTATCTGCAGAGCCTTCTGGGAAATTAATTCTTTGCCTCCTTTCCAAGACCTTCCATTCATGTATCCCTTTGCAAAACTAATTATTTTTAAATGACTGCATGTTTTCCATCCAACTATAAGATTCTTCAGTTTCTAAAACTTATCCTATTATGCTTTAGTTTCTGCCTAAAGATTGATTTTTTAAAAAATGTTCTCTTCTAACTTTTTTACTTACTTATATTAAAACCATTATTTAAATATACAGAGACATGTAGTTCATAAAACTTAAAGGTTTGAACGTATGTGTGTTTGTGCATGTATTTTACACAAGAGATCATTTTGGAGATTAGAGATATGTTTCATCCAATTTAGCTTTACATTCCTCAAGTGATTTAGCTTCCAATATTTCCCATGAGATGATTCTCAAAATCCAATAGCTTTTTATTCTATAGAGGCTGTCAAATACCCAATAGCCTCCACATTTATTAAAATCCTTATTACATAGTGTTGATCTAGGTTATATATAATTCCAGTTCCATTTAGCATTTATAGCTTTCAACATGTATGTATAAATCCCCTCCCCATAACTTCAGCTTTATTGAATGCCCTTTAATCTATTTTATATGCCCCTACATCCAATTCTTTCATTATCTGCCTGGCTTTTTTTTCAGCATTCTCCAATTTACACTTTTCAAGACTTGTGGGGCCTAAAATAAATGTAATAAAACAAATGCAATTTATAAAGACAAGGCAACATAGCCCAAAGATCATAATCTTTAGACTCAAGTAAACCAGTGCTAACTCAACTCTTTTACTATCTATATGCATATGAGAAAATAATGTACCATTTCCTATAAATCTTTATGTATTGTTTCATCTCTTATCTTGAAATAATAACAAAGTTTACCTTCAGCTTTGTTGTTGTGATTACACACATTTACTATGAAGCACATTAAAATGCTTAGCCTATTTACTATCATTTTGATCCCAAGACAACTTCGTCATCCCCTGCTGGCAAATAGTCCTTCCTTTGCTACCACTTATAGTAATTCTAACAATATGGTCCATTTGTATTTTCTTATATTCTCTTAGTTTTTACTTTAAGAGCCACTTGAAAGTATAATGTTTTATCATCCACCGGCACTGGACTGACAGATAGAAATGGCATGGGACAGAAGCTTAAGAACTCATATTCTTCAATCTTTTTCTCCTAATTTCTACTCCTTTAAGCATTAGCTTTTTGGAAAATATTCCAGAAACTATTCCACTCCAAAATCAGTTAGGAGAACTTAACAGAACAGTTAGTTTTCATGGTATTTGTATTGTATCTACCACACTATAATACAACTAACTCTGCAGGTCCTGTTCTCCAAAAGGCTTGGAGCTACTTCATACAGGGAACATATTTTTAACTTATTTGTCTCTCCATCATCTAAGAGCAATGCAACAACATAGGGACTAAACAAATTGATAAGTCATTCTGAATGAAAATCATTAATAACAGTAAGAATCATGATATGCATTCAACGTAATTTAACTGATTCTGCTTCCATAGCTTTGTAAAGTTGAGATATCCCTGACGATTATTTTGTTTATCTTCCATCATCTTCCCTCAGGCAGAAACCCAACTAAACAATGTCAGATAGATGGAGGTCAATCCACCTCTTAAAATAAAATGGAATTACCACAATGACCCATAGAAATCTGTTGAATAGGCCACTATTATTGACTAGGACTTAAAGTAATTATAAAACATGAAGAGGCCATTAAAAGACATTGTGGAAATGAATCCCTATAAGCTGCCTTATAAAAACATGAATTATCCACATGAAGCTACCTGAAACATTGGCCTACATTTCATTATTCTAAGAGAAAAACAACAAAAACAACAACAACAACAAAACGAGCTATTTGAATATCTGCAATCTTTGCTATGAACTAGCCTGAATCCCACTGGGGCACAAAAAACAGAAAAGATAGAGGTAAGTATGTCTTCCTTAAAATTTTAGGATTAAGTGATTAAGCTGACTTTGGTGCCAGGATGAAATTAAATACACACACACACACACACACACACACACACACACCCCAAGTAGCTACAAGGAAGATGGAACATTCCTATTAAAATAAAACTTCCAACACAATAGATTTTTTTGTTTGTTTGTTTTACCCTTTTTAACAGCTGCTATTCGCCATATGTAAAGCAATGAAGGTAACATCTGTAAGTGTGATGTAGGAGGGAAGCTACGTAATTAATAGAGAATATAGATGTTCTAATTGGTTATATAAATGCTCCCTCCTCCATATCTGGTCTCTGAAGGGTTGCCTTCTACATGTCAAACCCTAAACCTGCTGCCTAATGCCTCCAGACATGTTTCTTTGGATTCAGATACAAGATATGTTATAAGCATTAAACAATGCAACTTTATCCAAATTGTATTTTCTAATTCTCCCCAAACTATATGAACTAGAAAGTATTAGTTTGATTTTTGAAAAAAGTACCTTGAGACTCAGAGAAGTTCAATGACTTGTCAGAACTCATGTAGTGTATAAGGTGAATGTTGGTTTGGGTATTAAATCTCAAGTCCTGAGCTCACTCCATTATGACTCAGACTGCTCCTACCCTATCAGCAAAGATTTTAGGCTAGATCAATATTAGGCCACTAAATTCACTTTAGGCCTGTTATACCAAGAAAGCTCTATGTACTTCCTATGAGCAATTTTCAACAATGCCTCCATCCCACCACAATGATGCATTAAATGCCACTCGATGTGGAGGTGGTTGTTGCCTTGGCAAATGACATGGATTGTTGCCAGTACTATTTCCCCAGCATAGAGTTGGCACTGAGCCTCTATCTTCTCCTGTGCCCAATGGGATGAAAAGTCATTTACGATCTTGCATGCAACAGTAATAATCCTGTTTATGCTTAAAAATGGTTTAAGGCCAGTCACAAAGCATTCCTCCTCTGTTCTTGGTCAGATTCCACAGACTCTATATAGAACATCTAAAATGAGGCAGTCTTGTATGTTGCATAAAACAGTGGGTCTGAGAAATCTAGTTTCTCGGTTGGTATCTGGCCCTAATAAGCTCTAGGATCTTGGGGAAATTCACTTATGAGCCTCAGTTTTTAAAGATGTAACAGAAGGGGATAGCCTAAATTCCCTTCCAGGACTAAAATGTAGTATATTTCATATTTATATATGAGTATATTTCATATATACATATATATATGAGAGCATACACATACCATGTTGCACATTTTGCATCCAGTTATTTAAATGCCTGTTAGCTCAGCAGGGATTTGTTTAGAGCTAGAGAAATAGCAGTTCTCTGATTCGACAAACCATTTTTTATCTCAGGATTCTGGAGGATCTTACATCATTTATTAATTAAGCCTCACATCTCCCCCTCCTGAAAGGTGAGACCTCGAAGGCTGTTATTCTCTGTCACTGCCCATATGGTGCTGCGACATGATATTAACTTAGGAACACAGTGCGTTGAGAACTAGAAATTCACACCAAGAGCGTCCTCTCTGAGAAGGAACCAAGCAGAGGGCACAATGGGCAAATCAACTGAATGAAGAAGCAGCAAGAGAAGGATACATAATTTTTATGGTGGGAATCTCTAGCAGATAAAGTTGGTTTTGAAATTGAGAATAATTTATATAAATGCTAAATCAATGATCTTTCCTCCTCTCCCTCCTTCCAGTGGATTATCGGACCCTGTAAAAGTGACCTTATATTTCTCTTTCTCGATCTACGTAAGCAGGTGATGCTTCTTTGAAGACGATTATGATGATGGCAGTTTTTTACCCTGCCCACATCTGTGCTCTATCTCTCCCCCCAAACACAGCTTCTCTGCTGAGTTAGAATTAAGTCAATGAGTTTACTGCTGTCACTATCCCCGCCCCCCGTCCCTGCCCAAATATGTATGTATGCATCTGGTGCAAAAGGTCATAGAGCTGAAGGACAGGTTTGTTTGTTTTCTGGAAGGAGAGGAGGGAGGTGGGAGGTGTAAAGTCACAGGTTGATAGAGGGTTTGCAACTTCTCATTTAAATGCAGGACCGTTCCCTCCCATTCTGAGTCAGTGGTTTCTTGTTGAGAGAAGACGGTTACAAACTATAGAAACAATGGGTGCTAAAAAAAGAACAGAATATAAGAATACTAGGAAAAAAAACATAAAGTACCACAAAATATCATAGATGTTCTAAGCATAGCTATTTGGAAGACAGGGAACTTGACACAGAACATAGATTTTAATTAAAAAAAGTAAGATATGCTAAAAAGAGGTCCTGCTCACAGTGCACTTGCTGCCTGCAAGGTGAAAGGCATGGTGAGTGGCATGTTACCCATTTATCCAGTAAGCAGTCTGCATGATGGGTAGATGAGTGCATTTTGCAAAAGAGGAAAGTAAGGGGGCACCTGGGTGGGTCAGTCGGTTAAGTATCAGACTTTAGCTCAGGTCATGATCTCGTGGTTCGTGGGTTCAAGCCCCACGTGGGGCTCTGTGCTGACAGCTCAGAGCTTGGAGCCTGCTTCAATTCTGTAACCCCCTCTCTCTACCCCCTCCTACTGGCGCTCTGTCTCACCCTGTCTCTCAAAAATAAATAATAAAGGTTAAAATTAAAAACAAAAGAGGAAAGTAAGGCTGACAGAAGGGGCAGGTAGTAAGAAGAGGAGGGAGAATAAACACCCAGGTGCTTCTGACCCAGAGTCCCCACACCCCAACCAAAAGCTTTTTCTCTTTCATTAACTCACATCTATCTTACAGCTTGTCCTTTATTTCATCTCCTCTCATCATCTCTGCTACATGACGTCCCATTTGCCCATCTCAACTAAACAATGTCAGAAAGGCTAGGATATTTACTGAGTGATCTCTTAGTGTGGAGCACTGCATTCTTCCATTGGGGCAAAAACCTAGTTGAATTCTGATCTCCATGTTTGTGTAGCTTCCAGACCAATTTGCAAAGCCAAACGGACTACTGTTTGGAATTCGGCCCGAGGAAATTATAACATGCAGTGCGACTTCTTATGAGACTCCTTCAAAGTGAAGCAAATCCCTCTCAGGGGAGGGAAGAGACCAGTAATAAACTTTCCTTCTACGCCCATGCTGAAAACTGTGCTATACAAACAATCCTGCATTCATCCGGTTTGCGGAAGGCAGAATACTGCAACACAATGAGTAGCAGCAATATTTTCCTAAAGTGCCCCACCATGAATTACAAGCGGCTGCTAACAAGGAACCTTTGCTCCTGTGAGGATGCTCACAAATCATCCCTTCAAATGTATGACTCTTGTCAGTGCTTGGGAGGCTTATGTTAGTGAATCATAAGCTTTTCCTTTGGTCCAGTTTTCCCTTATCTCATTTGGTAAATATGATAACATATTAACGAAAGATCAAGGAAGACCTGTCATTAGTGCTTCCCTGAGCGTTCTGGGAAATGATATGTTTAGGGTAGCCTCACAAAACCTATTTGCTCAGCAAAGCTCATTTTAGCTGAGGACCAGTAGACATGCATACGGCAGTGACACCACTGTTCCCTAACAATGCTAGGCTGTCATGCCAGATCGGGACACACAGGCTAAAATAAGATGTGAAATATTAAGACACATTAGAGGGGCACCTGGGTGGCTCAGTTGGCTAAGCGTCTGACTCCAGCTTGTGAGTTCAAGCCCTGCGTTGGGCTCTGTGCTGACAGCTCAGAGCTGGGAGCCTGCTTTGATTCTGTGACTCTCTCTCTCTCTGCCCCTACCCAACTTGTGCCCTCTCTCTCTCTCTGTGTTACTCTCTCTCTCTCAAAAACATATAAACATTAAAAAATTTAAAAAGAGACACATCAAAAGTTTCAATTCTTCAAAAAAGGAAGGAAAAATAGTTACATAGGAGCTCATAAGTAGGTCATTTGCTTTAGAAATATTCAAAGCAAATTTTAATCTTCTCTTCTACCTCTTCAAGGAATACTTGTCTTCTTTATCCATCCCTCTTCTCCAAGCAGCCTTTTTCTCTCTACCTTTCGCACTATTCTATGTAAAAACCCACATTTTAAAGACATTTAAACTTTTCATTTTAATCTATAATTAATATAATGTTTGCCAGGATATAAAAACCATTTAAGAACACATACAAAATGAAAAGAGAGGGCGTGCTTGCTGGCTTAGTAGGTAGAACATAAAACACTGGGTCTCCGTGTTGGGAGTTCGAGCCCCACGTTGGGTGTAGAGATTACTTAAAAATAAAATCTTTTTAAAATTAAAGAAGGATAAAAACCAAACTGTCACATTTCTTCTCCCAATGTATTTTCCTTCCAGTTAACATTTTCCTAGAGTCAGGGTGGTTTAGGGAACTCAATCCACATCACTGATTTTTTTTCCAAGATAACCTCAAGGGAGAGAAGGATGCACCACTTATTTTGGACCTACTATGTTCCAGATAGTTTTACACTTACATGTAAAAAGAGTTTTTTAACTCTTGTTAAAAATTTTTTTTTAAGTTTATTTATTTTGTGAGAGAGACAGAGAGAGTGAGCAGGGGAGGGACAGAGAGAAAGAGAGAGATTCCCAAGCAGACTCCACTCTGCTAGTGTGGAGCCCGACATGGAGCTTGAACCCATGAACTGTGAGATCGTGACCTGAGCTAAAACCAGGAATTGGATGTTTAACTAACTGAGCCACCCAGGCACCCTAGCAGTGACTCTTTAAGAATGTGACCATTATGAAATTTCAGGCCCTGAATGAGTTTCAGAATGAAACTCAGAATATGATCAGGGCCAACTTATGATATCTTTCATTATTGTGATGTCCATCACTTCTTTTCAGTACCTAATATCCACAGTTAGCATACACTTCCATAAACATGAAGTACAGTAGGAGTCTCCCATTCAGACACTGAGCAGTTGGGCATTGGCAAAGGACTCGGATTCACAGCTGAAACTACCCTTGGAGGCATAAAATATCAGTGATGGGAGGGAAAGAGAAACCTGGCAAGTGTATCAATATGGTGATGTGTACAATGATGTTTCTGAAGTTCACAGATCAACATAATTTAAAGTAATTATTCCATGTTAAAGAGAAACATTCTCCACTCACAGAAAAAAGAGATGACACAGTGGTAACACTTAATAACCAAGTCACTGACTTAATTTTCTCTTCAACTGTTGCTGTCTAGCAACTTGAAAATTGTGTTCTTATCCTACTAATTTGGGGCATAAGGTATGTGTGCAGTGTTTGCCCAGAAGGGGGAGGAAGAAAACTGGCAGGAGATACGAAACATCTGATGACCCATTGGCTGTGGGCTATAGGAAACCACTGAGCATTGATGGGGACCCTGACACCTCAGTCAGGGTGACTTTATAGATGATCCATTTAACAGGGATTAGATGTATAGGAGGGGAAACGATCTTTTGTGAGAGGAAGGAACATAATACATTTGTTTTAAGCAGAATGAATTGGAGATATCTATGGAACCTCTACCTACAGATTGCCAAAAGTCAGATGGAAATAGGATTCTGGGGTAAGAGAAAGTGATAGCAACCACTAATAATCATTGGATGTCTTCAGCAGGTGGGTGGTAGATGAAGACAAGAGAATGAATAAAAAACAGATACTTAGAAAGAAATGTTCCTTTATGTTTCCTCTATGTAATTTCCATTCTTCTCTATTTAGTTTAATGATAGATGAATATGTACATAATAATTAACCATATGTCATGCAGGAGAGTGGAATGCCTCTTTACTTTAAAAGGATGTATTATACAATGTTCACACCATTTTATTGCAGTCTTTTGCTTTCATGCTTTTTTCCTACCAGACTGTAAGACAGGTTATAGTGGCTGGCACCAAGTAGAGATCCAGTAAATATTTGTTTAAATAATGAATAAAGGAATGAATGAGCAAATGAGAGAAAGCAGGATATAGAAACTGGGTCAGAATCTCAACTCATGTGAAGCCATATATTCAGGATTAACATTTAACTTCTGATTTAGGTTAACTTCCCAAGGCAGAAATAACCAAAAAAACCCCAAACCAAATGAAAACAAAATAAAACAAAACTGATTTTACCAAAGATAGCTTTAAGACTACTAGTCATTTTGGGGGGACTTGAGTGACTCAGTCAGTTGAGTGTCTGACTTTAGCTCAGGTCATGATCTCACAGTTCCTGAGTCT